>NC_057868.1:20246934-20571498 GCF_019740435.1 Gambusia affinis | reverse complement strand
TACAGATATATGATGGGCAATGTGAACTTAAGATTTCATCGTAATATTTTGTGGTAGTATTGTGGTAACAATAAACATTACGGTTAAAAAGATAAGTTACTTATTTAAGTACCTGTGTCACTATGACTGCATGACAAAGCATTCATAGTTCCACAAACACAAATATTATTCTTTAATAACATTCTCATTTATAACAGTCTTCTCCAGGATGCCAGCTAACTAAGTCTGATTCATATCACTAACCTACATTTAATCATAGTTTGAGTTATACTTTTATATATTGATGAGCTTGTGGAACAAACGGTGGGAAAATAGTAAAAATAATATTTTTGATCATACGGAGTTATTTTGAAAATAACTGAAAATGTTCACAATAAACTATAAATACAATAAATGCCCAACCCTGCAGCATGTTAGACTGAATTGTTGCAGACATGAAAAGGAAGGATAAACACTGCAAACATTGACCCTTTGTATTTATGTGACGTTATAGTTGTAAAAGCAAAAAAATAAAAAATAAATAAAAATAATGAAAAGACCTTCAACATTTGTGTATGGCAGTAAAGTGAATTCTAGGTTGGACTTGGCTTGGTTATGTGGAGAGTTTATGACAACAAATCACTTTATTAAGCACTTACTGCTTAATAAACCTTTCAGTTCTCACCCTCCTTGAACTTTAAATCTTCTTAAAGGCAGCATTTTTATGAGCATTCTTTCTTTCTTTTTTTTAATTTTATTTGTGCCTCTCTACATTTTAGAGGCTGCTAACTGAGTGATGAGGAGTGCATTCTTGAGAATTCTTGTTGAGATTGATGCCTGGTTGGTGAACGTATTTACTCTTCTAGGTTTCTGGGGAGACTGGGAAAACAGGGGAGGAGGACGGAAAAGCTCCTCAGGCTAACCTGTTCTGTCAAGGACAAGAAACTAACAGGAAGTTAAATCAACCGAACTTTCAAAATAAAAATAGCCTTTGACCAGACATTTCAGTGGTTACACATAAATTTGTCTCAGCTTAACAAACTTTACAAAGCCTTATTAGAAACTCTTTTTTTTTTTTTTTTTTTTTTTAAATTTTTAACATTTTGGACAGTATCAACAAAACACTGAGTCATAAACTGTGACTAAATTGCATTTTAGAAAACAAATGGATTAATTTAAGTTAGCATTAGTTTTCTGCATGCTAAATTAGCCAACTATGTTCAACTTTCACACGTTGAGCAATTATTACTCATAGAAGTTACTAGAATAAGTCTGTTATTATATAAAACTAATGGACATCTTTATTATTGATTTACATGTTTAAACATTACTGCTTCAAATTTTGTCCATAATTTTAATTATTTGCATGTCGAGCAAGTTTTCTTCAAATTTAAAATTTTGTCATTCAGCCAATGAGTTGCTTCTAGCAGGAAATGAGACAGGTCTCTCATAAAGTATACAAAAACATAAAAAGTTTCATAATTGTGGAGAAACATGATCTGTGTTTATTCAGATTTTATTGTCATGTTCATAATAATTTATACGTTCTCCTGCTGTGTGCAGGGACGATATACTGGATTATTGTAAATCTGAAAAACCTCTGACTGAAGGTGCTGGTGTTCTATCACAGTCTGATGAAAATAATACTCTGAATTAAATTTATCAGATAAGGAATATTCTTTACACAATAATCTCCAGAGGTTCCACCACACCCAGGTCACATTGGGATTAAAACGCATTTGGGCTTTATGGATGCAGGTGAGGTATTATTTGAGCTTTTGTGATGTTAGTCAGCTGCTCCCTGTTGCAAATCACCTTGTTGCTATGGTAATGCATCCTAACAAATGGCCAAAAGTAAAATAGGTATCAGAATAAATCCTTCCATCTGCACAGCATCCAAAAATCAATAAAATTAACAGAGCTGCTCCAACAGGCTGGAGAAGCTTTATGATGATTCAATGAGTCAATGATTCAGTCAATGAATCATTGATTCATAATTCATTGATTTTTGAATCAATGAATTGATTGATGGAGTCTCCATTAGATTTAAGTCAGGAATCCAGCTGAACCCAAAAGTGTTAATATTACTTTCACTCAAAAGAAACATGTTAGTAAAAATTACTTTAATTAAGATCTCTTTGATCTTTTTTTGAATCAGTGAATTGATTGATGGAGTCTCCATTAGATTTAAGTCAGGAATCCAGCTGAACCCAAAAGTGTTAATATTACTTTCACTCAAAAGAAACATATTAGTGAAAATTACTTTAATTAAGATCTCCTTGTTGTTGTTGTTGTTGTTGTTGTTGTTGTCTCACAGTCAGTGTGATTGTAAGTAACAATATTTCGATTACAAAATAAACATTCTTTGGACCAATTTGAAAGAGGACATCCTGTATATATTTTATTTTGAAAGTTGTTTCCGGGGAGCTCGTGCTTACCTCTTCGCGCTCAGCTGCTGTGTTTTCAGTAAGAAAGAGGGAAGGAGAGAGACGGGCATTTGGGAGTATTTTGCGCAGATGTGTGGTCTGAAATTTTGCCTTCAGTTATTTAATTTCACCTCCGGAGCTTCGCTGGTCATGCGCAGCGAAGAGGACCGATAAAAAGAAAAAGTAAAGGCAGGCTCGATGTGACTCTCGCCAATTATGCGCCTGACAGTGATTTACTGACAGGAAAGTGTGCGCCTCCGGGCTGCGGCCAATGTATGGTTGAGCCTGGAATACAGAAGGTCGGTGATATATTCTTCTCGAGGTGAACCGATTCACAGCCGTTGTGATGGATAGCCACATGTTAACATGGACGACGATGATGATGATGGTGGTGGTGGTGTGTTCGCAGAACTCCGCACCTGAAGGAGGTAACGAAACTGAAACCCAAGTTTGATTCTTTTAAAAAATATATAATCATTGTTGTCGTTTATAATGTTGACTTTACCATTCCTGAACGAGTAAAAAAATACATAGACTTAGCTGAATACGTAGATTTCACTTTCGTATGTAATTTAAAATAAGGTGATCAGTGATTTGTAGCTTTTAGTCAGTGAACATAAATTGAGTTTAAATGCATTAATGACACAATGATGTCTGTCACTCCTGCCATTAGGAAGTAAAGCGCTCCACTAAATGGACACACTGTCTGCTCTGTGGATCAGGGTGGGGTTGACTCCACTGTTCTCACTGACATGGCATGGCTCCAGGTACAATATTAAGAGTTGATGAAGTCCCACTGCCTCATACAGGAGGGAGTTCCCAAACCAGATGGCATCCAGGGACCACACAGGCATGCAGCGGATTGCCTCAGGGGCCCCGACAGAAATCAGACATACACTTCTCAGCATTACAGCAGGGGACGATAGAACAGTCTTGTGGGAGAAATTAACTCAATAAGTCAAATAAATTGCAGGATTTTATCAACTCTTTCCATCCATTCCTTCATGTTTTCTAAATATAAGCAAACATGAGGACTGTACACTTTGATTTTTAGTAGTTTTAATGCTTGTCTTTTCTTTCCTCACTAGTTGACAGCTTTTAATTTCTAAACCAACATCAAAACAAGAATAATTCACTGGCAAAGGCTGTGCTGTGGTGCTGCGACCATTCGCGGCTAAACTTAGTGGCTGTGACACTTGTGGCTTTCTTAATGAGACTAGATTTTTATAACTATGGTATTAGTGAGTGGGATCTGATACTTTGCTGCTGCCATTAATAGAAACCAGATGAGATAATGAGCTTGCAGTAATTACACTTCATCAGTGTATAGTCATACTATATATGTATAAATTAATCTATTCTCTTGGGATTTTTCTGATTTTAGCATAAGCTGAGTCAGATTGGATAATAGCATCTATAAACAGAATTTTGTTGCCACTGGGTTTATGTCTGAACCGCTAGAAACACATGCATGAATTTAAACCTTTACTTTGGAGCTCTGGCTGCATGTTCAGGATCACAGTCTTACTGGAATATTAATATATTTATATTAATATCTCAGTTGTGGTTGATGACCGACCTTTACCAAAATTATTTATACATTTTATCTATATATTTTCATATCCTTTCAACTCTGTTTAAAAAACAACCACACTGTTGGCATTGCTTCTCTGCTTCTGTTAAACTCTTCAAACTTTGAGCTGCATCACTGTCACTTGACCAGAAATAATAAACATAACCAACTTGCTCCATAAACATAAACAGCAACAAGATGGAAATAAATATCAGCTCTTGATATCAGCACAGTTTTACTCAATGGACCGATATGTTAAAAAATAATATATATAATATATGCCGATACCAATGTCTTTGCTGATTATATAGTTAATTCTTATTAAATACAGATGGACTCTTGCCAGTTTTATTTAGGGATATTACAGTAAATGGGGCTAACAACACAGAAAACATTTTTCTGATTTTTGTTTGTTGAGATAAAGAAAACTAGAATTTGATTAAGTTATGTTTGTTTCGTTTATGAAATTCACAGTGCCCTTATCGTCTATGGGTCATACATTTTGCTTTTCATATTTCCATTCATAGATATAATATAAAACCATAAGAAACATAAGAAAAAAAAATCATTTTAATGAGAATAACGCTTCTACACAGTTCTGAAAATCTGACCTGACCACCCCAGGTCACAGTTATTTGCCTGCTATTGATAATAATTTAATGCTGATGTGTTAAAAAATTATTTTTATTAAAAATTATCTAAAAACTTATACCAATAGATAACTTTGCAAGATGTTCAACACACCTCATTTTAAGTTTCTGGAATTTTTTTCATGTTGGAGATCTCATAAAATTACTATTTTATTCTCCTAATATTTGTGCTTTATTCTGGTAATATTATGACTTTATTCTCATGAATAAGTAAATAAATCATAGCTCGGCTCTAAATTTTCCTCGTAGAGATGACCTGTGTTCAAAATACCTGTACAGCGCACCTGTAAACTAAGATGGCAGCATCGCTCTGAAATATGGAAACCCAAGAAATGCATTCATAGAAAAAAAAAAAACAGATTTTCCAAAGATTAAATCTTCAAAAACCATATATTCTATTAATCAATAAAAATGAACTTATCGGCCAGTACTAATTAAAATGATGTGTCTACTATGTACCGCGTTATCAGGGGCGCAACTACATATTTTTGAGGTGGATGAGAACATCTCACCGGTGCCCCTCCTCCCCCTCACCCTCCCAGAACATAAACTTGTACAAGTGAGCTAAAGAGCCACTTCTGTTAGCCTGTGTCTAGACACAGAGCTGCTCCTATATATGAGCTGCAGGTCTGAGGCTTTTTGTTAGCATGTTTTCTATCATTCTTATAGCTTGATAGGAAGCCTTATCCAAACTGGCAACCCACATTAATAAAATGGTGAAATAATATTGACCACAAAACGCTATTTATAAAAGATATCAACCTTTTTTCTACACAATCCAAACAAATGTTTTTAATGTTCTCTCCACAATATTTATTTATTTACTATTAATCTATTTGTATGATTTGTTCTTTAAATTGCCATCTATATTATTTTTTGGTCTCAACACGGGGCGGAGACAACAACAACCACCTGTCATTTTAGCCTAGCTTAAGCTAACCTGAATATTTACAACTCTCTTGATGATACACTGACATTACTTACCTGCTGTCTTTCAACCACTTTGAAAAGCTTTTCTTCGTCTCCCCAACATCTTTATTCTTCCCCCTCTTCCGTTTTCTGTTTTGTGCCCCGGAGTTTTTTCTGAGTTTTTCCCCATCTTTAGCTTCCTGTTGTTGAGGCATTACTACAAATTTAAAAGAAAAAAAATGCGCCTTGGCGCATTTTTGAAGGGCCGCTGCCCAAGCTATTTGTATGGGAGGGGAGAGCGACTGGCAAGAGGGGAGGGGCGCCTTATCAGTGCTATTCCTCTGTTATTGATCATTTCATGCACAAACAGCTGCATGAAATGATAAAATGCAGCAAAGACATTGTACATAAAATGCTGACCAGATAAAAAAATTCCTACATCGTTTTTGCGCCCCCTCTAGTGCAGTGCCCCTATGAGTTGCATATGCTGCATAGCCACCTTTTGCGCCACTGGTGGTTATAACTGCTACCTGCATCAGCCACAGACAGTAAAGGGTCTAGACAATATTAACTTTAGCAGATAAACCCACACCTGCATTAAGGTGGAGGCTGTGCGGGTTGGTAAGGACCAGCACACAGACTCCAAAGTTCAAAGAAGAAGAGAGATGTAAAGACTTCCTGAGCTGTGTTGAGGAATAAAGGTATGGGTGTGGTTGGAGGGCATGTGGGAGAGGAAAAGCTGGAGCTGTGCTGCTTTCTCAACCTTCAGCTCTAAAGAGGATCCAAAGAAAACAAAACCTTGAAGACTTTTGTCTGAGCTTTCTTCTTATGAAGTCAAACTAAATGTAATTACTGTTTCTTTCACAGGCTTTGTTTCTCTGAACCGCTGGTCAGGGTGGTTCAGAAAACCACTCTGACCAATAGTGGTTTTCCTTTGGATTAATGACCATTTCCTTTGGATTTTCCTTTGGAATAATGACCATTTCCTTTGTATTTTCCTTTGGAATAATGACCATTTCCTTTGTATTAATGACCATTCTGAACATCTGCAGCCATTTATCTCTGTTAGATTCAGTTCCTTACACTGTATATGTTTATATATGTGTGAATATACATGTGTATATGTATGCATATGTCTATCCAGCATTCCTCTCTGCCTCTCACATGGACCTGCCCTCTTCCCTCTGCACTTCACTCCATTTCATGTCTTTTATTTTCCTACAGTTAGTTTTTTTCTTCACTCCCTTTTCCACAACTATCCAGGAAGAACTGTTCTGTTCACTGTTTATGTCAACTTGTTTAAAAAAAAAAATCACCCTTTGGCTCAGTTCTTAGCTGATATCCATCCATCGGTGCTTGTGAAGTTCTTACTGGCTGCTTTGTTTGTTTTGAGTGCTGCTTATCTGCACATTAATTGGCAGGATTTGTGCCGCTATGGCGTTGCTGCTGACAATATTCCCCATAAGATTGCTGTAATAGACCACGTTTTTCCAAGGAGCTTGGATTGTGAAAGGGAGGTTGTTCTGTGGCAGCCAATTGTGGAAAATATTGCGGGAGTGAGAAGGAATCTCAGTAGAGGTTTATGACTATATACATCATTTTTTTCCTCCACAGTGCTGAATTGCTGCGAGGGTGACGTCCTCTTTCTGCTGGACTCCTCAGGTAGCGTGACATCCTATGAGCACGCCCGCATGCTCTCCTTTCTGTCGGAGCTCCTGCTCCCCTTTTCTCTGGGAAGGGATCAAGTGAGAGTGGGGCTGCTGCAAGTGGGTACCAAGCCACGCCTGGAGTTCGGCTTCAACAGATACGGTAACCAAAGTGGTCTCCAGGGAGCTTTGACAAACATCCGACCCCTGAGGGGGGACACCAACACTGTGGATGCTCTCAAAATGGCCAAGGAGTGGGTGTTGCGCCCCGGGACGTCCGATGGGGCGAGGAAAGGGCTGCCCAGAGTACTAGTGTGGTTGACTGATGGGGTGAAGCCAGGGGATGTGATTGGACCGATGGCTGAGCTGCGGGAGGAAGGCGTGGCGTTGCTGGTGGTCTCAACAGGGCACAGTAATTACAAGATGCTGAGGGAGGTCGTGACCCCTCCTGTGGAAAACCACCTGCACTTTGTGGACATTGACGACATGGGCATCATCACCAAAGACCTGCGCGATGCCATCATTGGTGAGATTGCTACTGAAAGGTGCTCTTCTATTTTAAAAGCTTTAAGTTCAGCTCTTTGGCTTGTGGCTCTTTGGTTTTCTTCCATGACTATAAGCTGTTGCAGCACTGGCTGCCATTCTCCTAAACTAGTCTCAAATTGAATTACTTGAGGGTCAGAGTCCTGCAACTTTCAGAGGTGGCATCAGTTACAAGATCATCACTAATCAATAAGTTAAATATAGGCTCATTTTCTATTTGACATTTGTATAAATATTTGCTGTTTGCAAACAAATGCGTCGCCCCCAATTTGTCATTAATGGAAATGCGGCTTTCTGACTAGCAACATTTTTTCTCAAATGTTTTATTTGAGACCGAATATTAGGACCAAATACCAAATATAACAAAATATTTATTCTAACTGTTTACAATAACAGTTTCTAAGCTGCCTACTGTTTCACTGGAAGAACAAACATATTTAGGACTAACAGAAAGCTGTTATAAGATGTAATAATTAAGAACTTTAAATAATTTCTCATTTCAACTGAAAACTATATTTTGCATATATCACAATTTGTGTAACGTCTTATTTTTATTCCAAAATTTAACACAAAAAATAAAGGCTAATCAGGAAATGTTTGCATGTTTGGAGTTAACCCCTCTGTTGCCCATTCAGTGACTTCCCTGCTATATTTAGCAACATTTCAGACAAAAGAAACTGGCATCAGCCAAAATCAGAATCAGCAGGTCAGGCTTTTTAAGGATCGGTGACCTGTGATCAGCCAGAAAGCTGCAATCAGTTCACCACTGATAATTTTCCTTTATCTCATTGAAAGAAAGAAATATACCTTTTATTTTTGTGAACTGAAAAAGAGCATCAGACTGTAACCTGTCAGCTGATGTGCTTGTTGACTGAAAATGTTTGAAATTCTTAGTTTTGATGGTTTTAATGAATTGGGAGAAAAAAATGGATTTTGCTGCATTTAATTGCTGACAACTTCTCAGAGATGATTGAGGAAACATTTACAGATTTCAGTTGTGTGATTATTTAGTTATTACCAACATATAGAATGCTAAATATTGAACAAGTTATGCAAAAAGAAATTACCTTAAGTACCCTGAGATTTCAATAAAATCCAGCTGTACTGAGATTGTGGTTGAAATCATACAGAAACTATCTAAAGGAATTTTTTACCAAAAGTGTCCTTTAAACAAAACATTAATTGTTGTAGACAGACCTTTTATTGTTGGACCTGCAGTAAGTGCAGTGGATTGCCAGTAAGGCACAGTGCTCCTCCAGTGTAAGTCTAGACAGGATGCCAGGACACTATGAGACTCCTGCATGTTTGAGGCTCTCTGAAATGTGACCGGCTGATCTATTAATGGATTACTGATTCAACTTCCCTTCCTACGTTCTCCAACACTTTGTCGGACATACATAAATACACAGTAGGGAGTTTGCCCAATTCTCAGACTGCATTAGGTAACTGGCATATTACTTTGCAGAGCCCACTTCATAACAGTTTTTGTTGCATACAGAGGATATGATGCACAGCATAAATAAAACCTGTGTATATGTAGGTGAAATACAGTAGTCCTTAATTAGCACAAAGATCTAAGCACATATATCAATGCTCTCTGTAGCTGTTTCATTGCAGACAGTTTATGGGTTGGTTATTTCAAGTTGTCTTATTGCAGGAGTTAAGAATGCAATTAGAAAGCAGAGCCTGTGTCTGTGGGAGGCTGTCTGAAGTCTGGACATATTTAGCTATCTGTTTTGCAACCTTGACACTTATGACACTTGACCAAATTACTCCTAGCTCCTAAACTGCACTGCAGTACCAATAAAATCTCCTGGTTTTGTCCCAAACAGAGATAATCAAAGCTGAGCGCCTTCATGTACGAGACGTGTCCACCAACTCGGCCTCTCTCCACTGGAGGCCCTTTCTGTCTGGTCTGTCGGGCCACTACGAGATTCGCTTTGGTGAAGTTTCAACTGGAGGCAGCGGTGGTGGCGGCGGATCAGGGACCAGTCCGAGCACCGGTGGAAGCCAGTACCAGAGACTGATCCAGTCCGCACAGCTGAATAGCATCAGACTGACTGGCCTAAAGCCAGACACCACCTATTCTGTCAGCCTGATTCCAGAGTCCAACGAAATAACATTTAACACACTCTCCACCACCTTCACAACAAAGCCAGGTTAGATTGTTTCCCAGACTGTGTCCAGAAACGTGCACTGTTATTTTCTGCTACTGTTGAGCTAAGGGTGCTTCCACACCAGCTCTGTTTAGTCTGCTTTAACTTAACTCTTGCTCGTTTGGCCAAACAGTTTGTTTGGGGAACCAACTGCGCAATCGCATTGAGTCATTGAGAGCACTGACTAAAAACACTGACTCTGGTCTGCTTAAAAACCTTTGTCTCTGGTTATACCGCTCCAGAAGCAGGAAGTGAACTATAGTCCAGTGTATTCTGGGTAAATACAACCAAAATAAATGCTAGAGGGAGAAATGTTCGTTGTCTTTTACTAAAGAGAAGTCTTTCAACTGCTAAAATCTGATGCTGTTTTTTGTTTAAATCTTGTAAAGAAGGAAGTTGAGCCCATGTCTTCGTCTGAGATCTCTGTGTCATTTCCTTCTTTGATTCCTGGTACAGCGCCCCCACAGGCAAGGAGGGTAATAGATTTTTCAAAGGTTCGGATCATTTGACTCAGTGCTGTGTGAAAGAAAACCAATTCAGCTAAAAATGTAACAAATATTGTGATTTTTGACCTCAATAGAATAGAACCGAGTCTTCTGGACTATCTGGTGTGAAAACATCCTTAAAACATTTTATTTTGGACATCAGTCAATTATTTCTTACCTTTGAAAAAATGTGTCTACCATGGTCATTTTTTAAATTTTATTCTTGTAGTGTTTGAGAGTCCAGCTGTTGTAACAATTTCTGAGTCTGGGGAGACCAGTGTTCGGGTGAGCTGGGGCCCTCTTCAGCCAGACACTGTCACGAGTTACTACATTGAGTACTCCACCCTGCCCAGGGGCAATCTCCAGACCGTCACAGTGAGCCGAACACAGAACTCCACCCTGCTGAGAAACCTCCAACCAGGGACAACATACCTGGTCACAGTGACTGCCCGGCATGCCTCAGGAAAGCAGAAATCGATGTCAGTTAAAGTTTGCACACAAGAAGGTGAGCATTGACAAGAGTTTGATGTTGGAATTGAGTTTTCTCACGGTCTCTGGTACAGATTATTAATACCGTAATAGCCTTGGCTATTATTAATAATATTTTGATGATTAGAAATTCCTATTTCATCAAACTTAGTTCAGACTATCCTTCATATCCTCATACTGTAGTCTCAAGTTTAGTCTCAAAATCGCTGCCTTTTGTTTTTAAACTTCTCCAATCTTTTTGGTATATAAACTGCTCTGAGCTTTCTGTGCCCAGTGACTCCGGCCCTGGACGACCTCCAGCTCACCACCGTGGGAAGTGCTTCAGTGCAGGTGGACTGGAGGGGCAGCGCGGCTGGTCTGAGGGGCTACTGGCTTACCTGGGACAAGCAGCAAAGCTCAGCCGCCAACCAACGCTCCTCCCTCTACCTTCCACCCGATTCTCTGTCGACACGCCTCACACACCTACCCCCTTATGCCAGAGTTTGTGTGTCTCCCATTTACCGAACAGTGAGGGGGGATGGACTGTGTTGCACAGCACAGTTTCACTCAGGTGAGTCCAGAAAAACCAGGGTCAGTTGGGCTATGAAATTAGCAATGTGACAAGTATGACATATGAAAGACCGAAAATATACTAGTGCATTGTGAAGTCGAAGCAAAATAATAATAATAAAAAAACAAACAGATAAATTATATAGCTATACCTAATTATATACAATATATAATCATTTGAGGGAGTAGTTCTCCCTCAAATGACAATAACTTAGACATACTTATACATCTGAACACCTATGTAAATTAAAGCTGTCAGCATGTAGGAAAGATTTTATTTATTTTTTTCCCTTGATGATTATTTGAATTATGATGGCCCCTACCTGCAAAACCAAACCAAAAAAACAGCAGTGCTTGTTTTTTTCTATACGTGGCATTTAAATATGATCCCAATCGGTTGCAAATGTTTCTCTTTCTCTTCTCAGATGCTTTGGGATACGGCTTCCAGTCGTAGCAGTCTTGTGCCACACATGCACCTTACCAAAGAAGGAGGGAGGATAATGGAAAAGAATGCTGATTGCCTTCCATAATTCTTCAGAGTGCTTCTTCTTCTCCCCCTCTGTGGACATGATCCAGAAGAGATGTGGTTTGGCTCATGGAGCAGGCACTTCATAAATCTTCCGCACATACTGACTGCAAAACATCTCAAATTCAAAGAAAAGTATTATCTGTCTTTGTTACTGTCCGATCTGTTTGTCACCCATAGATGATTTAAATTTCTTTGATCAAATGACCCAAGCTTGTGATGTGGAATACTTCAGCGGCCTGTTTTTGAAGACCCAGAGCAGGGAAGGCTGGGAATGTTGATGGTATCTCTGGGATGTTTTGCAGTAGAGCTTTACAACATATGCACACCATGTGTCCAAATCTGCATTTTCTTTTATAACTCTTAACACCACGGGAACATCTGATACACATTTACTATAAAAAATGTTGTACTTAAATCACTTTTCTCGCTCAACACATGTTTTAAGGCTTTCATTGAATGCTTGTATGTACTCTGGGGAGTGCAGCAGGGTTACGTAAAAGTGAAGTTCTGAATAACAGAATCTTTTGCGTTGCTTTGAGCTTTAAGCAAAAAACATTCACTCACTCTGGAACCAGACAGATGCAGCATATGAAACAGATGTGTGCAACTAAAAGTCACATTGAGTTGCTGTCTATATATCTGTCTATAATTCATATTTATTTAATGAGAACCTTATAAAAACTAGTAACTTTGAGTCTTTATGGAGCTGCAGTTTATGTTTTTTGACTGTTACTGTTTTAAAGCTTGTGTTTGCTGCCCCCTACTGTAAAGTCGTGTACTGGCTTACTGCAGATTTTTTTCCCTGCATTTAATTTTTTTGTTGTTGTTGTTTTCCATTTAAAACCTCATACAAGGTTTCAATAAACTTACTAAAAACATGTATATGAATGCTGTTGTCCATTCTTAATGTTGTAAAATAGGTTAAATACTTAATGTTGAGTATTACAACAGCTGGAACATATCTGTTTATAAGCTTACAAAAATTTTACAAAGTAACACAACTTTACAAGTGAGGACTCGCTAAGCCTATCCTAGACAAGATTAGGAATGATCATTTATCCTCTTTCTAGCAAGAGTTTGCAATTACCACTTGTTAAAATTTATTTGTGTGGACCCTTGAGAATGATGTGGCATGAAAAGGAACTTCTCCCAAAGGGAGGCAAAAATATATTTTTGAATCTTGACTGGTTCCATATGTAGGTTAAAATGATTCCTGGTATTACAAAGATAATCGTTTTCCAAATTTTACTCCGGTTTCTACCATCCAAAGTTTTCTTTACTTTTTCACTAGCTCTGTCTTCATTCTTTCTATTAAAAGTTTGAAAAATCATTTATAATTAATCCTATTCTGTAATAGTAAAATGTTAGATGAGCTAATCTCAAAAAATATGAAATCTAGAATTAGGTCAAATGGGAAACCTTTGACTTAATTTTTTTTTCATTTTGCAATTTTTTATTATTCATTTGTAATTTTTATAGTATTTGTATTAGGGTAAAGATACTGTCTTTAGCACAGCCCAAAGATAACCAGTAGATGTTTACTCAGATTCTTCTATCCAAGATGGTTGCTGGCCCCTACTGTAATGTTACAAAACAAATCACAGAGCAACACATCTTAAAATAAAATGGAAAAAAATAGTTTATTAAGATTTTATTAATAGTGTTCTTATGACCAATTTTCTTAATGTTTTTCCCTCCTAAATTTTAAATGTTGTATAATTAATAACCCACTGTCTCATATTGCATTATTGTTATTCTAGGACTTTTATTTTTTCTTGTATGTATTGAATCTGTTTTTTGTAATGCATACACTTCTTAATTCATTTTGCTGCTTCCATCCAGATCTCCTGTAGCTGTTTGTATAACAACTAACATAAAAAAAAACCTCTGACTGAAGACACTGTTTTTCTGTCAGTCTTGTGAAGAGGATGCTCAGCTATTTACAGTTTTGAAACTCAAAATTGAGCTCAGGTGTGTCTGATTTTCACTGATTATTCTTCTGATATCACTACAACTTGACTGGAGTTCTCCTGTGTTAAATGCAGCTGAGCTTGTAATGCGTATAAGAGCAGAAACATTGCAACGAAGACGTCCATGAAACATAAACATCCCAGAATGCACTGGGCTATATATATAACCCAGAAACGGTATGTTTGGCTCCCTATATCTGGCCTGGGGAAATCAGAGAAGAAGTAAAAAAAAAGTAACCAAGAACTCAACGTTTATTAAAGCGGTGCTGTAGGTAGTGTTGTATTTTGGAGAAAGGAAAACAATGCAAAAGATCATAATTGGCTGAATTTCTAGGACGTAATTACGGGCAACAACCGTTAGGGGGCGTTAACCACACACCGGATCCTTCTTCCCGTTAGACCCGTCAAAGCTGCAATATCCGAGCCCTGACATTGTGAAGATGGAGGCTGTTATGGTTTAAAGCAGGGCGCTACACGGAGAGCACAGACAGCGAGTTTCCGAGGCCTGTTATGACAACATCCCCAGCTGGTCCAGGTAAAACAGACAACCATTACTCAGCTAATGAGCAAATGTTAGCACCATTGCAATTAGCTTGCAGAAACGATAGCAAGCTAATGTCAACGAAGAGGCTAACGCAGCGAACGTTATCAAGGCTAGCTTCAGACAACTACAACGTAGTTTCAATTTAGTGATATTTTTGTAACGAGAACTTCTGGACTTTGATGTTGATATCTTTTTAACACATCCAGGAAAACGGTCTTGCAACATTTAAGCATGCTAACTTCAGCTAAAGCCATTTGTAAGATGAGGAAGAATTTTTGATGCTGGCTAAAGCTAACAAGCCGCTCCGTGGAAGATCCGTTTCCTGGTTGTGATTACTGTGCTTGGTAACTATCCTGGGTTTTTGACAGTGATCATTTGGCCACTGTTCTTTCTAAATTAAACAGACACGCTGTTTTTAGTAAAAAGTGAGAAGTAAAGTAACAGCATTAACACCCGGGCTGACTGACATATCATGTTTACAGGGAAGGGAGACCTCAATGAGCGATTATAGACTTTTACACACACCCGTGGTGCTTTGCATTTGGTTAGGGCGTGCCAAAGACTTTGTTTTTTTAGGAAACCGTTCTTTCATCATATCTTATGCCATAAGTTTTGATCCTGCTTGTTTGCATTCAGTTTTGCTCAATCCTAAAATTCCTCATTTAAGAGTAATATCAACTCAGAAAAAAGTACTATTTAAACCGCTGTGGTGGATCAGTAACTAAATAATAAGCCTGGTAGTGTGTCTGCTACAGCTGGCCTGTGTGTCTGCAGGCGGGAGGCAGGAGGTGTGAGGCAAGAGGACCAGACGCCAGCAGCATGTACTCCGAGTGGCGCTCACTGCAGCTGATGGTACAGAGCGACCAGGGCCACCTCAGCGTCCTGCACACCTACCCTCCCAGTGTGGGCACAGAGGTGGCAAATGCAGTGGTCAAGCCTCTGGGCACGGCAGTGAGCCCTGTGGCGACAGAAAACATCCTCAAATCAGACAGAGAGGTGCTCAGCAGTCACTCATGGCCTTTTATTTCTAAAAATCTGCTCACCTTTTAAACTCTTGCTTTCTCTTTCTCATTCTTTCTCTCTAAAATAAATGTATGTTTTGTGGTTCAGTAGGAGTCACTACAAGTAACTCAAACAATACAACTTAAAGTGAAATTAGGGAAATACTGATAGTCTTTTTTTACTTTCTGAACTGAAAACTAGAGATGCACTGATCAGACAAACAGAAAAATTTCCCTTGATTATCTCTGGGAGGGGATCAGTAGGTCAAAAAGAAAAACAATGGTAGTCAAATTGCATTGTCTTTGATGCATTTTGTTTTGAGTTTAGTTAAAATCAGATAATTGTTAGTATTAGGACTGGATCTGTTTCTCTAGTTTTAATCTTAAAATCTGTTCAGATTTCTAAGGTTGTTCTGAGGCTTCATAATAACCTTCACATTAGGTTAATTTTTTTTTATTTGTGTTGCACTTCAGTATTTTTTTTAATCCAATTGGAACAACAAAGATACAGAGATGCAAGAAAAATCTAATTTAATAAGGAGGTCCAACTAATTTCTACTTATCCTGATGTTTGTTCATCTTCAGTCTAGCAGTTTCCTTTACATTGGTTCTCTTCATTTGGAGAGCGTATACAGTGATCCCTCGCCACTTCGCGGTTCACTTATCGCGGATTCGCTATTTCGCGGATTTTCATAATGCTTTTTTTTTTTTTTTTTGGTGCATTGTGCTCTGCATTCTGATTCGGTAAAAACTCACTCCCGCTTCTTGTATCAAAACATGCTACGAATTGTGCTATCATTTTGTCGTCTCGTGCAGTTATATGTACGTACATAAAACAGCTTGGCAAATTTACATTAAGTTGGCCAAATTATCTTGTAATTTCGAAGAAGAGAACACTGCAGAGCGCAGTCAGGATGCAGCGGCCCAGTCTGAAGAGCAGTGAAACGGCCTACACGTCAGTCACTGTATTTGTATACAGTACATGTAATAGTTGCTAATTGTAAAAAAAAAAAGTTTTCTATTTCGCGGATTTCACTTATCGCGGGTCATTTTCGGAACGTAACCCCCGCGATAAACGAGGGATTACTGTACTTAACTTCTGGGACAATCAGCTGTAATTTGTTAGGTTTTTTTTTTATTTTTCATAATGTTATTGATGAGATAATAGTATGTGCATAAAAACTGAGGTAATATTGTTTCCCTCCTACTCTTACAGACCATTTAAACTCCATTAGCTTAAATCATGTCAGTCTCTCATGCCTTTAATTTAAGAGATACTTTCTTAGCAGTTATTCATATGAGTGATGCTAAATGCAGCAAATGTCTCTTCTGTATCTCCAGAAGGGAACTGTTTGAGAGTCAGTGTTTGTTTAAATAAAATGCCTCTCAAACTGCTTGCATTATTGTTGTTTTTTTGATGGTTATCTTTGAGCCAATCTTGGGAATCTTGAAACTGATTCTCAAATATGTAATTCAAATCAAGAAAACCTGTCCAAGATTCTTTTTGCTTTGATAGTAGCAGCTGACAGTTCCTTTCATTATCAGAAAAGTAATTTATGACTCAATCAAAATATGCAATGTAGGAAATGACAAAAAGAGCAAAATAAGCAATACCTCTGAAATCAGGCCTCTTTTGTAGCAGGTTTAATAAATGGGTAGCATTGCCTTGTAGAAATGAGTTTCCCTTTAAATAGTTTCTTCCTCTGACTTCTCATATTGGTTTTTATTTCTGTCAGAAGCATTAATCAGAGAAATGAACAGATTTTGTTCTATCATGTAATGATGGAACAAAAATGTAGATTTTGGTCTATCATTACATGATACACAAAAATCTGGAGTCAAGTTGATTTGTGAAGAAGGTTTGAACAGCAAGCCAGTTCAAAGTGCTTTAAACCATAAAAATAAACGGCAACTAATTATGAAACAAACAGGTTTAATCAAATGCCACCATCAAAATCATTGAGCGAATATACATCAAATATATTGATCAATGTTCCAATTATTATAAACCAAAGGCAACTAAGCAGCTTGGTTTTGATTTAAAGGCACTCAGTGCTTCAGCTGTTTTTCAGTTTTCTGGAAGTTTGTTCCAGATCTGGGGTGCATAGAAGCTGAATGCTTCTTCTCTATTTTTGGTTCTGGTTCTGAGGCATGTTTAATGGTGCTAAGCTGTTTAGTGATTTATAAATTAACAGAAGTATTTTAAAGACTCGTTGGAAAAACCCCATGTGACTGATATCTGGAAACCCTCTTCTTCCCAGGTGAAGTGGACTATGGAGGTGCTGTGTTATGGCCTGACCTTGCCCTTAGAGGGCGACACTGTCAAGCTGTGTGTGGATGTGTACACAGACTGGATGATGGCGCTGGTGTCACCCAGGGACTCCATGCCCCAGCCTGTGGTGAAGGCACCCAATATGTATGTCCAGACCATCCTGCGACATCTCTACAACGTATTTGTGCCAAGGTATGGACCCGCCTCAGTTTTCCTCATTTAATGTAATTATGTAATCTTTGCCGAGTAACAACTGTCTTTACCTGGATTATTGAGCTTTATTAATTAGTCATTTGTAGATGAGCTAATATTTAGATTTGCACAGATCTGATATCTATATCTGCCGATATTGAAAACAATTCTAGATGGGATATCAGTGACCCAATCCATAAGGCTGATCTAATCAGTCTAGTTCTATGCTTTGTGCTCTATGCTTGGATTGGTATCGACCGATACTAAACTTCAGGTATTGGTATCGGAAGTGAAAAACGTGGATCGGTGCTTCCTTGCTAATAATTTGATTTGTGTGTTTCTGCCCACAGGCCTGAGCAGCACAGTCTGAACCACATCAGACTCTGCCAGCAGGTTCTGACGGCGGTCCAGAAGCTGGCACGAGAGTCTGTCTCCATGGTGAGGGAAACCTGGGAGGTGCTGCTGCTCTTCCTGCTACGCATCAACGACACCTTGCTTGCTCCCCCATCTGTTGGCGGTAAGCCGCGTTCCAGCGTGTTCATTCATTTGTTCCTTGTGAACACAAATTGTAACCTAGCTTTACTTCTTTCTTTCAGTGGGCGTAGCAGAGAAACTGGCAGAGAAGCTGATGGCAGTTCTGTTTGAGGTGTGGCTTCTTGCATGCGCCCGCTGCTTTCCCACGCCGCCATATTGGAAGACCGCAAGGGAAATGCTGTCCAACTGGAGACACCATCCTCCTGTTGTAGAGCAGTGGAGCAGAGTAGCTTGCGCTCTGACTTCAAGGTAGGACTAAGAGGCAAGCAATAGAATGCGTTTGTGCGGTTTACTATTTATCTACTGTTAAAAAAATGCATATTTTTATTTCACAATCCAGGCTGCTGCGCTTTACTCACGGACCGTCCTTCCCACCTTTTAAAGTTCCAGATGAAGATGCCAACTTGATTCCCGTAGAGATGGACAACGACTGTGTGGCACAGACGTGGTATCGCTTTCTCCACATGATTGGGTGCATTTGACCTCCTCTATATTTTGATTCATCTAGAAAAATGACAGCTCTACCTTATCTGGATGTTAGTCTGTTTTTAAGGGGAAGTGAAAGTTAGTTCCTCTAAAAATGTTTGAACTGTAACTACATGAATAGTATAAACTTTTCACTCTGAGTGAATCCAACTGTCCTCCTACCTTCTAGTTCATTCCTCCTCATACAGTCATTGTCTCATTCATTACATGTTCAGTTGTTTTTTTTATTTTTTTTTATTGGGATCTGTAAACTGTGTACCTAATCTTGAGTATGCCTCACATCTCGTTTGTTTCCAGCAACCCGGTGGATTTGAGCAATCCGGCCATAGTGAGCACCACTCCAAAGTTTCAAGAGCAGTTTTTGATCTCCAGTGGGATTCCTCATGAAGTAGTTCTGCATCCGTGTCTAAAACAGCTACCCCAGATCTTCTTCAGGGCCATGAGGGGCATCAGCTGCCTCGTGGATGCATTCCTAGGTAAGAGGATGCACAGACAAATGGCTTGCATTGAAGCAGATCTGACATTGATAAAGGCCAAAAAATGTCAGCTAAACGCTATAAAGGAACACAGTTTTTAACAGTGGAAATGTGTGGATCATACTTTATTAGTGTAAGATGTGGCTGTCATTACACACAGATTCTGACGTCATTACACACAGATTCTCAAGTCATTACACACAGATTCTCACATGTCATTACACACAGATTCTCACATATTATATTGCAGTAGAAACTTGCATTAATATTTTTAGCAGATCCTCATTATGTTGAAACAAGTAGCAGTGGATAAGGGACAGCATTATTAAAAAACAAGAAGAAAAAATGGTGAGGTGTTATCATAGTAACTTGCAGTGGTTTGCGGCATTAACTGAAGTCAGTCGTTCCAACCTTAAAGCACTAACCATAAACATATGTTCTGCTAATGCTGAAGAAATACACCAACACAGTATTTATGCTAATTCTAAATGTTAACTTCAATTCAAATTATATCTGCCCTTGAAAGACTGCAACCCCTCAAGCACCAGTTTAATTTGACATTTTCTATAGTAACCTTAGGCATGGTATTTATGACATTCGGTTCTTCACCGCCTTGTATTTTGTTTCTTTTTTGAAATAAATTTATTGGGGAAAAAGAGGGAATGTGAAGAGGGGAAGCCGGTCTTTAGCTGAGCAGCAGAGGTTTGCCTAGCAGTGGTAACTTGCCATTTTTTTCCCAAAAGCATAATTGTCTTTAAACCACTTTGAAAAATTTCTTTCATACCAACATGTTTTAAAATTCAAAATTATATTGAACAGTAAACACTACATTACACTGAACAAAAGTGGTTTGATGGGAAGCTAAGCATGGAAACAACAAACAGACCAAAGCATTGACTTTATTTTGATCATGAAAATAAATCTGTGCATTGCATTTTTTTGCCCCTTCCTTTTTCTGATTTTGTCACAACCTCTCAGTGAGATGAAGATAGAGGGTTCTAAACAATGTCAGACACATTTCAGGAGAAACATGTCAGCATGTACTTTTCTCTTCACACTGTAGGTGTCTCTGTTGAAAAGAGAGATGTACGCGAGAGGGCATTCTCTTTTTGTCCCCTGCCGCTCTCTCATGGTACACTCATCAGCTGATGCATCATATAATGAGACATGATGAACATGTGGTTTGTTTTTTGCGGTGATCATGTTAAAGGTCCAGTGTGTAGGATGTAGCAATAAAAATAAAAGAATAAAAGGACCACCGAAATAGTTGCTCTGAAGCTTAGAGCTTTCTGTGCTGCTCTAGTACAAAAGAGTGATTTGATTATCTAATTTTCAAGCAAAATATTGGCCTTCATGTTCATTTTTATAATGTATATTGCATTTTTGCACCTAGTTTGGCCTTAACGTTGCACACTGGAACTTTAAGAACTGTAGGTTTTACTGCTAAGCAAACTGTAGCTCACAGATAGACTAAACTACCAGATCATCAACATGGGACTACTCCGGTTTCAAAGTGTCAATCATTATCAGTGCATTTCCAATCTTGGTGATTCACATCTAACTGTTCTAATGCATGTTTACCAATGAAGTTGGGCTTTGATTAAATCTCTTACCCCGAATCATTTTCTCTTTTCTCATCATTTGCTTGAATGCTGATTAGAGAGTGAACAGGTTTTGCCTCCATGGTGACGCTGCCTTTTTATTCACAGGTATATCACGACCCCGGGCGGACAGTGCCCCGCCCACCCCAGTGAACAGATTGAGTATGTCTCCGCCCCCCTCCATCGCCAACACTACACCACCACACAGCCGTAAACAGCGGCATGCGGTGGTCACGAAAACCACCAGCAAGAGCTCAACTGTAAGTCTGACTGTTACACAGCCATAATGTACAGTTGAGTTACTCTAGGGGAATCCCAAATGATTTGACCTTTTTTCACTCTGCCATTACAACAGGAGACTAGATGGAGCTGGAAGACGCTAAACAAAAGCTAGAAATAGGAGTCTAAAAATGAAAGCTGTAAAATATGTTGGGTTACTTTAGGCTATGAATAAAGTTATTTAGCCTGATCAGGATCGGGCCGGGTCAGGTCTGATTTTCTGTTTTTTAGACCCAATCTAAACTCTAATTAGAGGAGGCCTCATAACGAGCTGATCGTTTGGTTCAGGTCTGCTGGAGAAGCTGCAGCACTTTTTGGTTACAGTTTAGAAATGAAGGTTTGGAGTTTCATATGAGGCACGACTTACATGTTTTAAAGAGCATGTGGCTGTTTGTGTCTTACAAATGTTTTAGTTCAATTACCACAAAGTTGTTTTTATCATTTATCCGTATACAAGTTTGTATTTTAAAGAGTTCAGAGGACAAACTTGATAGGATAACGGATAGAGATTCTGTTAAGCTCCAAATTATTCATAACCTTTGCAGAGTTGGTTGTGAATATTTTAATTTAGTTTTTCCGACATGTTTTCTCTGACATGAAGTAGTATTAATGTTTTTGAGTCCCCAGTTTTTGAGTTTCCACTTGAATCTGTGAAGGGAGCTAAATGTTAGAAAGGAGCGCACTTCTTCAAAAACTTGGTCAGCAATATAAATCATTTATAGCAAACTGTATTTGTTAAAATATGAATAAAACTAGATTTAAAAACCAAAAAAATAATGAAATCCCTTTCCTCTCTGAAACGGCCATCTAAATTTGAAGTTACTCGACGTGTAAATAATTTAGAATTATAAAAAACTGTCCTGGAAAAAAGTTGTTAGAGGTTGCAGTAGATTTGAGATTTGAGTGGGATATAACCCTGAACATTGAGCCAGAGTTTTAATAGAAAGGTTTATAATGGAGATTCTGAAACTTCAAGTTCAAAGGTCAAACCCTGACTTCTTGAAAAGGTAAAAGTGTGAAATAATAAGCAGCAAGTGGCTATCTTTAAAGTTTGTGACCCTGTGCGTCTCTGATTTTCTACATTAAGCAGTATGAATGCTATTCATCTTTTATTCTTATGGGCTTTTCATTCTAGAACAGATAAAGTCCAATTTCTTTGTACAATAACGTGAAACAGCTGAGGAAAGAATTACAGATTAACCAAAAAGATTGTAACACATCAGCGAGTTCCGTAAACCTGCGGCCCTGTGATTTATTTATTTCAATTATATGTTTTACACAATTAACAGATTATTGATCCTCAAAAAGTATATATTTGTGATAATTTGTTGGGATTAATGTAATATTTCTTAACTGTACATGAAAGTTAAGAAACAAAAGCTCTTCAGATAAGATGCAAAATCTATTTAATCACACTGTCCGCAATATTCTCTTTATAGTGTGTGTGTGTTGGAGTTGGAACATTGTTCAGAGGGTTTTATAAAAATGCTAGAATGTTGGAGCAACGGTTCTTCTCAGACGTTAGTCTCCTAGAAATGTGCTTGCAGAACATTGACGGAGTGGATGAACAGAAATTCACTCCAGATTTCAGACTTGGATCTAATTTCACTTCAACTTCACAGTTATGAAAGACTCTTTGTCCATATTACCATACAAAATCACAATCTCTGAAGTTTTTGGTTGTAACCTTAAAGGTGAAAAGTTGAAATGTGTGGTAACTTCTGTCTAAAGTTTTTGGGAATAAATTAACTTTCCCTTTTTTTAAAAAAAAAAAATCTGTCTACAATTACCCTAATACACCATTGTATTAATAAGACTATGTGTATCCTGCTTGTTGTTTTAATCCAGAGAAGTGTATGTTTTAAAAGTGAATGAGACATCCCTGTGTGCGGTCTACCTATTGCAGAGCAGCAGCAGCCAGCCAGCCAAAGCTTCCCAGCAGCAGCAGCCGTCATCATCCCCCACTCTGCTGTCCAGCCCCAACCAGAGCAGCTGGGAGGCCCGGCCCCTGCCGGCCCCCGCAAGGCCAAAGGTCAACAGCATCCTCAACCTGTTTGGCCAGTGGCTTTTCGATGCCGCTCTTGTTCACTGCAAGCTGCACAGCGGCCTGAGCCGGGACCCCAGCATGACCGGTAAGCAGGGAGCTGGCGGGCCACGATACTTTCAGCTGATTGCATGGTGCCAGTCTGCGTGTTATGTTGCTGTTCATTAGTGCATTTATTTTTTTCTGTTGTGGTGGTGTTCTGTTTTATTGTGAGTTGTTGGGGTTTGTTTTCTTTCTTTCTTTTTTTCACCGTGTCTCTGAATCTTTGTTGTTTCTGTGTGTGGAGGGCTTGGTTAGAAGCGGCCACAGATGAGATTATTATCTGATCCTGATCTATTTTGCATCAGACAGCTAATCAATACCTGGCTATCGCTACAACTATATTCTACGGATTTGGTTTACAGTGACGTTCTCTGTTAAAAACCCTCAAAATCACTTATTGCTTTTAGTTTTACTAAGTAATTTGGCTCATCATTGGTTCTCCTTATCTCTTCTTTTTGGTGTAATGTCCTGCACGTGTCTACCATGTCTGATATACTGTCCAATACTTTCAGTGGGTCAAAAGTCATGTATCAAACACAGTAAAAAGTAAGAAATACAATGAATTGATCCCAAAATATTGGATCTGCTTTGATTTTTGTCTTTCTTCACTATTTCTGTTATCTTGCAGCCTCTTTTATCCAAATTCTCCTTTCTTATAAATCTTGTAAGTAGGAACGGCAGCTTCTTTTGCTCATTTGATTTGCGTTTTTTGACAAATCTTCCTGCTTTTCAGTTAAATTTCTCATGACCATTGTCACTACCACCATGGTTTCATGCCCCCCCACTCCTTGTCACATATATATATATACATATATATATAAATTAAAAAAGACCAGCGCTTTTCCAAAGGTGATGAAATGGATTTCACCTACTGACCATTTATCTCAACCATAATGTCGCCAGTTTGTTGACACCATTTCCCCATTTCACTTTTTTTCTCTTTGTTTGAGTCATGCTAATCCATTATTGCGTTTCAGACCCTCCTTCTACTTCTGCATTAATGTTTTGGTTTGTGTAATTTTTGTTTTAAATGTGTTCAGTTTGAGTTGTGATTTTTATTTTTATTTTTTTATTTATTTTTTTTTATTGGCTTGTTGCCTCGGTGCATGAAGTGAATGATCTGTATTTCAGGTGACCGCCATGTTAACTGCAACATCACAAAAAGCTGACACAGGGATTTTGCTTTGCCACTTTTAATGACCCAGTTTACCACGACTTACACTACATGTAATGCACAGAAGTGCAACTCGTATGGCAAACTCTTTGTGTCGGATTTTCCTTCTTGAATGCTTTTAAAGAGGAATGTCTGTTTGGAGTTAGTGTAGTCTGTTTTTCCTTTTATCTCAATAAATGTCTTCTTTTTATTTGCTTTGATGTTGGATTTCTACGGATGGCTTTTTCCATTCACCTTTAGTAGATCTGTTTGTGTTTGCCTGTCTCTACTACCTGCATGATTTTAAGAATGAGCACATTGGCCTGGTCCTCTCATTCTCTGTCTTCCTGCTCGCCACAGCAATAGCCACTCAGATGGGCCTGGAGCTGAGGAGGAAAGGTTCCCAGATGTCTACTGACTCCATGGTGCCCAACCCACTGTTCGACATCAATGAGTTCCCTGAAAGCTACGAGGCAGGACGAGCCGAGGCCTGTGGGACGCTCTGCCGCATCTTTTGTAGCAAAAAAACCGGAGAGAATATTCTTCCTGTTTATCTGTCAAGGTAAGGAAATGCCTCAGCCTGAATGTGTGCTGCTTTCACATCCAGTCTGTACAAGTTTGAAAGATTGTGGAGGATTTTATTTTGGTTTGTACAAGTGTGATTTGATAAAGTGTTTGGGCCAGATAAAGAGATTTTATTTAAATTACAAGAACATAATATTTCCAGAAGAACGTCATAAAATTACTGTTTTAAGTAAAATTTTGGTTTGTACAAGTGTTATCAAATTCCGACTGAATTCTTCTAATATTACTTTATTCTGGTAACATTTATTCTTGTATTATTTCTACTTTATTGTCATATGACTTTTTTTTCATATGAATATGACTTTATTCTGGTATAATGAGTTTATTCTTTATTCCTGTGATATTATGATTTTATTCTCATAATTTTATTTTTCTTTCCCAGCCGGCCCATCATAGTGTGGCAAAGAAATATGAAGATTTTTGTATTTTGTCCTTCTCCTTGTAGGACAAAAAATAAAAAATAAATTGACGTATAAAAAAATGTAGCCACATCATATCTTATCTAAAAAAAATTAAACTTAAGTTTTTGTTTATGGACTAAATTATAAGAGCTCTTCCTCACTACTCTTTTTGTGTCCTGGTCTACATAACGCTCTGGTAGAACTGGATCACAATGTGGTGGTAAATAAATCACTAAAACTGCTATTTTTCAGTTTTTACCAAAAAAAAGACCTAAGATTAGAAACTACACCTTAGTGTGTTCTTCTGCATTTAATCTAACCCCCATAAAGGAGGATGTTCTGCTGTTCTTCACTTCTTTATGCAGGTTCTACATGGTTCTGATTCAGGGTCTCCAGATTTCAGATTTTATCTGTAGACCTGTTCTGGCTTCCATCATTCTCAACTCTTCGTCTCTTTTCTGTACCGACCTGAAGGGCATCAATGTGGTGGTGCCCTATTTCATTGCTGCTCTGGAGACTATTGTGCCAGACAGGTCAGGCTCTACACCGGAAAATATTTGCTGTTTTATCTACTTTTGATCTTGCTCTTAATCTTGATATGGGATATTTTATATTCTCATCCTGGGTTTTTTTTTTTTTTTTTTAGGGAGCTGTCAAAATTCAAAATGTATGTAAATCCTACAGACTTAAGGAGAGCTTCCATTAATATCCTTCTTGCCATGTTGCCTCTACCACATCACTTTGGCAACATCAAATCTGAGGTAAACTCTCCACACTCTGCCCTCTGCTCTCTCTGGTACAGCTTTTTTTACTCATTGGAAATGTATATTATTTTTTGTACAATTTTGACTTAATTACTGCTTTGAATACACTTTCAGCAGTTACCTTTTTTCGAATCCGTATATTCAGGTTAGCAATTACTGTTAGTTGATTATTTCAGTAATCAACTCATCACAATTAATCATTTCAGCCCAAGCTTGCAGAAATTGCTCTTTGGCATATGCAAATAAGGTCTGTAATGCTGGTTCGTGTCCTTTAGGTTCTGTTGGAGGGAAAGTTCAACGAGGAAGATGGCTGGCCTCATGACCAGCCCGTCTCCTTCCTGTCTCTGAGGCTGCGTCTTGTTAACGTCCTCATCGGAGCTCTGCAGACCGAGACTGATCCCACCAACACGCAACTAATTCTTGGTATCACCTCCTTCCTATTTCAATGTACATGGCTAACCTACACAATCTTCTCTTGTTGACATTTTTATTTGTGTTTATTATTATTTTTATTTTTCCATCCTTCTCAGGTGCGATGCTAAACATCGTCCAAGATTCTGCGCTGCTAGAGGCCATAGGAGCCCAGACCGAAACAGTAAGTCTCAGATCAGACACATTTTTTTTCTCTTAAACAACTGGTCTACTGCATTCATCAAGATGGCTGCCGTCTCCTGTCTTTCAGGGCAGCATAGATGGAAGCCATGTGACGCTGAGAAGTCAGAGTCACA
Organism: Gambusia affinis; assembly: GCF_019740435.1. Classification (NCBI taxonomy): domain Eukaryota; kingdom Metazoa; phylum Chordata; class Actinopteri; order Cyprinodontiformes; family Poeciliidae; genus Gambusia; species Gambusia affinis. The sequence continues at coordinate 20,544,492 of NC_057868.1, read as the reverse complement.
GTCGCACCAACAGTGGCATCAGCTTTAACAGCGGTGGCAGCACAGAGGCCACCAGCCCAGACTGTGAGCGTCCAGCGCAGGCACTGCTCCGAGACTATGGTGAGACACGCAGCCACACCACTGATCGGCCAGCTAACAGCCGCTGTTCATCAATGATGCTCACTGAGGCTCGTAGCAATACTGCACTAACATACCTGTTGTTTGTAGCTAACGTGGTTAAGGTGGTGTGCAGAGTTAAGAAGCGCTGGGTAAAATGTCTTTGTAGGTGATTCATTTGTTTGCTGTGATCTAACAATATGAGACTATATTTCCAACTTTGTTTTTTTTTGTTTTTTTAAATGACTGCTTGGAGCAATCTTGTCTGATTAAAAGTAGGTCTGCAACTAACAATTATCTTAGTGATCAATTCTTCTGATGTTTAATCAATTAATCGCATAAGAAAATTGGCACATTTTGCAGACTTTTCGTTTAAGCAACTAAGCTTATTTTATACAATATTAGAAATACATAAAATATACTAATAATTCAATTGATTTAAAATAAATTTGTCTCCCTGAATTTTGGGTTGAAACTAATGATTATTTTAGTAATCGATTATTCTGAAGAGTAATCAATTAATTGGATTAAAAAATGTTCACCGGTTGCAGATTTTTCATTTAACCAATTAAGTTTATTTTGTACAATACTAGAAATACATAACAAAACACAAATAAACCAGTAGTTTCGTTCTTAAAATTAGAAAATGAACATTTTATTGTCTAAATTGCAAAAACAGCATTTTCTTAGTGTGTAGTTGATCATTTGTAGCTAACGTTGCATCTGCACCTGAAACCTAATTCTAATATCAACATGTGAAAAGCTTGGTCCTTTCTGCTCGACTCAACATGACTATAGTGTAGGATGGATCTTTTGACTATTTTTTTGGAGTAACCACTTAATACTTAGGTAGCAAAAGGTGCTTGATAGATTTCTTTTATAAATTTGAACCAGATGAAGTTAAAACTTTGCCACTTAAGTTTTTTTGTGCAAAGTTTTTTGTTTTTTTTTAAATGTTGTATGCAAAATATACATGTTTTTTCTGGCTTAATTTTTGTTCTATGTTCTTTAACCAAATGGTCTTTTTTTCCAAGTCTGTAAACTGCAGTTAAGGATTAATTGATTACTAAATTAGTTAACGATTATTTCAATAATCAATTCAGTACGATTAATCCATTTAATTGTTTCAGCCCTCATTAAAGGTCATTTAGAGATGATCCTTTCTCTCACATGGGTGAGTGGTAAATTTTACTGGCCAGATGAGTCTAACAGGGGTATATGGAAATGTTTTAGCTATTAACTAACTTATTTCACATTAACTAATAACAAATCTGCTCCCATTGCTCAGCCCTCTCTTTTTCTGCGTGTATTTTTAAATCTTTTCCCTAAGTTTACATGAATGTAATGAATGCTATGCAGTGTAGAGATGTTGTTGTTGCATGATGTTTTTCTTTTTGCTAAATGGGCCCTGAGTGTTTCTCCTGTCGGACCTTGTGGCGGTGTGGCTTTAACCCTTCATTGTTTCTGTCTCGCGGTGTTTGGTATTTCGGGGTGTTTTATGGTCTAGTTCTTCCAGATACGGCTGCAGGCCTGCTGGTGCGCAGCATCCACCTGGTCACACAGAGGCTCAATTCTCAGTGGAGACAAGACATGAGCATTTCTCTGGCTGCCCTGGAGCTGCTGGCGGGACTGGCCAAGGTAAGCACAAGCTTTTAATACATGCTACTGCTGGTCAGTCTCTCTGCTTCAGTAGCAAATGGACTTTTGTTCACACCTCTGTGTGAGAACTTTAACTGAGAGCTTTGATGGTTACTCTGCAGAGCCATACATGTTTATTTAAAAATGCTATTGGACAGTATTTCCAGTCTAACCAATTGTTTGGGAGGCATGCAGGACGGTGGCATTTTCTACAATCACAAACATAAACACGGTGGGGTGTGTGAAACTACAGGTACTTTGCTTTTCGGCAACAAATATTGAGACTGGGAGGTCTGATGTGAAATAAAGGATGCAAGAGTGGGAAAGTACCTCATGGCAACAATTAAGTACCGGGATGATCTGTTTTTCTACTAAAGACCAGGCAAAGCCTTGTTAGTGTCTAAGGCATCATGAGTCCTGAAATATTGGAGTGTTTGAATTTCAAGACTGGCAGCTTCTTTCAGAAAACTGAAAATAACAAACGTATAATCCAAAATCAAGCTGCTACCATGGCCATCTACCTCATCCCTAAAGTCTGGAGTCATTCTCATTACTGGGCTGCCTCATGTCTCTGTGTCTTCATCAGGTGAAGGTGGGAGTGGACTCTTCAGAGCGTAAACGTGCCGTCAGCTCCATCTGCGGTTACATTGTGTACCAGTGCAGCCGGCCGGCCCCTCTGCAGTCCAGAGACCTGCACTCCATGATCGTAGCTGCCTTCCAGTTTCTCTGTGTGTGGCTCACAGAGCACCCCGGCATGTTGGATGAGAAGGTGCGTTCAAAGACCCACTAAAAAAGTTTTCATCTTTGCTCAGTCTAGATAGTCGGTGCTGAAAGTTTCTTGGACTGAAACACATTTCCGTTTATCCGCCAGGATTGTTTGATGGAAGTGTTGGAGATTGTGGAACTGGGAATCTCTGGGAGCAAGTCTCGCCATGAACAGGAAGTGCGTCACAAAATGGAGAAGGAACACAATCCAGCTTCAATGAGGGTGAAGGACGCCGCTGAGGCCACGTTGTCATGGTGAGATGTTCAGTGTTTGTGCTTTTTTTAAATGCTCCACAGTTAGTGACTCAAACCTCAACTCTCGCTGTCTGCCTGACTTTAGGACTGGTGCTAACAATTATAGTTTTACTATCCTTATTCAAAAAGTGGAAATGAAATAATGAAAATAAAATGATGCGTTGCTGTTGTCTCTTTCTAGGCTAACTTGCCAGCTGATTGTGATAAATTTTATGTGTACTATAACTGTCATTTCATAAATGTTGTAAAGAACAGACCATAGAACAACTCATCAGGTTGACTTTGTAAGAGGCTTAAAGACAAAACTTTCCTTTTCTTCATGTAATCAAAGCTTTTTTTTGTGTGTGAATCCCCAAACACCAGCATCATGCAGGTGCTGGGGGCTTTTCCTTCTCCCAGCGGACCTGCGTCCACCTGCAGCCTGCTGAATGAAGACACTCTGATACGCTACGCCAGACTGAGTGCCACAGGAGCCACAAACTTCCGCTACTTCGTCCTGGACAACTCTGTGATCCTTGCCATGCTGGAGCAACCTCTCGGCAATGAGCAGAGTCAGTGTTGCAGCATCATCCCCCCATTGTTGTTATTACTACCAATGATTTGACCTGCTTTTAATTTAAAACATTGTCGCTGAGATTAAAATATTAGAGACTAACCAAGAATCAAACAGGTTTCAGATTGATTATCCCTGATTGGTTTCTGGCAGGATGAAAACTCAAAAATTCAATCTTTTTTTGTTTAGTAAACACACCACACATATTAACTACCAGGTTGCACTGAAAGCTGTCTTCATTGTAAATGTTGTTTCTCAATAAAGAAGAATCAAAGCTATCTTCCCTAAGTTAGTAGATGGATGTGTTGAAAGGGTAGTGAAATCCATATAACATCAGTAATTGTAAGCAGTTATTGACCATGACAGTTGTATTAATATTGATAACAGTGCACAGATTTCCTATAGAAAATTAACTAAGAATTTGAATGGGGTTCTCCTCAAGTGATCAACCTGTTTTATTTTCTTCACTGACTAAATCATTTCTGCTCCTGCAGACCCCAGTCCGTCTGTGACCGTTTTGATCCGAGGAACAGCAGGACGACATGCCTGGACGATGCAGCTCTTCCATCAGCCAAGAGGGGCTCGTGCCAATCAGAGGGTTAGATCTCATCAGAAATGACTGTGAAACATCGGTGTCCATAGTAATGCCACCAACTCCAGTCTGAATTTGTCCACATTTCTCCTCCCATAACAGATGTTTGTTCCTGAGAGCCGCCCAACCCCAAATGACTATGTGGGCATCAAGTACAACGTAAAGCAGAGGCCCTTTCCAGAGGAGGTTGATAAGATCCCTCTGGTCAAAGCCGATGTCAGCATTCCAGACCTGGATGACATTGTCAGTAAGGAGGTACGTTATTTGGATCGCTTCCTGTTTACAGTTTTATGCAAACTCTGCAGATCTGAAGGATAACTCTGGCTGAAAACCAGCATGAAGCTGATTCTTGATGTTTGCTACTGTACAAACTCAGGTGGGTTGTTTGGGCTATGAAGATGATTCAGCAGCCACAAGTTCACTGATGTGTAAATACGTAAGTTATTGAAGAGAAACTAAATTCATTTGGGTGAAAAACAAGTGGGTGAAGATAGTTGGGTTGTGATAACTGGTTTCTATGGTAATCCAGTTCTTCTTTAGCTTTCTGCAAGTCCATAATCAGTTGACATGTTACCATTTTGAGACAATGTTAATAGAGAAAGCTTCACAAGACCTGGATAAAGATTCATTTCACTGGATTTCTGTGCCACTTATTCTATTCATTGAACTGTGATATAGATGATGAAGGTTTTCATGCATATTAACCTGAGGATGAGGTTCCTGTCCTGGTAGTGGAAGTCTTACGGTGAAGGTTTAACCATGAATCCATCCAATCAGCTGCCGGTTGTCCAGCTCCTATTTTTTGTTTGTTTGTTTTATCACATCTTCTCATTTCCAGCTGGAAATTCAGCACAGCAAGCTTCGCAGTCTGATGGCCAAGCAGATAGACTATGAGAACACTTTGGAGTGGCACAGCGAGGAACTCTTAAAGTCCAAGTCCTTCCCAGACTCTCAGGCGGAGTGCAAACCTCCTCCGCCCTCGCAGGAGTTCCAGACAGCTCGCCTCTTCCTTTCTCACTTCGGTTTTCTGTCTTTGGAAGCGCTAAAGGTCCGTACAAACAAATTTCCTCTCCCTCTCTTTTGTACACTCTGCCGTTACTCGACCAGCTTAGCTGTACGCCTTCTTTTCGCTTCTTTCAGGAACCCAACAACAGCCGTCTACCTCCTCATCTGATCGGCCTGGACTCATCCTTGCCGGGGTTTTTTGATGACGTCAGCTATCTGGATCTGCTGCCCTGCCGACCGTTTGACACCGTCTTTATTTTCTATGTGAGGGCGGGACAGAAAAGCAGCTCTGAGGTAAGAAACAGACTTCCAGACTCTGCAGGTATTTTACAGATGTGCAGTTTGAAATTGTATGACTAGATTTTGACTTTAGTTGAAAATAAAATAGTTTACAACTAAAAGTTTGTTCTAGAATGAACTTCTAGAAAACTGTAAAACTACAGAAACACTGAGTGACTAAAATCCCACCTGATTAGATTCCTCATAACTGGAACAATGGTGAAATTATTTGATGAATACTTGTTTGATGATTTTGTTGATGGCATTAGACAAATTGTATTGTTTGTTCTATGATTGTTGACTGTATTATGTTTTTATGATGTTGAGGTTTTTGAAACAGGTGTTTCTTGTATTATTTAATATATCAAATTCTTATAATAAGCAGTTTGATTTACTGTTGTCACAATAAATTCCTGTTAATGTTTCAAATTCCCAAAACTGATTATATTGTTTAGTTTTATTAATTTCTCCACTCATTAAATATCAGTAAATATGATTGAATGCAGTTACTGTGTGTGTTAGTGAAATAAATCACTTTTTTATAAATGTGTGTGTTTATCAAGATCAGTGTTAGAACTTTATGTCCATGTCGCCGAGCTTTGTTGCTGAAAATATGAAACACAAATGATCTACACTTGAAAAGGGAGTTTAACTCTTCACTGTGGTTCTAGTTGGGCAGACAGAGTTTTCAGTTTAGTCAGAACATTGTTGCCATTTTTCACTCTGTTTGCAAAATGATTTTCTGGTACATTAATGTGCATCTCCATGGTGCTCAGATTTTGAGGAATGTGGAGTCGTCAGCTACTGTCCAGCCCCACTTCCTGGAGTTCTTGTTGTCTCTGGGCTGGCCTGTGGATGTGGGCCACCATCCGGGATGGACAGGCCATCTGGACACCAGCTGGTCCCTGAACTCCTGCTTTGACAGCACTGATCTGCAGACAGGTCAGCTGACAACCAGTTCCAAACGCAGCAACTGATGCTGTTATCTTCTCCAAATGACAGTTTTTGTTTTCATCAGAGGAAGCAGCAAGCCCTGAGGACACTGGAGGTTCTGTGTTCAATGGAGAGAAGAAAGTTTTGTACTACGCTGATGGTCTCACAGAGATTGCCTTTGTTGTTCCCTCTTTAACAGAAAATTCAGGTTTGTGTTCAGAAACTTCTAAACATTTGAGCAGACTTTTGCTGCTCAAATGTCTGCAATTTCATTAAATCACTTTGCAAGTTTATGTAGGTATGAAAAAATTAAATTTAGTTTGGGAACTTTACTATTTCATTGTCTGAGATCAAATCTATTCATTCCTAAAAAACTGATTTATTTTTAGAAAATGACCTTTATGATTAGATTGTCACATCACAGCTGCAATTTTTATACAAATCATTGAACATTTTGGTTTTTGAATTACAGAGAGAACTATGCACACTCATTGACAGACAGAAAATGGCCATTTGTCCTCCAGATCTCTTCATTTGAGCGTTTTAAATTGGATCTAAGTTTGGTTCAGATGCGGCACAATCCACAGAAATTTCTGTTTTCTGGAATAAAAAAAAAAAAAAAGATTTGCATTCAATCTGGAATGGTGAGTTTTATTTTTGTGACTGCATTGCAAAAACACAAAATTTTAACTTGTACTTTTGTCTAGTTCAAATACACATAAAAAACAAAACAAACTGGAATGTTTTCAGCAAGATAAATAGGCCTGTTTTAAATCAACAATCCTTGAAAATGGATTAAAAAAAAGAGTAGTAGTTTCACTGTCAAATTATTCAGCTTAAAGTTGGAAAATATCTCAATATAAGTAAAAAAACTGCCTGTAGAATTACTACTCTTTTTTTAAAACTATTTTCAAGACTTACTGACTTAAAACAAGCATATTTATCCTGCTTAATTTTTTTCAGAGATATTAAGTGGATCTCTGAACTAAAGGTAATCTTATTTCTACTGTATGAAAATGTTTGAACTAGAAATTGGACAAAAATACTTGTTTAAATTTTTTTTCTTCTTTTTTTGCATTGTGTGGAAGCGTTTTCTATCTTGGCTGACGTTTGCCTAAAAACTAAGAGAATAAAATAGTATTTTGTCACACTGCGTTGTGGTTTGTGGGAGAGAGACAAAAAAAAGTTGTTTTTTTTCATATTCAAAAGTTCATGCATTTTTGGGGATGAAGTCTGGAAAGGTTCAAAACCACAATTAAAAATGATCAGGAACCAGGACCGTCACATGTGAAGTATTGAAAAACCAGGTTGTTCAACTTGCCTGGGTTGTTATGTTGCAGAAGAATCGTCTGTGCACAGTGACTCCACAGTGGAGGCAGACACCAACACAGACCTCATACCTGGAAAGCAATCTAACCTCACACTGGAACTGTTCCCAAACCACTCTGAGAGCCTTGAATCTGCTAAAAAGGTAGCTTTGCAGTTTGTCTGACTAAACAGAACCTCTACGACAATGTCATAGAATATAATTTAGCTTTTTTTTAATGTACTCATTGCCTAAATTTGCTAAGTTGTGTTGCTGTTGCAGCTGAGTCCTTTGGTGAAGACAAAGAGGTCATCGACTGGAAAGTCTTACCCCCAGCTGGGTCCTGAGACCAAAGTGTTTGTGGTCTGGGTGGAACGCTTTGATGATATCGGTATGCACACACTACTTCTAATTATAAAACTGTTTCATGTGGCCATACAAATTTTTGGATAAAACTGTTCAGGGATCAGCAAAAAATATCTGAAGGTGTTAAATACGACATGACTGTTGATGAACGCTTTGGGTTTGTGGTCTGCAGAGAACTTCCCGTTATCTGATCTGTTGGCGGAAACCAGCACAGGCCTGGAGGCCAGCATGAGCAACAGCACTTCCAGCAGGTATTCAGAGGTTACCACAAAAAGCGCTTTGCTTTCTGCCACGCACAACCCATCATCTTGTGATCTGGTTCAGATCAGGTGCAGAAAGGAAGGAAGAAAAAAAAGAAACACTTGTTTTGCAAAACGGTACTTTAAACCTGCTGTGCAAAACAGGAAGTGTTCATATGTGTGTGCAAAGGTTGGCAGAGAAAAAAGAAGTGTGGCAGAGCAGTTTGTTGTGACGGTGAACAATGTTATCTATTGCTTTTAGTGAACTTCAGGCCTGGTTCTTTCCATTAAAAGACACAGAGAACCAGGCCCATCTATCCATCTATCTATCGGGTCGTGGGGGTAGCAACTTTATTATTTTAAAGAACGGTGTCAGAACTTGTATCTTTAATATTACTTTAGTTTTTTTCATCATGTTTAATGTGTGAGTTTAGAATCAATTATGCTTCTTTGAGGACTTCCGGTTATGGCGTCTTGCTGAGCAGCTGCTGGGCTCTTAGCTCAGACCAATATACCCTGTATTTAGATATCTAGACCACTGCTAAGATATTTTTCGTCCGAGCAAAGCCCCTGGGACAAGCTAGAGATTCAATTCCACCTGCCAAGATGCAGAGTAAACACAAATTAAAAGGGAAAACAACCAACAAAGAGGGATCTGCAACTATGGGAGATTTTTTTTTTTAACTTCATATCAAGAAATTAAAGAAACAATTGGAGACTGGAGTGTTCCTTGAGAGGCTTACCTCAGCAGAATCCCGCATTAGCAACCTGGAGTCCTGCGTCGCTTCGTTAACTGGGAAAGAAGCGCCAATACAAAAGAAAATCCAGGATCTCGTTTTGAAGGTGGACGAGCTTGAAAACAGATGCCAAGAAGACAGAACAAGGGGACATCATGGCTTTTCTGTAGCCCTGCTTGATGGAGATCTTGGGGTGGGATTCATCCCCCCCACCACACACACACACACACACACACATTATCGAACGGGTTCACTGGCTGCAGGGCCAGAGCGCTCCTGGTGGCCCGCCACGCGTGATCATCATAAAATTCCTAAACTATCAAGACAAGATGACTGCAGCCCATCTGAAAGAAAGGTGATGTACAACGGCTGCCATGTGATGTTCTTCCCTGACCTATCCGCAGATGTGGTGAAACAACGGAAACAATACGAACGGGTGAAACAACAACTCCGTAATCTGAATTTTGGACTGATATTCCCAGCAAAGATGAAGATTTTTCTCTCTTCCACACGCCAACGGAGGTGGAGGAATTTATACGGAAAACAAGACAACAATCTGACTGGTAACCACACTTGCACGCTAGATGGCGTCAGCAAGGTTTAATAGGGGTCAATATTCTATTTGATCGGTGATCCTGAACAATACACATTCCGACTAAGTCTCCCCGTCATAGTGGTGGGGAATAATTTCTAGATAACATGGACGGGTTTGCAGTTAAAAGTTGTGGTGCCAGTTGTTTAAGTAGACATTTTTTTCTGCTCCTGTTTTTCTAGGATCAGTAGCATAGCCAAGTCACAGAATAGAGAGGAAGAGGAGTTGGAGATTCCCACTGGTGGGAAATCTCAGGAAAGTTTTTTGTGTTTGTAAATGTTCAATGTTCTCAAGGTGACATTTGAACCAGGTAGGAAAGATATGGGTTTTAAAACATGGCATGCTAAACGTTTATGCAAAATTTCAGATTTTTTTGGTAAAGGGATTATGATGAGTTTTGAAGATTTGAAACAGAAATTTGACATTCCAACTAAACATGTTTTTAAGTTTATGCAAACCAGAAGTTTTGTCGTGGGTACTCAAAAGTCTCTAACATTACCTACTCTTACTAACATTACATTACATTCAAATGGTAATTTGTATTTAACAAATTACCATTTGAAGAGGAGCCCAATATCCCGCTTTTTTAATATCATCAAAGACAGCTCCCAGACATCCTCAGAACACAAAAGAATTGCATGGTGTGAAGACTTGAAATGTAATATAGCAGTAGAGGAATGGCAGAGGGCCTGTCTGAAGGCACAGACACAATCTATTAATACTCAATTTAAGTTAATCTAATACAAATGGTTGATGAGAACATATGTTACTCCAACCTTACTAAATAAATTTAATTCCAACATTCCGGATACATGTGCTAAATGTGGAGATAAAGGCAATGTGATTCACTGCCTTTGGGAATGTCCTGAGATTCATAATTTTTGGCACTAAACTTAATCCCTGTCCTAGGTTGTGTATCTTAGGAATTTTTCCCACTCAAATAAGCAAGGTTGATCAAAAGTCCATAATTTACTGTTTGGTGCAGGCCAAATATACTATGTAAATATAGTATATAGTATTAATTGAGGTCTGTAACCAGACCTCAATTAAAAACTTGGATGTCTACATTATCAAACTCTCTTGCCTTGGAGAAACTCACCTATAAGATTAAGGGTAAATATTGTGTGTTCAAAAAGATATGGGAAAAGTTTTTGCTATTCTTGGAAAATATAAATACTCATAATGAAGATTGACAGAATGTACTCTCGCTAATTTTGCTCATGTTTTTATTCTTATAATGGCTGTAAGTCTGTTATCGTCATGTTAATTCCAAATGTATTCACTTGCTTGAAAAATGGACGAAACTGAAACACTGATGTCGAGATGCCTAGATTCGGGGAGGACGATGCAATAACCTCATACCTAGCTTGTGGACTATGATTAAATCTCTTGGACTAAGTCTCAACATACACCCCTGAGATAGCAAACTTATAGTACTCTATCTCACTGCAATCAACTAGTGTTTGTCACCTTGAATGTTTAAGTTGTTAATGTGTTTCCTTTTGGTTTTGTTAGGTGCTTTTGTGAGTTACTTGTCTGTGTGTCTCTTTTGAAATATAAAAGACAAACAGATTTTCAAAAAAAAATTCTGCTTCTTCGAACTTTGTGCATAAAGTCAAAACAAAAAAAGGTTAAAAAATTAATCTGTCATATTTGATCAGGATATCTGAACATTTTTGTAAGATTAAATTAATTTATCTAAAATTAATGCATTAAAATTTTTATATTCATTAAAAAATTGACCTTAGACACATTGATCACAGGTCTTACATTTTGTCATGGCAAAAATATTTAATCACATATTCTGTAATTTTTTTTGTCAAAGGTTTGAGTTGCACACAGATGGCTGCATTGTGTTCTGTGACTCAAGGCTGTTGAGGCAACTGCTAGCTCCTAATGTATTATTACTAGCTATCTACCATGTCTAGCAAGTATGGCAATACTTTAAGAGGTTGAAGTTGTAGAGAACATATATGTGATTTTCTTCTCTTCATTTCCGTCATGATAGAGATCTTAAATTTCATTCATAATGGTCTTAAAAAAGTCTTAAATTTGAGTTGGTGGAACCTCCACAAACTTTGTAGGCGTAGAGAAGAGCATTGGTCTGAAAACAGGTGAACAAATTACACATTTAATCTTTGTGTAGATTAAAGTTGAGCTAAATTGGAGACCAACATGTATTTCAACACGCTTTCTGGTGAACCTGGGACATGTTGGTGCAAACAAGCCAAATGTAAAAAGACTTTATAATACAAGTAAAAGTAAAGTTTTGTCTGCTTCAATCTTTTTATTTTTTTGTCCTTCAATCTTTTTCATAGGCATTTTGTCTTTTAGTTGAAATATTCCTCATTCTCAATAGATAAGCTTGTTCTGCGATATGTTTTTGTGTTAGATTGCAACAGTGGTCTCTTTTAAATGATTTGTTCTGTTATATGAACTTTGTGTTCTTCATGGAGATGCAACTCATTCTATTATCACTATGAAGAGGCAATCTTAAACCAACTTCACTGCCGTTTTTCACTCATTTTGCCCATTTTAGAATTAAGCTAAGACATTTTAAATATATTTTACAAATAAATAATCAAAGATGACCACCGCATGTGTATCTTTTAAACATACTCCTTCCTGGTTTTTGCTCCAGGTCAGGGTTGTTGGAAAAGGACGTTCCTCTGATCTTCATTCACCCGTTGATGACAGGACTCTTCCGGATCCGGCTGCACGGAGCTGTGGGCAAATTTGGCATGGTGATCCCCCTGGTGGATGGCATGGTGGTCAGCCGCCGGGCTCTAGGTAACACTGGCAAATGGCTGTCACTGGCCAACATGTTATGGCTGACTACTGGAAAGTGTATGTTTAGTTGTTTTTAAATACTTAGGTTAGGGCAGTTCTATGGGCGATACAACACGTTCACTACATTGTTCTTGCTCCAAATTATTCTTAGATAATGAGACTTTAGTTTATTCTGAGCTGTTTTAGAGTCTCCTGTCACTTCAAATCTCTTGGCCACACCCCCTCAACTCAACTTTCCCCTCAAATATGAAATATCTGCTGCAAACAGATGCACAATTATATGCACATCTTTGACAAGCAGAGGTGGAGCCTGCTGCACAACCAACAAGAAGGCAGCCAGTGGTTTCTTGTTGGTTCTTTTTGGAAGCAGTTGAGACCCAAATGGAAGTATAAGAAATAAAAATAGTAGGTGCCCTTTAACATTGATGACATAAATTTGTGTATATATTTGACTATAAAAGTTGGATTTTAAGTCTTTCAATGGCATTTGTCCCACCTGAGCTTTTGTGGTGTCTACAGTTTCCTCAGATGTGTATAAAACTTTAAAAGCTAATGAAAAAATAGAATTTTGATGTGACAAAATTCTGACTTAGTTTTTCTTTCCTTTGGGTCTGCTTTCAGGGTTTCTCGTGCGTCAGACGGTGATCAATGTTTGCCGACGGAAGCGCCTGGAGAGCGACTTGTACAACCCGCCGCATGTGAGGCGAAAACAAAAAATCACTGAAATTGTGCAGCGCTACCGCAACAAACAACTGGAGCCTGAGTTCTACACCTCCCTCTTCCACGAGGTCGGAGATGGAAAGCCTCACCTCTAACCCTACTCCCTTCATCCTGTCCTAACACTGGCTCATACACATTCTTACCCTGAACCTCTACACAACATACAGATGCGTTCACCCATACATCCACAAACACACACACACTCAAAATCTTTATATTTATACTGTACTATTTTGTTATTTATATGAATACATATATCAACACTGTTTGCCTTTGACTCTGAGATCAAAGTGTCAGAAACCATGCCAAGGTGAGGGAGAAACACCAACATTTCTGTATTCCAGCCGCTCACCCTGGCTCTGAATGATGGAGAGTCTAATAGTCACTGTCTCTGTTCATGTTTAGGTTCAGGCTTTGCAGCAAAGAAAAGGTTTGCTTGGTCTATAATGCAATACTTCACTAACAGTGTTGTCCTTTCTGAACTTGTATAAAACATTCTTTACACCTTTGTAATTATTACATGATTTTATGGGATTTAGTAACATAAAATTGTGCCCAAATCTGTTTTTCATCATCAATCAAAACAGATTTCTGTTTGGAATTTTGCCAAGGATAAAAATGTTTAATCGACATGACTGTGTTTTTGCAAGACAAAGAAGCTACGGTTGACCCATAATCTTATCTCACCACTAACTATCCACATCTTATTTCTTGCTAGTGCGAGCTACAGTCTTCCTCATGCAAACCTCACATTTGGCCTTTGGTCTGTCCATCGGTTTTCTCCTATTTTCTTGTGTTGTTTTACCGAATGCGAATGTCATTTTTGATGCCCTCTGTGCTTCAAGCTTGGCTCTCCTGCCATACAGCTGCCAGTACTGTGTGTGTGCACGGTTTCTTTTTGCTCATTCAGCCAGTCAGTCGACACTACATGAGATCAGGGAGCTTTTAAGAGTTCTGAACGTGGCATTAAATATAGAAAGTTGTCACTTTAAATGAATGAAATCTCAAAACTACACGTTTTTTTAAAATTATCATTTCTTTTTTTTCTTTCTTCAGAATCTGTCAACAAAACGCTGTTAGTTTCTCAGTAGTGCTGAAATTTACTGATAGAGCTCCTGGGTTTGGCCTTGATGTTTGCAGGGCTAAGCTTAGACCAACCTCAAATCTGGTTTAGGTGTGAAGTCGCTGCAGATGCCAAACTGAAAAACATTGCACAGTGTGTCTCTTCTAAACAACATCCATATGATGGTTTCTCCAGCCAAAGCGCTCACCGTAGCTCACAGTTTGATGAACAGTGCACACATCTTGAGTCAGCCTATGTGTGTAAAGGCTTAAGATTTCTGCACCATGCTGTATAAACTTGGTCAGATTTGTTGATTTAAGCTGTATTTCTTTGAAAACCCTTAAAAATAAATCAAATTTCTGTTAAGTTTGAAGTTTTGGCCTACACAAACGTACGTCGAACTTTAATTTTTGCTTCATGTTTCACTTGTATTTTCTCACTGTATCTTGGTTTTGATTAATGCCCTCTGACTGTCTGCCTGTAATAATGTGACTTTTATTTATCACAAAGATGGAACAGGGCAAAACACCTCTTAGTTTCTTGTTGATGTATATTGGAAAGTCTTAATGCACTGAGCACATTTAAATTTTTTTTTTTTTATTACCTTACATGTCTTTTTGTACTTTTTTGCATTTTGAAAAAAAATCCCTGCTGAAGGAAGAGTTTTATCTTGTGAAATATGAATGAAGAGGCTTTGTGGAGTTTTTAACCTATCATGTCTAATTGTGACTCACTTTTTATGACAGTGCTGTATGCACCGCCTTTTCTGGAAGGAAAGTTTATTAAATATGCTTTGAGGAAACTGCATACAATCAGTCACACGTTGTTCCTGTTACTCCTCTGTTGTTGGACTCTATTTAAGGACTTGCTATGTATAGAAGTGGAAGATTTGTAAATATATGATAGCCTAAGGAATTAACAAGTTGTCTGTAGTGTTCCTCAGCTGAGGCGATGGAGGGGGAAAAAAAATTATGTATGTCTGCAGTTATGTGTGGGAGGAACACGATGGGTTTGAATGTAACATGCATCAATTAAAACTATTATTGACCTTTTAATTTCGCCCAGTCCTAATGTTGGTTTCTGTTTTTGTGATTGAAGAAAAGTCATTTAACTACCTGACTGGCCTTCCACTGAAGTTTTAGGCTATAAAATATGTGGGAACTCCAGCTGTCACAGTTTACATATGACAATATTGTTTTACCGCTACCTACAGCTAATACCGGGAGAGATGGCGACTTGAAGAAATGGCCGCAAATAACATGTACTAGCATATTTAGCTTCTTCACTGAGTCAGTTGCTTCGGATGCAGATGCGAGTTTTCTTCCCTTCGCTTTCTATCCATACAATAAAATGAGCACACATAAAGCATTTTGAGTTCTCTGTTCAAGTTGAGAATTTTAGCCAAATTCTTTTTGTTTCCTTTTCTGTCGGTATGTGATGAAAACTACCGCTTTTGTTTAGGGAGCATATTCAAGACGCACCTGTTGCTGCCACAAATTAAACTTGGTCTGATTATTAAAATACAGCCACGAACAGCACAACAGTTACCCGAGCTCCGCAAGGGCAAACACTTTCCAGTGGCAAGTTGTTCTCTATAACAAGTTAATGTGTGATTCGGTTCGGTTCTAGTAGTCCAGTGGGAAGATTCTCCCTATTACGGTCTGGAGCGCAGCAGCTGCGGTCATTTCTCTGCTGATTTGCAGCGACGCTCAGCAACAGAGAAGCTCGAGATTCTGGCTGCGATGACTAAATGAACCCAGATATTTTATTTTGCCTTATAAAAAAATTTCCTGGCCCAAATATAATGATTAAGACTCAGATTATTTACCTTTTTAATTTTTTTTAAATACAAGCGAAAAATAAAATTCACATTACACCAAACTAATATTATGTAGTTCTGGTATTTTACACTGTCGGCACAGAGCGGCAGCTCAGAACTCGCTTCTCTGCTTTTCTCTTCTTTATTACTGTCAGTTCTTCAGAGAGACGAGGTGCTAGAAGCGCTGCTAATTCAAATACATAATAGTATAAAAAGATACAGTGTAATATGACCACTGCAAGGGGGTTACAAACATTGAGACAATGTGTCACAATAACATTACATAAATACAGTAAAAATGGCGTAAACTGGCTGTAGAGATAGTTTACAAGTCATGTCTAATACGTATATGCGTAGGCGTGCAGTAAGGTTCGCGCGGGGGAAGGCTACGTCATAATGGATTATGACGTGAACCAGTATCAAAGGCAGCTTACTGCTACGGTTTAGTTTTAAGTAAACTTAATGCCATGAGGAGAAGCTGTAGTGAGCAGAACGTCATTTTTTTACAGAAAACTTTGAAGAAAAAAAAAATTTGAAAAATGGAAGAGTCAAACGGGCAAATGAACAGAAGCATCCACATTTCCATTGACAATCTGGAGGATATCATATTGCCCCGCCTGAACACTTTAACACCAGCACAGTGGACCTTGCTTTCACAGGGTCTGAGGGATTCACATATTACAGCCGTCATGGCTGACATACTTACCAACATTTTTCAACAATGTGTGGAAAATTCACTGACCGTCCTTGTGCCAATATTAGAAGATTGTATGACGAAGTGCATGAAGACTAAAATGCCAGATGAAAGCATCAGTGTGCATTTGACCAACATGATTTCAACAGAAATGGCCATTGTCCTCGAGGTGTCTCCACCAGAAGAAGTCTGTGAGAGCAGCATGGAGTTGAACTCATTGATGGAACAGGAGGTCTCTGAAAAAGTAACATCCATTGCAAATGGCATCAAGAGAACCTCTAGTTTTCCTGCAGAACCAGCAGTGTTTGCAAGTGGTTGCATTTCTAACCTAAGAAATTTCAACAAAATGGTTTCCAATGCAGTTCAGTGCCTTCGCAAACACATAAACAGAGTCAGCTCAAGATGCATCGAAAGATATTGGAGTGCGTTCACAAAAAAGCGAACCTCAGGTGTGTCTCCAGCAGAAGCAGAGACTGCTTTTGACCTTACAGAGAAAAGCGTTTCTCCTAGTGTGAAATCTCTCTATTCTGTAGCCTCAGTTAGCGAGAGTATTGCTGAAATCATAGAGAAATATTCTGATGATGCAGGCGATGCAAAAGGTGCAGAAGATGATGCAGATTTTTGCCTAGATCATTTCGAAGTAAACGAGGTTGCAGGTGGAATTAGCAAAACGATTATTGATGACCTTCATTACTGTAAGGCTGAAGGTTCGGTTGGACAGAAAGATCCAAGTTGTTCATGTGCTCCTCATTTTAATTTGAAAAAGATCGTTGGTGATATCAGAAACCTTTTCCGGTCAAAAGGCAAAACTGACCCAGCTGGAAAAGAAGAAATAGTCAAAAACCCACAATTTTCCAGATTTGCAAAAGACCAGTTCGCCACCATGGCGTCTTCTTTGGAGATCTCATTCAAGGACTCAAGTGACACAAATGTAGTGAAACTGAAACAAGATGTATATTTGTCAAACACATTGGCTCACCTCATGTTTCCTGGATGTGTCCCTGAAGATTCATCAGGGATGAAAACAGACCAAATTCCTAAGCTGGATTTTCAGTCCATCAAACCACAAATTGACAGACTGTGTGCAGAATTCATGAAAAACCCACAGTTGAATGACAAGATCAAGCAGTTTTCCAAGGAACTGACAGATAAATTATATACTGATATCACCAGTAGCCATCATTACAACCTTCCTGTTCCTCCTGAAAACCTTTCAGAATCTGTCCTCTCTAGTGAGAAAATAAGTGACATTTCTGGCCAAACAGAAATTTGCCCTGAAATCTTCTATGCCAGAACAGAAGACGAGGTGAGGAGATTTCTCCAAAACATCTTTCTTTGGCTCAAAAATGAGGAAATAAATCGCATAAGTGAAAGTGACAGGGTGTCCAATGTGCTCTCGGAGATCAATGATCTCGTTGGACAAACATATGAGACCCAAATCCCCAAACCCATGTCTCCAGGAACTGAGAAGGACTCTATCCCAACCATTGGAAGAGAATTCAAAGAGCAGCCTGAATATCCTGTAAAAGCTGAAACTGACTCCCTGATTGATTCATCACTTACAGCACCAGGGATTAGGTATGTCAGATTTGTTGAAGAAATCACTATCATTCCAATCCCAGAGATAAATGAAACCACAGAACAAAAGAAGAACGATCTGGAGGAATGTATGAAATGCTTTGCAATGAGAGCATTTTTGAACTGCTGGGAGAAAAACGGTGGGCCAGTGAATACTACAGACATGAAGAGAATCTTGTCTTATCTGTCAGTGGAGATCATACAGGAAATCGCAGACTTTGAAGTCAGTAAGGACAATGACAAGGTTAATGTCTTTGTTACAGACCTTTACCGCGATCTGAAAAATCAGTTTGGCTCAACTAGAGATCTGTGGAAAGCTGCAACATCACTAGATGGCCATTCTCTTCAGGATGCCATATTGAAATATTTAAGAAAGCACTTTCCCATGACACGCAAAATGAGTACAACTGAGAAGATCACTTCAACACTCACAGACATTTTTTGCTTCCTAAAATAGAGAGGATCTTGACCTGATCCTAGAGATCCTGGAGAGGATCAAGAGATCCTAGAGAGGATCAAGAGAGGATCTTGAGGATCTTGGCAGGTTATCTAATGACCAGCCATTAGATAACAGATCACAAACACAATCTCACAATCACAAAAAACACAAAATTCAGGAATAATGCAGGTAGAGTGCACTTGGATTGCAGATCAGAGTTTTCATTTCTGTTTATTTTTTCTGTTAGTTTCAAGCTCATTCCTTTATTGATCTCCATTGCTGTTCATTTGTCTTCCATCTGTTCTCTTCATTCTTCCAGCAACAGGTTTTTGAAAAAGGGTCCAGCCCTAAGTGGAGGAGTTTCAGTATCTCGCAATCTTGTTCACGAATGAGGGAAAAATGGAGTGGGAGATCGATGGGCAGCTTGGCGCAACGTCTACAGTGTTGCATACTCTTTATTGCTCTGTCATGAGCAGCTAAGAGAGCTGAATTAAAAGGCGAAGCTCTTGATTTGCTGGTCCATCTATATTCCCACCCTTACTTATGGTCACAAGCTTTGGGTCATGATTGAAAGAACAAGATTGTGGATACAAGAGGCCGAAATGAGTTTCCTCCGTAGGGTGGATGGATGGATGGAAGGATCAAACTAAATTCAGAGAGGTCAGGGCATCAAAGTCAAAATCCCAGCCTGGCTTTTTATATCTGGAGTCTTACAGGTTAGGTTTTCGTCGGGTTCTCCGGTTTTTCCTTTAAAAAAACATTCATATTCCAATTTGGTATGCTAAATACCCAATTCACATTTCCTGTTGACAGAAATGTGAAGAGAATGGTCACTGTCTCTAGCTGCAGTTCTAGAGGACAGGTGTCCTGCAGCCTTTAGACTGACATAACCCAGACATATAGTTGAGTGCTTTCTCTGAAACTTATAGATTTAATTAAAATTTTAGGGACATATTTCCATGTCCATGCTTGTCATTTTAATTATTTATTTTACATTTAGTCATATTTAAATTACTTATATATATATATATATATATATATATATATATAGAATAAGTTGAATTCGAACTACGGTAATGTAATCTAATACACTATTAACAATTAATCTAAATCAATTGTTTGCATCTCTACTTTAGATATTTTGAATAAACCTTGAATATATTGATTGAATCTCGAATATTGTCACCTTTTTAAAATAATAAATAAGTACATTTTTGCCAAAAGTAATTTTTTTTTCTAAAACATCTTGTGGAAAAATAAAAAATTTCTTTTGTGTTAAGGTTAGGGAATAGTGTGAGAGTAGGGTGAGAGGAAGTCTTTGGTCATTATTTTATATTGCATAAACCTTGCTTATATTAAGTGAACATTAAATATATTGAATGAAATATATATTCAGTGTTTATTTAATATATTCAAGATTCATTCCATAAATTAACTTTCAATAAATTCACACTTTCATTCAATATTGAAGGGTCAATTTATATTTAAGGCTTATTCAATACACCTTGCAAATATTGAATAAACATTGAATATATTGAATGAAAGTTTGAATATTTTGAATAAACCTTGTATATTTTGAATGAACTCTGGATGTAGTGGCTACTTATTTGTTTCTTCATTTTCATATGAATGTTCAAATACTTCCACTATGCCCTTTTCCACAAAACATACAAAAAGAGAATCTTCTAAATATGCAAAAGACATACACTAAATATGCAAAAGATAGACACAATAACAGACATACACAATAATAAACAATGCTACAAACTGACATTTCTGGCTCTTACACTGGACATGTTAAGCGAATGATGAATATATCGAATGAAAGTCAGAATATGTTGATTAAATGTGTGGATTAAACATGGAATATACTTAATGAAATTTTGATTATGGTAAATGAACATTTAATATATTGAATAAACCCTGTATGTATTGAATAAACCTTGAATATATTACAGTTTTTCTTGTCAAATACAATTGGGAGATCAATGACAAGAGACAATGAAATTCACATTAATTTCCTTTAGTGTAATTAGTTGACACACCATGTCATGTGTCATTGTGGTACAATAAACAGAACACAAATAAAAAAATGGGAGCATGAGACCATCTCCTTAAGTAAAAACTGTGCATGCAGTGGGGACAACAGTTCAATCTTTATATACTTTCCATCTCCATGCTGAGAAAAATAAATCCTCAATGGTGTAAAGCAGGGGTCACCAACCTTTTTGAGACTGGGAGCTACTTCACGTGTACAAATTAACACGAAGGGCTACATGTTTGACACAGACAATTTTCTTGGCTCGGCCTTTATAACAATAGTATATATACATATATAAATGATTACATGCTGCCTGATCATATTAATGTTAGGGACTACTGACAACAGTTATCAGTAATAATTTACCATGGCAGCTATGTTTAATTGCTATTATGTGATCAAAAGTTCTTAGTTCAGATTTTTAAGTTTGATTCCCTTTTGGAGCTTTACTGTGTGATTCTAAATTGCCCACAAGTGACCGAGAGTATGGATTGTTGCAGTTGATTCCCAGGTTCAGGTGATGTCAGACGTCCAAAGGAGGAGAAGGTGAAGCAACAATGTTTGCTTAATTGGGGAACGTTTCGACTAGATTAAATTGTTTAACCCACAGTCTTAGCGTGACGCTCAGGAAGAACGGCAGATGTCAGTTAATGGGTGACCCATCGGCTCTCCAGTTCGGGGAAAAGTCAAAAAATCTCATAAACAGGCGATCTGCCAGAACCGCACACGGTAAAAAGCTCCGCCGGGATCCAAACCGCTCTTAGAACTATGGGCCATTCAAACTCTGCTCATTCATTTTTAGCTTACAGAAAAAGCGCTAAGCTGCCAAATAAACAAAAGCAAACTGACCAATAAAATTTAAGCTTTGGCGTGCGACCCCCACAGACTCAGATGTGCACTACGTACAAGATGTTTTGACACATAAGATCTTTTTTTTTTTTACCTCCATAATTTGTTAATGATAAAGAGGGTTCGATAATAAAAATTTCACAAATGATACTTTAAGGTAGGCAGAGTGTGTGCAGCCATACAGCTGCAGGCGCTGCTGCCCTCCGATAATATCCTGCAGGCGTCTGCGCAGTTCTTAACTTTAGCCATAGAAAAGAGTTTTAGGCATAAAACAATTTATTTTAAACGTTTTTTCTAATTAACTATTTTTCAAAAAAGAAAAAAAAAAAATATATATATATATATATAAATATAAACAAATGTTATTAATTCAATGTAAAAACATTAAATTAAATAATTTCTTTGGCAGTGCTCCCGAATGACAATGGCTATTTTTAGAACTTGCTCCTGGCGACTGACAAGGTCCCCTTGGGCGACCGGGTGCCCACGGGCACCGTGTTGGTGACCCCTAGTGTAAAGAGCAGGGTGAGAGGAAGTCCTGTTGTGCGTTGTAAACCATATCCTGATGATGATGGAGGAGGAGTGATGGAAATGTACATATCCTTTGTCTTCTCTGCCTCTTCTTCTGTTCTGACCCCGTCCAAATTCTCATCCTTCCATTGACAGAAATGTTGATTCCATTTCTGTGCAAAAGCTTTAACTATGAGCTATTTCAAAAATACTGGTTGCTCAGTTTTTGAGCTGATGCTTTATCTACATTGGAGAAACTTGGGATTCACCTGGAAGCAATTTATCACTTCAGGACAGATATCGAAAAAGGGCTCTGAAATGGATATAAATATGCTTGACAACGTATGACAACTTATTCAAGCATTTTGCATATTTAAGATTTATGCAGCAAACATATTCTTAAATGTTGTGGAAATTGAGATAAATCATCAAAGATCTGTAATACATTTTGATCAACACAAGCAATTGAAAATGCAGGAAAAATCAGAGATTTATGCATCACTTTCATAGATGTAAAAAAGCATTTGGAATGTGTACATGTAACCGGATCCTTTCTGCCTTGTGCTGGTTTTAAGTGATCAGGCCGTGACAAGGTTTGTCTTTTAAAAGATGATTTCTCGATTTATTCTGACGAGAACAACAAACAGAAAACAACCGTGTTATAAGCTGCCCGCTCCAAGTCCTACACAAAACGTAACAAAAATTAACTTAATAGATCTATAAATAAATGTGTATTTAGATAGAAAATAAATAGCACACACCTCTCCCGCAGGACAACATGACAAAAAGGGGGCCTACGGGACGCAAACACTTTAAAGACAATACCACAGAAGAAGAAATAAAAAGGAGGGGCTTCTGCTCTTAAAGTAACACGGTTAAAACAATGACAGAATTCAGTCAGGTAGGGAACAATACAAATAACCAAAACAAATACATTTTGTGTAATTATAACAAAAGAGACATACAACCAGGTTACACATAGAAATGAGAAATTGCTGTTTTGCTTAATTTTTTTAGCATGTAAAGCACATTGATTTGCGTTGTTGGTGAAATGTGCTATGCAAATATATTTGCATTGCCCTGCCTTCTTTATGTACTGTATCAGCCTAAAAAAAAAAAGCACCTTAAGTTAAATCCACCAGAGGGCGCTTTTCTCCTAAATTTGTTAGGCCAGGCGGCCATCCTAAACGTAATGACTTTACAGAAAAGCTCAAGGTTTACAATGTACATAGTAATTTTAAAAGAATTAACACGTCTTAGCATTTTCTCCATAAATTTAAAATAAAATGACATACTAAATGGCATATTTAAGTCTCTGCTAAACTATTAATGTTTGCCTTAACATGGTAACAAAAATCGGATCTGAATTCTTGCTAAGGTTTCAGTGACTTTGTTTTTTATTTGACATTTTAGTAAATATTTGGTATTCTCTTGTTGCTGTTTTTTTTTCACTTAAAATTTTGTTGCGGTTGTTGTTAAAGTTAACTAATAATTAGTTTTACCAATCAACAGGGTAAGTACGCGGTGAATTTGTTGTTTTAATTTTGAGGTACCAGGGTGTGACGCTAGTTTATTTTCTCTGTTGTGTTTCTCCGGCTGCCTCAGAGGTCGAAGCTAAGGCGCAGCAGCAGACAGACATACAGCTGTATGTTTGTTTGAGAGCTCATAGCGGTGGCTCCCCCTCTCTTTCTCCTCTCCCGCAGCCTCGCTTGCTCTCAGCTGGTGTTGCGACCTCACCACCAGGCTCTCTCTTTCTTTCTGCTTCTGGTTTGCTTACTTTTCGCCGGAACTTTACTTGCAGTACTTATGCTGCGTCGAGCATCACAGCTCTGCGAGAGGTTTTGGAGAACTTCCTTCGGCAAGATGGACTGAACCAGGTCTCTTATTAAGAGTACGGATACTTCAAACAGAAGACGCGTGTTTTGTTTTTTAACTATATTTTACTTTATTGAGACATTTCGACTTGTTTGCTCCATCATGGACGAGGACGAGGGGCATCATGAGAACGGGATTCACGTCGTCAAGGACTCGGACAGACAGCAGCGGCTCCGGCTCTGCGTTTTGAACGAAATACTCAACACAGAGCGGGACTATGTCCGGACGCTGCTCTTCCTTCAGTCGGTAAGTTTGACATTTACCCCCTTTCTCTCTCTATCTGGGTGCTGATATCCACTTTCCTCTGTTGCAACACAAAGCGACGCAAATTAATACCCACATGGGGTGCAGCACTGACTACCCTGGTTTCTGCTTCTCCTCTTTGACAAATGTGAATCCCATGTTAATGTTTGAAGTCCGACACAGGCTAGGAGTCTGATTTGAATCGTTAGACATGCACTCACCACGTCGTTTAAGGACCTGACCTCCGGTTTCCAAATTTATAAAATAGATTTTTTCTAAGCACTATAAAATAGGGCTGGGCATTTATAGTATTGTTTATCATTTACTGTGATAAATTTCCTATCATGATAATAATTTTGATATCGATATCAAGATAAGATTCAATTAATGATGTTTAAAATCCCTCAAAGCTGTCTATTGCTAAGATTTTTAATTTCACAATTTTTCATCAACACAGTGTCAATAAAAACCCATGCATTTGAAAATATGTTTAAATGCAGTTACTGTGAGCAGTTAGTGATACAAATCACACTTTTTAATGTGACTGCTGTCAACAGGAGGCGTATTACACATTTTCTTCCAAGAGCAATACTTGTGTATGTGGAGCTATGATTGTTGTGCCATTCAGTCACCTAAAGGAGTAATAAATTGACACTTTTATGATTATTACAATAGTACTATAAAATACTGTGATAAGTCCATATTGCCCAGCCCTGCTATGAAACTCATAAATGAGAAAAGTGCTTAAGTTAAACACATTGTCTCAAAGCATGTGTCTCTAATGTTAATGAAGCTAACCAGAGAATCAAGAGGGAAAAAAATCTGATTCTTTTACAATTGAACCAATCAGAAAATTTCTGATTTGGATGTCTAGTCCACTGATCAGAGCATGTTATGAACAAGACTGCTAAATTCACAGCTCTCCTTTGTGTGCTAAAGCTCCTGAGCTTTAGCACACACACTGTCTGACATGCTGAAAGGTGGTATGAATTCAAAGGGACTTTGCAAAAAAAATTAAATAAATAAAAATATTATCACAGCCATTGAGCTGCAGCTCCAAGCCTTCCCCAGACTCAGATAAGAAACTATTTTCAGCAGTTTCTTATTCAGTCATTGGTCAGGATCTCCTTTCTGAATGAACTGACTGGTCATTTGTTTTTTTTTTTGCATGCTCCTTTCAGCTTGGGCAGTAGTTTGCGTCCCACCTGCAGGTGACTGTTCAGCTCATTGCTTCATGCTGTCTTCTTGCAAAGCCTCTGCCATGTCACCTTAGTTGGTTGTTCATTGTAGGTGGTGCCTGCCTCCAGCTGTGACCAGATTATGGATGTGTGGTCTGCATAAAACATCTTTATTATAATACAATGCTAATTGCTGAGGGGAAATTCCCCTCTTTTATTGCCCCTCCCCTCTTCCCTCTCTGTTGAAGAAAAGTCAGAGGTCAGGCTCAAATGCAAAGCCTCACCCTGGAGCAAATGGCCTATTCAGTTTATGTCTTTTGGCTCCCTTCTGGTTGGAGGGCAAAGACTGGTTGTCACCATTCTTAACCTTAGAGACATATTTATTAGAATCCAGATGATTCCTGGCTTTTTCCTATTTTCATCGTTTGGTAGATATTTGTCAAGCTTGGCGTTGGTTCCCTCTTTCCTCTGTGCTGTCGCATGTTAAGGACTTCCTTAAAGTTCTGCTTGCCTGCAGAGCCGCGTCCTGTCACTCAGAACATGCATGATTGAAAACACCCCCCAAAAAACAGCCATGTGATGAAAACTTATTATCCCACTTTTATTTTTATAGCACTCCAGTCATCTTTTGGAAATTTATGTTGGATGTTTTCTCTGGATGGGCTCATCACCAGTTTAGACCCAGATCTGAACCTCATTGTAGCGTAACACAGAATGAGGTCCAGTGTTGCACCATGTAAAACCCACTGGACATTAGTAAAGTGGCCGGTGGGTTTCGTATGGCAGCAGTTGTGTGTATCTTGCTTTACCACTGCTCTGCTTCCCCCCAAGCGGGAGCAGAGGTTTTCCCCCATCCAGCTTCTCTATGCTGTTAATAAGGGAGCTCACAGCATTTTCAGCAAAAATAAAGTATGGAACTGGGGTTGGGGTTACACATCTCTGGAGAGCAGGGCAATCAAGAGGAGGATTACAACAAACTGATCATGAATTCAGATTGTTAGTTGTGTTTTTCTGATTCTACACATTGTTTTTATCCCAAACCCAGATAAACTGTGAAACTTATTTCCCGTTTTGAGAGCTGCACGAGGAAACATCAGTGGAAATGTGTGAGGTTTTTACCTTGGGGTTTATAAGCCAGTTGACGCCACAGTGCTGTCCTTCATGCTGAATGTTGGTGAAGTCTGTAAAATCTGATAATGTGGAACTAAAGTTGTGATATGACTGACAGGGTTTCAGCTGCCTGCCTCCATATTTTTATTTTACTGTACCTCCATGTGCAACCCCTTAGAAAACAACATAAAGCTCTGATTTTTCTGTAGAGTCCCTTTTAGCTTCTCCTTTTCTTCCTCTGATTGTTTTCCTTATTGCTGGGGAGATTTTGAGCATGTCCATGTTGCAGATTGAACAGTATTTCAAAATAGACCCTTGATTTTCCTCTGACTTTGTGATCTTTAACAAACATTCGAACCCCTCACTGTTTCTTCATCAGGATGACAGCACTGATTCTGAATGGGCCAGTTTCAGATTCTCACAAGGCAATGACCTTTAGTAAATCTCCTGGTTCCAAACATTTAAAATGACCTGAATGTAATTGATTTTAACAAAAAAGTCCTATGAAAGTTTTAGGATGTCAGGACAGACCTCCTCCTGTTGGTGGATTTTTCTGTGGAGCGTAACTTTCCACCATTGTGACAGTAGGATAGGAACTTTTAGTTTTTTTTTTTGTTTTTTTTTAAGTGAAACAGTTGAAAACACAGTTTCACTGACACACTAAGTAGGCCTCTCAGCTGTTCTGCATGTCTCTCATCCCCTGGCACTTACCAACTCTAACAACCACATCCAGGTTTGTAGGACGTGCATGCAGGGATGTTGTGAGGTGAGGAAAGGGAAGGAAGGATGGAGCCAATGGGGATTAAAACGACTGTTTGCTCAGCATTATTGCTTAAAAATCTATTTCAGTCTTAGAGCATAGTGGAGGATGTCTGAACATTTCCAAGTTTCTGCTGATAACTGCTGCTTTACTGCTCTACGTTTTGTTGTGACATCACCCCCACCCTGTTGGTGTCTGATCGCTTCTTAGTGCCACAGATTTGTGGGGATTTTCTCTCTATTGGCATGGCTTTGTTGATGCGATCCAGCCAACTGGATTTTCCCCATGCTGGGATCCACCGACACCAAAACGCTCACTAGCTTGCTGGATTTCAGGGTTTTTTCCTTCAAAACCATAAACAAACATGGTTTTTGGCCACTTTCTTTTTTCTTTTTTTTTTTACCATGTTTCACCGAATTTCATTCTGGAAAAACAAGAGTGGAAGATTGAGGCCAATATATCAGTGCTTTGGTGTTAATTCTGAGATGTGAAAGAGGATTTGAGTGACCAGGAAGGATAATGGGAAACATCTGGAAATCCTGCCAACTCTGACCTTTGCTTTGGACCATATAAGAGAGATTAGTGCTCTAATGCTGATATGTGAATTCAGCTATATTGTGTTTTGGTGTGTGACTGTTGAGGTTTCAAAGTTTTTACCTGAAACCATTCCTGTAGTTTAAAGTGCGTTTAATGAGAGATCCCTGTATAGTCCACTTTAATGGAACTTTTGTTTGCCTGGAAAGTCTGATTTGTTTGGGGGAGATGTGAATGCTCAGATGAACTCTCCTAAAGAAATGAATTCTGGTCCTACAAACCTCGGTTTGAGTTTGGTTGAATAGAACTCTGGTGCAGTTTGGATGTGTGTTAATGCCAAGCAGATCATAGACTAGGGATGCAGAAAAAAAATCGATTCTGTAATTACATTCCAAGTCCTGGAAATCCATTCAAAATGCTTGAAGATTGATTCAAGTTGGCTTAATTTTTTGTAGAATTTTGTTTTGAATAATTCTTTGATATGTTTTATTTCATTTACAGCCAGACAGCTAAGCTAACTTAAAGCTGGTCATTTAAGTTACAGAATTACATGCCAAGAGTATTTTTGTGGTTTTTACCAACAAAAACAGAAATCCTACAAACTAAAATCTGATGCTTCTCCAGTTTTGTTTGCATTGGTGAAGAAGGAAGCTTTAACTTCATGTCTTGTTCAGAAGTTTTCATGTTGTTTCCTTCGTGCAGTGCCCCCACAGGCGGGCAGTGCCCCCACAGGCGAGAAGAGGAACAGTTTTTTTCAATTAGTTTGGTTTGTTTGGCACAGTGCAGTGTGAAAGTGAACTGCAACAGCTGAAAATGTAACAAATGTTCCTAATCAATCAAACTGAGTCTACTGCGTAGTCCAGTAGATCTACTGGACTACGCGATATAGATCTACTGGACTAGTCAAAGTCACTATAAAGGGGCTGGGATAGTCCAGTAGACTTCTAAAATCCAGTAGATTTTAGAAGTATCACCAGCTTGTTAAACTGTCTTCCCATAGAATCTCATACATGCTCACACCCAGTGGCTGCATATCTGCTGAAATGTTTCTCTCATCTGCCTCTTGATGCGTTTCTTGCTGTTGTTTCAACAAGCAAACAGGATGACACATGCCCGGGGCCGCACACAAACACAAAAAGCCATCGAGCCGAAGCTAGAGGAAGACAGACATACAGGAAGCCGCTCTGAGCTTCCTCCACTAGCTGAAGCATGTGTCTACCTCTTTCCTATTTCCTCTTTTTTTTTTTTTTAAACCCCCTCTCTGTTTCACCACTCCTGCCCTCCCCACTCTGTGGGAAAGACCAGCATCAAATTTCTCTTGGCTGGAGAGTATACATAGCTAAAGATTCTAACTCTCATCTTTGCCACAACCCTGGTGGTTCCAGTATGCTGCAGTCAGATAAACACTGGTGCATTCAGTGGGATGGAAGAGTGACCTGTTGAGATTTAGCAGCAGGTAAAGCAGCTACTTGGGCTTTGTGGCTTTTTTAAAATTTTACCAAGGGTTTAAACACTGCTTCTGAGCATAACTTGCAAATCAAACTGATTGATGGTTCAGCAAAACAACTCTTAACTTGGGACAATTCTGGTGCCTTGCAGTGAAAGTATTGAACCAGTCAAAGTCACTATAAAGGGGCTGGGATAATTGTCTGTTACAGCTTAATCTGGCTGTGTTTTTTATAGTCATGTGTGTTGATAAGCCATTTCTTTAAGGCATGAGACTGCAGTAGGAATTTTAAGAATTCAAGTTAACAAGTCTGAACCACTGTTAACCCCAAAGGTATAATATAAAAGCAAAAAAGAAATAGAACAGAAAAACCTACTCAGCAGATTGTTGCAGATTCTTCCTGTAGTACAGTAAAAAGCTGCCGTTGGTTTGCTCAGTGAAACAGGCGGTGCTGTAAGAAGTCATCATCTCTTTATCAATCATCAGATAATACAGTGAAGAAGCACAGTGTGGAACAGAAGGCAATGAAGATGTGTAGAAAAGCTTTCAGTGTTCATCAGCGTGTTGATTGATGGGATGTGAGTTTGAAGATCTACTTTCTCAGGATGGTTCCTTAATGCTGTGGAGTGTGGATGGGACAGCAGGCAGATGGTGCTGTTTTTTCCTTCTCAAATGCAACCAGGAAAACACTTTGAGATTTTAACTTTTCTTCAGAAGAGCACAGCAAGAAAAGTTCTGTTTGCAGGTTGCTACAAACCGCTTAGGAGACGCAGCTGACACTTGAAGCAAGGCGCTCTGGTCAAATGATACCAAACTGTACATTCAGACTGACCTCCAGTTTGAGACACGGTGTGGTCAGTATCATGCTCTGGGAATGCTTCTTCTCATCCGGGACAAGAAAGATTTGATTGCAGGGAAGATGGATGGAGCGAATGTTCACCTTTCACCTTAAACATGCAGCCAGAGCATTCCAACACATGAATAAAACAATCTTTATTCGTGTGTTGGAATGGCCTAGTCAAAGTCATTTTCACTTCTTTCAGTTTTACCTCATCAGTTGAATGAGCGGTAGATTTATCTAATTAAGTCCTGATGAGGGTAGAATGGCAGTTCCTTTTCCCACTAGGGGGTCTTTTGTGGGCTCCAGTGTCCCCCACATGACAGCAGGCTGACAAGAAAGGGGGAAGGAGAGGGGGGAAGACACGCGGCAAATGTCTGCTGGGTCTGGGAATCGAACCCGCAACGGCCGCGCCGAGGACCCAAGGCCTTCAAACGTGGGCCGCGCCATCCCCCATGCCACCACAGCATGCTCCAAAATGGCAGATTTTATGATGTTGTTACAGCCCCTGGCCTCTTGAGGCTGTGCAGGCTCCTTTTCTTTTGTTTGTGATGCAGGATCAGCTGTGACATCACCCCTTCTGATTGCCTGGAAGCTGCAGGAGCCACACCCAATTGGATCAGCAGAGCATGGCAAGCCAATCAGATGTTGACGAGGCCCACCTGCACCATATAAAAGGCCTGGAAATCATTCCTCCAGGGGGACAGCTAGCAGGAAGAGGTTTTGTAAAGCTGACCCCCCACCTTTGGTATTTGACAACTGCTCTGGGCAGTTTGACCAATTTTGTTCTTGCTTTTTGCTAAGTAGTTTGAATCTGCTGTAAACCTTGTACAAGCTAGAGCCTCGTGTTGGGAGGTTTGGTGCTCCCTTTTGTCCTTTCTTTTGGGTTGCTTTGAGTTACTGTAGAATGACTCATTTGAACATTTTGTAATTTAATTTGTTAGTCATTTTCTTCTGTTTCAATTGGGTTAAGTTTTATTGTGTCTGGGTTCTGTGAAATCTCCTTTTTTTGTAATAAATCATCTTTATATAATTCCTTTTCTCTGGACATTTTTATGTTATCGCCCCTGAACCCCTAGACCTTGGGTGCATAACATAAGAGGGGACTCGTCCGGCACCATACTCTCATGGGATTCCAACAAAACGTGGGCCAACTCCTCCACCAGAAAGGTCATCTCACAGACACAACCAGGCTCATACCACACTTTTTCCTTCTACTAAACAAGTCCGTTTGCTGCCCACCAGACAAACTAGTGACACTCGCCATTAAAGATGGAGAGGAGTTTAAACAAGGCTTACACACTAACCTCAAACAAATTTAAAATGTCTAAAAGTGCCGATCACTTCTCTATGTGACATACGAGTGAACATCATAATGCTCTGCCATCATTATAACTGTTCTTAACACATCTCCAAGACATCCTTTAACCACTAAAAGCTTCAACCTGATCCATGGTTTATGACAACGGACAAGTGACAATGTAATGCACAATAAAAACTCAGAATGACCACTCATTGTCCCCTCTAACTGCCTAGCGAAGAAGCTTACAAACTCATCCTAGTCTTTTGGGGCATAGTGATGGTTTTTTTATGCATTTAGAAACCAGTGGCACAATAAAGGCGACTAGCAGGCTGTCACCGCCTCGC
Organism: Gambusia affinis; assembly: GCF_019740435.1. Classification (NCBI taxonomy): domain Eukaryota; kingdom Metazoa; phylum Chordata; class Actinopteri; order Cyprinodontiformes; family Poeciliidae; genus Gambusia; species Gambusia affinis. Next base: position 20,513,001 of record NC_057868.1, on the reverse strand, counting down.
AATCACGGAATGCTTCCAAGCCGATGAAGGGAAAAGGAATAGGGAAGCTCTACCCGCCGTATCTCCACACTAGGAAATAACATGGTGAAAACACTGTTGGGAAACGCCGCTAAAACCTGCAAGGGGACACCTGTTCAAAAACGTTTTACTAGTGCACATTAAAAACTTGACACTTGTCTATCTCGCTAAAATTTTAAGCCATAAAACAAGCATTCCGCTCCAAAAATCACAAAATGCACTGCACGTTATCCAAACCACCTGCATATCCCCCAAGAGCCAGAAATCCAATGTGAAACAAGGGCTCAAACAACATAATTCAGTCAAAGCATAAGACAAAATGTCAAACTTACCGAACCAAACATAACTCGCAGAACAGTTTGAACTAGCCCCCAATTGTTACAACTGGCTCAAGGTCATAACAAATATGGGAGACCATGCAGTAGTTAGAGTGCATAAAAAGGCAATATTTATTAAAAACAACAATGGATTGTGGATGTCGATATCAGTGGTGTAATGCAAATACTTGGATGTGGTATATAAGTGCATATGGAAGTGTTGAAGTGCAAAAACAAAGACAAACTCAAATGTGCAAAAAGGAGGAGAGCTGAGGCCTGGCACTAAAACCCCAACAGCATCAAATGGCAGAATGGACGCTGAAGGCAACCCAGAAGGTGAAGACAGACGGGTTTAAATGCTCTGTGCTCCAAATGAACAAATCAGCAGCACCTGTAAAGGGGAGGAACACAAAGACAGACGACAAGACACCAGCAACCCAGCCCATAAGGCCCAGGGCCGTAACAGATGTGCTTGTCTAATCTATGATAACATGTAATAAATCTGAACATCAGTTGTTTTCCTCTGGTAATTGAATAGTTTTGTGTGTAGAGAGACTCTTAATCATTAGCTTCAATTTTACTGTCTCTGATTTCATTATTCATAATAGTTACTGATGTTTTCTGGAGCTTATTTGCACCAGAACTTTTATTTTGAAGTGACTTTACTGTGGTGACGCTAATAAAGTTTTGTGTGACACAAATACTTTAACTATTTCTGTACAAACCTCCCACATGTTTATGGAGACTACAGTTTTGTACCCACATTCATCCGTACCTTTAAGGAAAGAATGACCAGTACTGTATACACAGTAATGTGTATATTATTCTACTTGCCTTATATCAAGCAACTGCATGTGATTCATTATAATCTCTAAGCCAGGGGTCTCAAACTCCAGTCCTCAAGGGTTGCTGTCCTGCAGTTTTTAGATGTGCCACAAGTACAAAACACTGGAATGAAATGGATTAATTACCTCCTCCTTGTGTAGATCAGTTCTCCAGAGCCTTGCTAATGACCCAATTATTCTATTCAGGTATGGTGCAGCAGAGGCACATCTAAAAGTTGCAGGACTGTGGCCCTTGAGGACTGGAGTTTGAGACGCCTGCTCTAAGCTCTTTTGTCCCTGTGGCTCCAGAGGAGGTAAAATACCAAATGATACGAGAAACATTTCAGTGGAAACTAAAACCATCTCATTTGTAACAATGGCTCACCAGATCAGAAGCTCTGATAGTATTTTGGTCGGCTACTTTAGCATTTTCAAAGCTACAAAAACCTTTATTTCTCCATAAAGGTTTTTTATTTGGGTTTAACCTTTATGCAGGTTAAACCCAACATAAAGAGGTTTAACCTGCTGCTTTCTGTCTTTTACTGATCAGAGAATAATCTGTAATATCTGCCCACGGGCTTTCCCAAATGACCATTATTGTGTTGTCCTGGGCCCTAATTCATCTCTTTGCCACTACCTAATCTTCATGGTTGTGCAGACTGTTTATGTCTGCCTGGTTGAATACCAGGTGGGGCTTGTTTTGTTCATTGATGTATTGACATTAACCTTTTAAAACATGATCCTGTGTCTTTTCCTCCTTGTGGGGGTCTGGTGTTGATGCGCAGTCCTCTGACGGCTCACTCACCGCCACACTGATTCAGTCTGTCATCCTTACGTCTGTCTGCACCAAAAACACACTTCCAAACCTCCAGATGGCCTTTGCAATCTGGTCCATGATGTTATCTGCAGATCGCCACATGTCACCTGTCAACAGAAAGCCACATTTATAGACTAAAGCAAACCAGAGTCAAGCCTTTCCTATTGACACAATATATCAATTATAGCTTAAAGCAAATGGTAGAGTTGTAAAACCTGACATCAACAGATGAGTTCTCTTAACTCTGAATGCTACCCAAACACTTGACGTATAGATATTAAATAACGTTATTAGCATATTGAAAGAGGCTCCCTGGTTTTGCATCAATGCCATCATCTGATGTTGCTGTGGGCTCGGCGAGGCGTCTGTTTCAGACAGGAACTCCCTGACTCAGTGTTCATGTCCTTCCTCTGAGGTCCCGTCCCCCCTGCGACTCCCAGTAGGGTTTAGTTTCTGCTCCTATGAGCCCCTCAAAGAACCTTGAAGCTTAAAGTCCTTCAAAGCGGAAGTGAGCGTGATGAGGAGCAGAAAAGGGGGGGGAAGAAAAAAACCTGGATGAGGCTCAAAGGCGACTTTGTGTTTTGGCAAATGGATCTGCCAAAAAGAGTTTCTCTTGGAAGACAGCTACAGACTGGCTGGTGGGTGAAGGAGGAGCGGTGGGAGTTTATTTTTTCCTTGGGAGGAGGAGTTGAGGAGAGATGTGAATTACAGCTTCTGGGAGAAAGAGAAGTCTGCCATGGTTTGCTGGGGTCCCTCATTGTGGCAAAGCCACGGGCCTTTCTCGGGCTCCGCTGGTCTCCAGCTACAAAGAGGGGATTTCTTCAGTTATTTATTGGATTTCATGCCATGTCGGCCCCAAACTGGCCCGATCCCCTCTGCAGAACTGCCCTGGCTCCCTCTGTGGCTGGTTAGCCCAATCCGCCTCCTTTTAAAAGAGAGATGCTTAATGGTTCATTGTTCTTGGCTTGCTGTTGTTTTCTCTTGCTTCAGGAAAGGAAGGGTAGAGAGTTTCAGGCTGGTGACCTGAGAACCACATAGAAAAGTCCTGGATCTGGGATTCAGTCAGAGGATTGTTACTGAAGGTGTGGGAACTGCAACAAATTGAAAAAGGGGCTCTCAGGACCCGCTTGGGAAAAAAAACACTGACAAGTGTTGGAGCTTGCTCTTGATATACAGGGTCTCTTGTGAGGTATGTGAATTGAGCGAGATGGCCAAGCATTGTTGCTGAATGCTGATGTAGTGGCGGGTGAAAGGACTGGAAACATGGCCAAGGTTTATTCCTGCTGCCACCGTCTCCGCTCTCATCACACAGAACCACAACCAGATAAATGGGAGCAAAAAAAACAATCAGCTTCTCTTTTCAGAAAGTAAAGTAATAATGGAGAATCATTTTCCATTATGAGCAAAATCCTCTTGATCAGTCTTTTGGGATTCATTGTTCCATCAGATAAAAAAAAAAACACACATTGCATTTTGGCTATTTGCAATAAGAAATAAATCAATTAATGATATTATAAATTAAAACAAGCGCAATAATTTCCATTTGTATGATTTATTGTTTTTCTCTTTTCTCTCAGTTTCTACCAAAAAACTGGATAATGGAAGTCTTCAGTCTGATGCTTTGAGCAATTTTGTTTTATTGGGACTTGCATTATTATGTCATTATTGTTATATTACTTGAAAACAGCAATATTATTGCTTATCATAATAACTTCTGGGACGATTTATTGTCCAGCTAAATGTGTACATTAAAGCTTCCAAAAGACTTGGTTGAAATTTATTGGCAGATTCTTTTGAAAAATGTCACATCGTAATGACATGATTTCAGAAATCTTGTGCTGGGAATATAAAGATTGAGAAATATTGCGTTGGCAGTATGAGATATGAAACCTGTGCTTCCAACACTGATTTTATTACAAGACACCATTACAAGCTGGCTTGTTTAATCAGTGTTACCACACACATTAGTGTGTTACACACACTAATGTTGCGCTCTGTGTCGGATGGTAAAAACAGGGAGAATATTTATGATGCTGTGGGATCACCAGTCGAGTGACCTTCAAATATTTACTGTAGATTAATGATAAATTGTATGCTCTGCTTCTGCCTGAGACCTGACTCTTTATGAACATCCCCTCCTTCTTCTGTACCGTGAACTTCAACAGCATTCTGTCTGAGTCTGAGTCCTATGTTGCAGCTTGACCCACTTTGATATTTCTTCACTTCTCTCTAGTTATTTCCCTGCTGGTTTCTGTTTTTTTGTAATTATGACAGTGTAGAGTTTCTTGCGTTATGAAATCCATTGCAGTAATTAGGACTGAGGCTGATATTAAGCCTTTTGAGAAGTTACCGTTTGTTTTTAAGCATGTGTCTGTGTCTTTATGTTTGTGGCTCCAATCCAAACCGAGGATTCTGGTCCCGCTGCAGGCGGATGGACGGACGAACGGAGGAAGGAACAAGGAAGGAAGGAAGGATAGACAGAGGCAGACATGAAGCCAGCAGGGCTTCTCCTCTTCCCTGCCCAGTGAAGCGGACAGTACCCCCACACCAGCATAGTCCATCTCTGTCTTCACACCTTGTCGTCTAGCTCTCCCTGCCCATAATGACATTCTGGGTGCTCGTCAAATGAGAAAAAGCTTGAGGTCACGCATGCCTCAGGTTCAGTTGTGATTACCGTAGAGACCCACTGATCAGAGATTTGTGGTCTCCAGTTTTTTTAGCTTTACAAATGTTTAACCAATTTTCTTGCCTTCTTGCTGTTTAGCGGTCAGTAAGTATCTTTGTTAGGCGCAGGGGCGATGTCACACTGTGTGTAAGAGAGTGCTGTCACTCTACTACAACACCATCACTTCTAAAACACTAAAACTTGCCAATTATTTTTGGTCTAGTTTCCATTGCAGATATCTTAGTACATTTGAAATAAGACAAAATAAATTGCAAAAGTAGCTTTTCAGACAGATTTAGGAACTTGTTTTAAGTCAGTAATTCTTGAATATTGATTAAATAAAGTTCTTGTTCCACTAACAAATTTTTTCACTTGTAGCAAAACATTTCTCCCATGTTATAAGTAGAGTTATCTACAAGTGGAACTACAAACTTTTTATTAATAATAAGGGATTACTGACTTATAACAAGCTCATATATCTTACTGAAGAGCTACTTGTAAGTTATTTTTGTCTTATTTCAAGTGTAGTAAGATATTTGCACTAGAAATCATACCAAAATACTTTCTAAGATTTAGCGGGTTTTTTTGTTTTGTTAACAGAGGAATTTATTTAGGTAGATAACCATTTAGACAGTCTTTGACTTCCTAACTACTTAGCATGATAAGCTTGGTTAGCCTTAAGAACTGTAAACATGAATGTCTGTGCATCTTTATCTTAGCTCTGATATTTGTTGTACTCTATACATTCTGGGATCTTCTGAAGTTTGCTTTGGCTCACTTTTCCTGAATTTCAAATTAACATCTTTGGGTGACTTGCTCTAGTTGTATGTAGAAGTTAAGTGTTGTAGAATCTGAAATAATAGCCAGAATAACTGTGTGGAAAATACAGTTTTCTTTAAATAGCTTCTCATATCTTTGTTCTTCTGCTGACTTCATTTTAAACACCATACATATGTGAGCTAACGCCGAGTCTTCCCTCAGCAGGAGCATTCATGCCAAAGAGTGTTGTGGTTGGAGCAATTTGGTAGCAGTAGGCATGCTGCCTTCACTGCCATGTTACCTGTGAGGTAGAGTACTTCCTGATCATTGGTTAATTCCTAAAAAAAAAGAAAAAAAAAAAAAAAACACTTTAGTGCTCAAACCTGCTTTCAAACCTGAGTTTGAATGCAACTGAGTTATAGGCCAGCCACATGTGTCATGTACTTCCTTTTAAGAAAAAGCCACACATCCTGTCCAAAAATGACATCTGGTTCTTTTGTGTTGAGAGGCAGCACTTTGTTCTGTTGGTTGTTTCCTGCCAAGTCAAATGGCTGATTCTTCACCTGAAAACCTCTTGTAATTGATTTGCTGTCTTAATTTCATTTTAAACAATGGCTTTTGTTCTTCGTGATTGCAATGTTTTCACTTCCTGTTTGCATGCCGCACAAAAGGAGAGGAATGTTCAAACCCCGTCTTTTGCATAATTCTTTTTTTTTTTTCAGGATTTGTTGCTCGTAATTTATTCCAGGATTCTGTAGGAAACCCCGACCTTGGTTTATCCAGCTCAGGTGACTTGGGAGCAAGTGGCACCAGTCAGCTTCCACATGACTCCAGAGACTGGTGCAGTTTTTGACATGCATCTGTACCAGTGCACAAGCGTTTTAATTTGTTCCGTTTAAGATTTGGTTCCCGGAAAGTGTCTTGCACGATGCTGAGGATCATCGAAAGGCAGACTTTAAAAATGCAGAAGCAGCTTCAGTTGACCTCAATTGTGCAAACTCTAACCACACAAATGTGCCTCTCTTTGGTTTTAGTCCTTAATCTGCTGTGAGCCGGCTGATCACTGCCATTTACGTTTCCTGTGGGCCTCACAGTGACTTTTTGCCAACCTTCTTTCTGAGCTGCACCTGATTGTTGGCTGGCTGTTTTCCTCTTGCAGAACCGTAAACTGCTGTGCTGACTTCAGGAAAACCCGTTTTTGTTAGATAAAGTGTGAAAACACCCTTGTACAACAGTGTGTTCGAAAAGGGTGTGTGGGTTGTAAAAATGGTAACACAAAGTTTATGTATTGCACAAAGGCAGCAAGGTTGCTTCTAGGAACTTGGAATTGATTGTAACTGCTCTTTGCTGTAATGCAAGATCCTTTAAGTTGCATTTTTTTTAAAGATCTTTATGTTTACATTTCCCCCCCATTCTGACCTTTTACAACCACAGTGGTGTGTAGTTGTGAAGACAAGGAAAAACATCCATTGTTTTGTAATTGGCATTTAAAAGATGCGTTGTGTTCATTCTGTCCTCAGTCAACACTGTGGAGTATTTTGTGCAGTTACAGCAGCAAGTCTTTTGAGTAGGGCTGCACAGATTGCAGTTTTCTGACATACTGATTTTGGCTGATGCAGTTGGTAACAGTGTTAACCGTATATATGCAGACATGACCTGGTGTTCCGGTCTGCCCATCAGCCTTCTCTCACAGCAGAACGAGACAGTGGCTGGTTCTCAGAACTTTCTATATAAGATTGGTTTCTCATTTAAATATCAATCCATTGCTGATCCCCCAACATTAAGGAAACTGGGCTGAAATATCAGTGCACCCTGATAAATCTTTACAATTTTTGCTCGTCTGGAGGCTAAAATCTTTTCACATTCTTCTTTTTCATGTCGCTCAGGCTCAGGTTGAATGAAGAGCATTTGTGTACTGCAGTTTTCAAGTCTTGTAACAGATTCTTAATTGGATTTGGGTCTGGACCTTGGGCCATTCTAGCTCATCAAGGATATCTGATGTAAACATTGCATTGCGGCTCAGACTTTATGTTTTCCTGTTGTAATCTCTGCCAGGTTTTCTCCAGGATTATCCTTCATTCATGCTGACCTGCTTCGCCTGATGCGCTCTCAGTGATGTACAGAGTTAGTTTTCTACCACAAATGGAGTTTTGCATGAAGACCAGCATCTGCCTTTGTTACTTTTTATCAAATATGTAGAGAAGAAATTATGTAGAGATAATCTCCTTTTGTAAATAGGGTGGCTTGTGAAGGTAGTGCTTGATTTTAGTGAAGCATGTCTGATTACAAATGTTTTGATTTTTTAAAACAATATTTTTTGTTCAGTCTCTGTGGGTGTTTGTCATATTGCTTTAAGACCAAATATGACAGAATTTATTTGTGCGTTAAGAAGATTGTTACATTTGGTTTCTGCTCCAGACTGATGGAAAGATTGCTGAGGATTTCAGAGCTGGTAGATGTGACCGTGCTCCGTATCAGTTTGAAGTGTCTGCTTCTGCTGCAGAAGATGCTGTACTTCCATGGGTTCACCACAGTGACAGTCCTTGGTGTATTCTGTGTATTTGCGTTGTAATTGGCAGCTGGTCTGCGGTCATGGTCTTGTTACTTGTCTCTACTGGGATTGCATCATGAGCAGTTTCCCCTCCCAACAGCGCGACGTCCCTTTCTGGCAAGAGACCTTCATGTGCAATATCTCTGTTTTGCTGCAGCTGAGCCCCGTCTGAGCTCGTCTGACTCATTAGTGTGAATCCTAGGGAATCAAAAAAATTATTTCTGTCCCATCTGACAAACTATTATTATCACACTGATTGATACTTTTTCTTATTTTAGCTTCTGGTAACAAGGTATCTTAGACATGCAATGTGAGCAGCAGTGGAGGAACGGCTGTAACACGCAAAGGTGCTTCCAGAAAAAGTTTGGATGCAGAAAAAAATATAAATAAAGCACAAAGGAGCAATATATATATATTAGCTAATTATTCTAATTCTAACTTGTAGCAGAATAAAATTTTTTTTTAACCATTTGATGTTTCATGCTTTCTTTAGCATAGTTAGCAGTCAATAAGTGCTGCCTCTCTGCATGTTGATTAGACAGTAATTTTTTGTAGAGGGGCATTCAGAGGGTTATTCATGACCAACCTCATCCCTAATAACTGCATCATGATTTATATTGCTGTGTGTTTGCAGCATGGAGTCGTTCTTTCTATTCCAGTGATACATACATAATTCAAGTTGAAAACTCAATCAAATCTGCTTCTGTGGGACTGGGATTGCCAAGCCAGTCACACCTGGTTAACAAAAGTCGCACCGAATTTTCACAGCAGTGGGTTGTTACTGACAACCTGTCATACATCCAGCTGCAGATTTAGATGGCGGAGAAAGTCGGAACAAATCACGTTCCGGTCTCACTTCTTTAAAACATGACTGACTTTCCTGTTATCTCGGCAGGAAGTTGGCCTCTCTGCCAGTTATTACGCTCAAAAATAGATGAATATGAAAATGTCTCCTGACTGCAGTTTGACAGAACGTGATGCTTTGCATTCTAGGTACCAGCCAAGCGGTATCCATCAGATGTCACCGCCTTCCCATTTAAACCCGAAATAGCTTCTCTTGGGCTGGTTCAATATTGTTTATCACAAGTATTTTCTCAAAATAAAGCATTTCAGACTCTAGGAGTTAGTTTTTCATTTCCCAGTTCAGGCTGTCCTCTCTTGCTCGGCTGAGTTTACTGTCTGGGCAAACAGTAAAAGCCTCCCAGCTTTCTCTCCAAACCAACCTGTGTGCTTTGTGACGGAACAATGAAGATAGACAACACATCCCTGGGTGAAATAAGAAACTCCCTGTTGCTCTTTCCAACCAGCCTCCCTTCTGATCACCACATCTGTATGACACATTTTCTTAAATTGTGTCTCAAGAGATGCTTCACTTTGGACCTCACCATTTGTTCCAGCTTTTTCTCCTTATCCTGTGGCTCTCATACTTTCTTCTGCTCTTCTGTTTCTGACTGAATTCAAAGCTTGTTTCCTGCCTCTTCTCATCTCCTCTTTCACACCACTGACTCCACCAGTGTGGATGAAAGTTGCCATATGGGAGATTTAATTAGCATATGCCACAAGCACAATCAGCTCCCTCTCGAAGCCAGTCAAGAACATGACAACCTCTGCTTCCCTTTAATACTGCTCTTAATTAGTGGTGCCAGCTCATAGCTAGACACTTGCTTTTTATATACGAGAAACCTACGCAAAAGCTAGTAAAGGCGGGAAAGCAGTGAAACAAACCTTCCTTAAACTGCCCAGACTGAAAGGAAATTATACAGTTGATGCCTGACGGTCTGGTTTGCAGGATTCTAAGTTTAGAGCAAATGTGTGATTACAAGAGTTGGTCTTTCATTACAGACGGTGACTTACTGGAACTTAGTAAGCAGGCTTTTAAGATGGAGTCTTGCAAAAACAAAATTATCTATACTTTTTTTTTCACACTTGGTACAGCCAGTTGTTTTTGCCATTTTCTGTGACAGACCAATGCAAAATCAAGAACTGTGAAGAAGGAGGAAAATGATGGATTGTTTTCAATGAATAACTCAGAAAGTAAAATACCTCAGCATAGGCTCAGGGTGGTGGCTGAACTTCGTCCAAATGAGTTTTCTTGTAAAAAGGGATATTTACTCAAAAAACTTGCATCCCTTACTGTTCGGTTTATATTTATTGTCTTAAACATTAAGTTTAGTGTGAACGGTATAACATTAATGTTATTTCCCTCAACTTGCACAATGAAAATGAAATCGACAGTTGAGATTTGTTTTCTATTTATTTAAAACTGTGAAGCCCTGGAACAGATGTTCCAAGCTTTAAAAACTCGTGTTGGTAAAACTGCCAGTTTCCCACCATGAGTCCCTGCGGTTTAATGTCCTTTAATGTCGGAGTAACCAGAGGTTGCGTCTGGCTGTGTTGAGCAAAACGTTACGCAGCACTGCCTCTCCCTTACCTGTTGCTGCGTACTGCTAGTCAGCTGCAGCGTTAGGAATAATGTCCAATAGGCAAAACTGGCTTTTAGTTCCCTGTCTAACTGTAAACTGGCTGAAGCTTTGGCGCATGTTGTTTCCCACATACTGCATATTTCATATTTTATAGGCTAAAAAGTGTAAGCAGTACAAAATTTTAACATATCTATATATATATATCTATATATAGAGAGATATATATGTCTGTGTATGCCTCAAATAAGAGGTAAAAGGGTCAATAACCTTGAGCTTCACTTCTACTGTTCATCTCTGGAGCCATGAACTCCAGGTTCATCAGCTCCCGTAATGCACCTGACAAGATATTGATTTTCAGCCTTGAGGCTTTGAAAGCTGGAGACAAAACAGGAAGAAAAAGCGGTTTGGGGGGTGAAGGGGTTCATGGGTTGGTTATGGGATCCATCTTGTTTCCGTTTTAAGATCCAATTAGTGTCTGGAGATGAGACAGACTAAGGGAAGGTTCAGCCTGTCAAACAGTGTGATGATGGGGAGAGAAATGAGGAAGATGGAAAAAAAGAAACTGTTGGCAGATTCACTTCCTTTCTCTCCTTTTTTTTGTCACGTCCTGATTGGTAGGTGTCAAAGCCTATGCCTGCACAGGTAAAGCTCACCTTGATGTGATTCTATTGCAGCATCTTTCTGTAGAGATGCTGTGATAGAAGCAGTACTTTTGGTTTGACTGATACTTGGGTGCATCAGAATCCTACTGTTAGTTGCTCGAGGAGGAAAGGGGTTGAACATATTTTTATTAAATGGATAGTTCTGTGCAACAATAGGAAAACAACTGAGATACAACTTTCTGCAGATAAGCGTGTGTGTGGGTGTGTGTCTCTTTCTGCAGAGCCTCTGACAGAATCTGTTTGTACAGTATCCATTTCCTTAAATAAGAAGAGACATGTGCCTTACTTCTGAAATGAGGAGTTGTCCCACTTGGATTTCCTGACCGCAGGAAGTCTGTCTTGTTGTTTTGTTTTAGTGACCCAGGCGCCTCTGAGAGCCCCCTTCTTCATTCACATTAAATTAAATGTTGTGTTTTTAAGTGTCTGTTTCTGTTTCCTCTTCAGGCATTTCTTCAGAGAATCAGGCAAATTCCAGGCGACCAACAGTGTCTTTCACCTGAACATGTCAAGGTAAGCCCCCAAAGCACAATGCAAACACAATTCTTGAGATATACCAATCGATCGGCCAGAAATTAGAATCAACCAAGTTTTTATTGATCACCCGTGATTAGTAACCAGCAGGCCAAACTTAGATAATTAGATAATTTCTTATCCTATTCAAAGATTCATCCAAACTAAGAAGTCCTACTATTTTCCACTGGTGTAAGTACTAATCATCTGCATACGCACTGATGCACTTTTTTGAAATTCTGAAACTTGAGATAAAGAGGAATAAAAAGGGATAATATTGTAATGTCTTCATGTTCTATCTGGTTTAAAACTCTAATATATCTATGCAGCTGCAGTACATTTTGCCAGATATTATAGATCTTAAAAAAAGGGAATTGGTTTAAATAATGGGCAGGTTAGCTGATTGGTATCAGCCATGAAAAGCTTAGTTGGTGCGCTTCTTAAAAGAATATATCAGTTCCCATTAGGCTTATTGCAATAAATCAATTGATCACAATAAATTATAACAAGCTCAATAATTTCCAATGACATGATTAATTGATTTTCTCTTTTCTCTCTTTCTGCCAAAAACTGAGTGATTAAAAATCTTCAGTTTGGTGGTTTGGGCTCAGCTTTCTAAATAGAAAGCTGGAACAAAAAGGTTTTTTTGTTTTGTTTTGTTTTTTTTATAAAGACTTAATTCATTTTATTTGTTGTTGCTGTAATTTTATTTATTTACTTTGGATATGTAAAATGCCTTAAAGTTCCAGTGTTAAATGTTTGTTAGAATTTAAAGTTTATTGGCCTTTAATAATGTGATCTTGCACTATTATGTAATTACCATTATATTACTCAAAAATGGTCTCAGCACCACAATATTATTCTTTATCTCAATAATTTCTGAGGGAATTTATCTAGTAACATTTGTTATTGTGACAGGCCTCATTCTCACATATAAATCCTCAGAAAAAACATTTAATATAGTCTACCGTATCTCCCTCTGTTCATCTCCCTTCCTCTGCATCATCTTTTTTTGTATTTTTCCACACACAGATCCTGTTTTCTAACATCGAGGACATCCTAGAGTTGCATAGAAAAGTGCTCTCTGTTGTGGAGGCCAGCTTGCAGCCTGAACCTCATCCTAACCACTCGCTGGGCCACGTGTTCCTGCAGTTTGTAAGTACACAGAAAGCAGAAGACAGGAGAAGGCCACATGGATTGAGCTCGCATACATGAACTCTGCATTCAAAAGCACAGACATAAAACACAAACTTGGTTTTATTCTTACTCATAGATGCAGGGAAAATGTCTTTTTCCTTATCTCATGGCCCCACAAACCAAATCAGTTTCACTGATTCTTCATCATTTGGTGATTCTGTCTTCCTCTTTCGCCACTCCATCACTATCTGAAAGTCCAACTCACACTAGCTCACCCCACCCTTGCTGCTCCCCTCTGGATGAACTTGTTTGGCCCCTAGGAAGAAACAAAGAAGGGTCTGTGTCCAGGGAGGAAGACATGGTGTGTCACTCAGCCAGGGGGACAATGTTCCTGCTGGTAGTACTCAGGCTCCAGCTACTTCTTTGTCCCTCTGATAATCTGTCTGCACTTTCACTGAGGGACAAAATATGCCAGCATCAGTATTCTCTGCCTAGGCAACAGGAGCACAGACACAGGCTGAGTTTCAGTTTCTCAGGTACAGCACGCTGAATCACGGGGTGGGCTTAACTTTTTCTGAGAGGCTCTAACATTGTTGTGAAGTCATTTCACAGTCAGACACAATCTGTCTGGTGGCATGGATGATATTTAATATCTGTCACAGTATTAGATCATAAAAGTGTACCTGCACACATGTGTGAAGTGTCAAGGTGCAAGGCCAAGTGCCAGGGCAGAGAACTGATTAACGCATGCTGTTTTCCATCTCTCTGTTCTACGACTGACAATGGAAAGGAAAAAACTGAAAGATGAGAATTTATTTTGGTTTATCTGAAATAGAGTTCATCTTTACAGCAGAATTTTTAATTAATTTGACTGGTGTTAGACACATCAACAGTAGTTCAGGATGTTAATTCAGGGTTATGAAATGAGCTTGTGTTGACGGATCGTAAACAGGACGGTTATGATACATTCAGGTCACACGATTAGACTACTATGCAAGAATTTAACAGTATTCTAAGAAAAAAACTGACAATCCAAATAGAGTATATGTTTGATTAAAGAACCTGACTTCTCCAAATATTAAATTTTTTGTTTGTCTAATTTTAAGGTGCCGGAAAACATAATAAAACTTTGTAAATCTTGAGCTTTGCTTTACTGGAACTCAGGTAAATCACATATTTTCAGTGTAGAAACTTTTAAAATTTAACATTTTAAAATAGAGCCATTTGCTGCCTCCCAGATCTCTTAAAAATTATGAAAAGGCCTTTATGTTTTGTCATGATGGGATGTTGTGAAGTTTAATCACCATTATCAGCTAACGGTTAGGAGAGCTTACTCGTGGTTCAGTATTCACAGATTCACCTCTTCACTGATTTTCATTTCTAAAATGTTCAAAAGAAAAAGAAAATTTGGAAGCTGAAACACCTCGGCGCAGTGCCACTTGACACATATATTAGTTTTTGCATTAGCTCCCAGAAGGCTGTTGAGGGATATTTAGTGTTTAATTAAACTATTAAAATATGCAGTCAAGCACTTTTATGGCAGGTCTCAAGTATTGTAGCAATCTTAAAACCCTGTAAATACAGAGTCCAATGTGCGTCCTAGAAGATTTTAAAATGGAGGAGGCTTCTTCGTCAGCCAACTTGACATGTAACCTCTATTTTGTCACAAGATCACAGTGACTCAATACCCACTTCCTGTCTTACTTCAAAATAAGACATGGATGCAGGAAGTCAACCAGATCTTGGGGTCATACCACTAGCTTTGACTAGAACAACAACCAGATTGTGATTCAGGGAACAAACCTCATTTTGAGGAGAAATATTTTGGTTTTAATATAGATTTCAATCCACAAGCTCTTCTTACACTTCTGGGTTATGAGCAGTTGAATGTCCTGCAGTCTGAAGCTGATGATTAGACATAATACCAGAATTGACCTTTACCTTCTTAAAGCAATTCATATCTCAGAAAAAGCTTTGGCAGCTCATGAAAATACCAATTAATGTGGATCTGTGATAGCAAGAGACCAGAAAAGAGTTCTGGCAAGATATAAATTACCTGTTTGAATGTTCAAATATGGTACAAATGAAATATAACTGTAGGGGGAATATCCATGTTGCTGCATGGTAAGCTAAAGGGATTTTGTGGGTCAGAGATCAAGGTGAGTGTCTCTGAACTTCCACAGGCTTTGAATGTGTTATCTTAGAAACATCTGGAGAGAATTTCACTACATCTGACACGAATGTTCGCTTTGACTCTATGATGAACTGATTAGATTTCTGGGGACAAAGGTCAGTCAGGCTTCACAAAGCACATTTTTTGACTGGTACTCAAAATTTCAAACCCTCATTCGGTGAAATTTTAAACAATCAAGAAGCAGAAGGACATTCTATATCAGGGGCGGCCAACTCCAGGCCTCGAAGGCTGGTCTCCTGCAACTTTTACATGTATCTCTACTTCAACACACCTGAGTCAAATAATGAGATCATTAGCAGGACTCTGGAGAACTTGACTGCATTTAGGAGGTGAATCAGCTATTAGATTCAAGTGTGTTGGACCAGGGAGACATCTATGAGTTGCAGGACACCGACCCTCGAGGACCAGGATTGCCCACCCCTATTCTATATGCTGATCATTTTTACTTTTACTCTCCTTTTTCGATTTCACTATGTGGAAATTATTACAGGTTTTGTGGCTTTGCCACAAATGGCATTGTCCAGATTTTCACTTTTTCCATTCAGAATTGTAGCTTTCCCCAGAGCAGCTCTGTTCACATATCCATTACACTTCCATGACGCTCGTCTCCTTCAACGCTGAGCCCTCTCGGCCAATCGCTCGGCACGTCTGCCGCCCTTCAACCGTGGCCCTTGACCTCCACCAAAGGTCAACACCATGACTGGGATTTGATTAACCTCTTGCATTGTTCAATAGCTCCTCAGTGAGGGAAGAGAACCGTGAAGATTCAAAGCTATTTAAAGTCGGATGCTGCTGAGATGGCTCAGAAGGAGGCAAATTTATTTTAAATGTATTCATTTATTTTAGCTAGAAACTCTTATTGACAATTTTTTTGTTAGCAAGGACTTTTTTTTTTCTTTACTTTATTTGTAAATACTTAGGAGATATAAAACCCCTTGGTTAAGGCTTACATTATCTCCAGGATTACAGAACTGTGCAATAATATAAAGGATGATTCATGTCGAAGAGGTTTTCACCATTGTTTGCTCCATTTTGGGCCATGTATATATAGCGAGGCTGAAAGAGGCAAACAGTCATGTTACTCTACGTTTTCTAAACTCCCCTAACTTTGCCCAATATGCTCTGACTCGATGTGTTTCCCTCTGTGAGATTCCGCGCTCCCATCCGAGTCTCCAGAAAACATTCCACTGACTAAGAATTTAAATACAGATTGTTTATCAAAGGAACAGCTGAAGCCTTTGAGTTATTCTTGGCATAAGTGACATCTTTCACAGCGGCCCTGGACTTCAGGAAGAACTACTGAAATAGTTTTTTGACCCCAGTTTCATAAATAAGCTACTTTGAGGGCTCCTCAATCGACTATGTAGTTGTCCTGACGCATGGAAGAGAAATACCTCAGAAAGGTTTTATTTTTACTCAGGAACAAATCCATGAGCCTGATCAAAAACAAGATATGAAGGATGATTAAGTCTGGACCGGGTTACTACAAGTTCAGCAAGTCAGGATAGCTGTAATCACAGATTGGGTTTACAATCCTGTGCATGATATTATTATTAATTAATTCTCTTCATGTAGCAACCACCATTTTTTTTCCATTTTCTTATTTTTGGGGAATTTTATGTCTTTCGAGCCACACTATGTATAGTGTTGTCGATAGTTGTGAATTGTAAAGAAAACTGTACATAATTTTTAAAAATATTTTTTTAGAAATAAAAATCTGAATTGTGTGGCTCTTCTGACGTCCTTCACTCAAATACCCCTGAAAACGACAAACAAATGGCGCTCTGCTCAGATGAGACTGAAAATGAACTTTTTGGTAATCCTGGAGGAAAACCATTGAATATTTGTGCGTTCACTGATCTACTTTGTGTTTGTCTGTCACATAAAATCCCAGGAAAGAACTTGCAAGTTTTTGGAAGCAACTTGTCAAGATGTGAAATGCTTAAAGGAATAAGAATAATTTTGTAAATCAATGTATATTACTGACGTTTTGAGATACATAATCTGGACTTCAAAAGTAAGTAATGTGAAACCAATCCAGTATTTATTTACAACTGATGTGATCACACTTCAGGCATGTCTTCCATTGGCAATCAGTTATCTAAACAGGAGATGATGACATTTCTTCCTTCCAATATTCACCTTATAAAGCTCAGAATGAATATATTTGGCTCTTTGCTTCCAGGAATGTGAAGCCCTCATTCCAGTTCAGGCTTTAGCAACCCTTTATCGATCACGCAAAGTGTAGAAATACAGGCATGCATGAAACCTGAAACCTGAAACTTTTTTGTACCAACATTCATAGACATCCGCTCTCCCACTTCTTCTTTTCTGTTTACTGTACGTCATAGTGGAAATGAATAAATAACATCCCAAGATGTAGCACTTCCTCATTTTCATGTTAGGTGATGCATCATGCTATGCAACAAACCACCGACTGCAACGGATGCAGAACCCTTTGTCAGGCTGGCATTTAGATCCACTTACAAGAAGAAATGCAATACCTGGTCTTGTGAAAACCCGGTGCAGCTTCAGATGTATTATTCATACAGCGGAGTACAGGCTGAAGCTGAATGCACAGCCTGTTGCTGGTTAAAGCCCATAAAGTATAGGTAGCTAGTAGGATATGAAACGATGTGGAGAGTGAATTCTAATCTTGACATGTAGAAACTGAAACTGTCATCTGAAACAACTTTGTAAGTAAAATCTAAAACTACAGGAGTTTAGTTGATGCTCTAAGCTTCAGCTGCATACTCAGTCCTGAAAAGATTGATGAACACAATTTAAAAGCCACTATCTGCGCTTACATTACAAATGTGCGCAAATCTTTGTCTATATTTTGCTAATGTCAAAAAAACTATTTTGTGGTGTTTTCATTAAATAAAAAAATAAATTGAAATCACGTGTGAATAAGCTTGTTCCCGTGATAAGTCATAAAAACAATGGATGTAAACAGTTACATGAGATATTTTCATAAATCAGCCATGGTGGCACTATTGCTCATCATCTGCCAGCCAATCAGAGGAGTCGTCAGCATTAGAGGAATAAGCCCCACCCACTTTGGAGCGGCCACAAATGCAGCATTTTGGGGAAACTGTAGTCGGTAATTTTACAGAAGGATTATGGATTCAACACGTTGGAATCCATAATGAACTGTGATGCTGAGAGCTCTGATGGATTCAGCTGCACATTGTCTGAAAAACATAAAAACTACAAAACACAAAATGGACTACTGAGTTTTTTTGTTTTTTTTTGTATTGCCATGTTTTCATCCATCCATCCATTTTCTGTTCACCCTTGTCCCTAATGGGGTCGGGAGAGTTGCTGGTGTCTATCTCCGGCTACGTTCTTGTCGAGAGGCGGGTTCACCCTGGACAGGTTGTCAGTCTGTCGCAGGGAAACACAGACATACAGGACACACAACCATTCACACACACATCACACCTAAGGAGAATTTAGAGAGACCAATTAACCTGTCAGTCATGTTGTTGGACTGTGGGAGGAAGCCAGAGAACCCGGAGAGAACCCACCATGCACAGGGAGAACATGCAAACTCCATGCAGAAAGACCCTGGGCCGGGAATCGAACCCAGGACCTTCTTGCTGCAAGGCAACAGCTCTACCAACTGCGCCACTGTGCAGCCCCTTACTATGTTTCCGTTAAGCAAATTTATTTTTCGTTATTTCAATTTGCACAACCCTATGGTCAATGGAAACACAGCTACAATCAAACATCTGAAGTGCAAAGATTGGAATATTTTTATGAAAAAGGATAGCTTCTGTTTAATATCAACTTTTGATTTTATTTTATTTTCTTCCTACACAAAACTGATCTAATTAAACTCTCATTTAAAATACATATTTCCAAAATGATGCAAACAATCACAGTCCAATGTTAAGGGCAAACAGTGTTTACTGTACATTGACAATGTCTGGCAAAAGATTCTGATCCAAAACGGCACTGAGACCATCAGCTGTTATAATCTATACATGGTCTCTGACTGCCTGTATACAAACATAGATGAATCATTCTTTCCTGTTTGTACATATATATGTAACAGTGCCAACACACACACACGCACACGCCCACACACTGCTTATTAACCTGATGTCAAACTTTGATAAATGTAACATTAACAGCAATCTGGATTGAGGAAACTCTCACTATGTGTTCTTAAAAAGAAAACAGTGTTAGTCAGCCAATCAGAAAACCACAACAGCAGATTTAGAGCTGCGTCTGCCAACCCACAGCGACGTGGCAAAACGCTCCACATCTTGTAAACATGCATGACTTGCATTAAGAATTTTGCATTCTGAGATTTCCCAGTACATTTTGTTTAAAAACTTATGTTAATGTTAGGTGGTACACTTCAAGAAGTCACGTTTAAAAAAAAACAAAACATAAAAATAACATAACTAAACACAGCCTAGTCAAAGTGCAGACATAAATCCAATTGAGGATTTCTAGAAAAACTTTAAGAAACTGCCATCAGCATATGCTCTCCATCCCAAAGCATATGCTGTGTGTCCTCAAACAAGAACACACAGCTGGTAGACATGCATGTTTGAAGACTTGCAGTTGTAATTGCAGCTAATGGTGGCTGACTCACTTTTCATATTCTGATTTGTAAAACACTTTGAAAGCCTCAGCTCTTTTTCTGACATTTACAGTTTGATGCTTTGAGTTATAAACTAGCAGGTGAAATGTGTTGGGCTGCCGTTTGAAAAGCTTCTTGTCTGCTGTTTTCAGAAGCAGAGCTTCTCAGTTTACAGCGAGTACTGCAGTAACCACGAGAAGGCTTTGCGACTTCTGATGGAGCTCAATAAGATTCCCAACATACGTACCTTTCTACTGGTAAGATAAAATATATATCCTTTCTTTTCAAGTCTTTTTCTTTGTTTGTTTATTCAGAGGGGAGACTGAGGTTTATTTTTTACATGTTTTTTGTCCATTATAAAAATACATTAAAATTTGGGGTCGTAACCTCAGAGAAACTGTGAAAACTTTTGTTAGACTCTGGATGACTTTACAGCTGATTTTTCTCTGGGCAATTGTTTCTATATTCTTAAATGATTTTCAGTTTTTTTTTCCTTTGACCTACATTTACTTAGTATCCTGACTCCTCTCCGTGATCCTGCTTCGTTTTCACCACTCTTATCACTTCCATATCCATGTTAACACTTGAATAAAGGCCAGATACTATAACAAGGTCAGGAGGTTCTTCCTGCCTGGATAGGAAGCAACCGTTGTCAAGGTCACTTTTGTGTATTGTTACACTTGTAGTGCTTCCTCTGCCAGCTGCTTCCATGTTTTGACACCCAAACCTTTCGGGCACTGAACAATGAAGTCATAATGGCACCGGGGGGCCCTGAGCTGGGAGCGGGGTATCCCCAACTCCCAGGCAGTGAAGTCATCCTGGGATCAGCCAGCTGTGGACTGTTTGCAGCCGTTCCGTGTGCTCTGAGCCCCCCATGTCTGTCACAGTCCGGCTGCTTCCATGACATCCAGGGGATCAAGGCTGATGCATCCGCTGGATTTTCAAAAATGTTTCTTTTTCTCTTGGGTGCAGATTAGCAGCTGTGAACCGGTGGGTTCGGCATGATTCAGATGCTTCCAAAATAAAACCATTACTTAACATCTGGCTGTGCATCAAAACCAGACCACAGACCACTTGGCTCACTGTCCAGTTTTCTACAGAACAGCTTTTATCTGATCTTCCCACACAGCCACAATCAGATCTTGTAGTGTAGTGCTAGGCTATTGCTAGCATGTTTGCTCTTTGTTTTGATTTCCTTTTGACAATTGGGTTAATATGCATTTACAGTTAATTGTGCTGCAACAAAACTTACATTGAAAGTGGTTTTCCTGCTTCATAAACCCTTTGTTTTAAACATCATAACAGCTAATAATTAGTGTTTCAGCTGCTCTTTGCACAGCTTTCTTCTGCCTAGACAGCTGTTGCTGACAGAGCAGGTCATATGACACAAACAGGAAGTGAACGCCATTGTAAAAGGTGAAAAACAATTTGACAGAGGAACCTCAGACTGATAAGTTCAGCAGCATAATGCCACTATCCTGTCATCAGGTTCTGCAAGCTGCACACATAAATATAGAAAGTTAAAATAAAGTGTCTGGATTTTGCTCAGTTTAGTCAGGGAATCAAAATAGCAATCATTTCAAAATGCTTTGATCAGAACCTGAGTCCAGTTCTAATGACTGGATCAAGTTTAGCTAGCAGGAGTTTTGATCAGGGCTGACAAAGTGTGACTGTCTCACTGAAAGAATCAAAACTCCAGGAGAAATTAACTAATAAGTCCATTTTCTTTGTATTCAAACACTAGCTATATCTTATGATGTGGATAAATCTGTTTATGTTTGAGTTTATATTTACTGAAAATGACGAATTGCATTAATGTTTAATTGCATGGTAAAGACAGTTAGAGGTTATTTCAAATTTTACTAAATTACTAAAAGTTGTGATATTTGTAGAATTGCTTTATGCAGTTTCTGTGATGATGCAGAAAGAATACAATAAACATATTCAACATAATTTCACACTAACAGGAGACATCTATTGGCCTTTTGGTTCTATAATCACATTCTACCTTTAGGTGTGAAAAAGATGTCTCCTGAAACGGCATCCTTATGAATAAAAACCTATTTAAATCTTTTCTCAGACTTTGATCTTCTAAAGACCAGCTTTCTGAATGACTGATGCAAATGGCATCACCAGCCAACTGAAACATGACAGCAGCAGCTAATTAATGTCGACAACTATAACTAATTAAAGCCTGCATACCCATGACAACTTCAAAGCACATCCACAGAATCTTCAAATGCTGTAAAACCTATATTAGATCAGTGAGTCATCTCTAATTTGTTTGTCTGAATGTTTGAAAGTCTAAAGAAAATCTTAGAAAAATTTTAAACAAGTCATTTTAAAGAACAGTTGTTTTTTTTTTTTTACTTTTTACAGAGTAGTGTATCTTAGAAAGATGGAAATTTCAATCCTCTCACCTTTAGTCACATTCTAAGCACAAACTTCAATTAATTTTTATTGGGATTCTAAAAGAGAGACCAACACAAAGTAGTTGCTATGTGTAGGAAGATATTTTTTTAATAAAAGTTCTGCATCTTTAAAGAATCTCTAAATTCATGAGAGCCATGAATCAGTCACAGCTGGTCCATGGGTCTTTGACTATAAACACTGTGCAGCAGACATTAGATTGTCCTGATCTGTGTTTCTCGTATCTGTCCCCGTCAAATAAATAATAAAATACTAATAGAAGGACAGCTGTTTTTTATGAGTATGCTCACCAGGCAATGTATTTTCAGCGTTAACCTTAAACTCAGTTCCACCATCAACTTTCCCCACCCTGACAGAGATTTGTTTAAAATCGACACATGAAAGAACCAAGCTAGACTTTTACATCCTCTACGCTGAGTTGGACTGTTTTCTGGTGCTTTTCTTCTCCTTTCACTTCTTTTGTTTATTCACATTAAGTCACATTATGTCATTGCTTCAATGCAAATCCAGAAAACACAAATCTGAAACATGTTTCTTCTGTTTCCTGTGCAGCACTGCATGCTGCTGGGAGGAAAGAAGAGTACAGACATTCCCCTGGAGGGTTACCTTCTCACTCCCATCCAGAGGATCTGCAAGTATCCTCTGCTGCTCAAGGTACAGCCACAGCTGCTGCAGCCGTACCTACAGTCTGAAAACCAAAGGGTTATGTTTGAGTTCAGGTCATGACTCATTTATAAACTTGGTTAGATGGTCACATTTCTACCTATGCCGTTGGTGGTAGTTTTGGAACTGAGGCTGGTAAAGGTCATGCTCCTAAATAACCTCCCTGAAACTCTTTTTGTGCATTTTTTTTTTTGCGTATCTACTTAATTCTCTTAACTTCCTCTTTCTGTGTTAAAGGAACTACTTAAAAGGACTCCTAAGAAGCATGCAGACTACCCTGCCGTGGAGGAGGCTCTGCAGGCCATGAAGGCTGTCTGCTCCAACATCAACGAGACCAAGAGGCAGATGGAGAAACTGGAGGCTCTAGAGCAGCTGCAGTCCCATATTGAAGGCTGGGAGGTGAGAACAAGAGCGGGCCGAGCCGCCACAACTGGAGTGGAAGATCTGGACTGGAAGGGAATCTGAGATCTTTGAGATTTCAGACTCAGAGGCCGGTCATAAATGAAACACACGTGTTTATTCCATGGAAACTCAAAGGAGAAATTCATTTTTAATAAAACCACAACAAAGACAGCAAGAGTTGAAAGATGTTAACTACCACATCACTCCTACACCTTTACAGCCGCGGTATTATGATGCTATGCTTTTACCTAAAGGTCTAAAGGGTCCGCTGCATTTTCACGCCTTCCTCATTCACCACAACAGGGTCCTTGTCTTAGGTGGCACAATTGGGGACAGTTCACCCACACAGGGAGCTGAAGGATGGATGCCAACAGGCTCACCAGCCAATCAGAAGAGTCCCTAGAAGCAGACCCCCATGTTTGAGAAGTTTACATGTGCCACCTTTAATTCGAATGGGCCTCATCTGAACATCCATTTGTCTCATTCATTATTTAACACAAAGCCTGTCACAACAACGCATTTTTCTGGACAATAAATTTTCCCAGAAATTATTGCAATAATTGATAATAATGTTGTTTTGAGACCATTTTCAAGTGAAAAGTACACTCTTTTATAGACCAGTTAGCTTAAATTTCTAACATTTAACAATGAAACTGAAGGATATTTTGAATATCCAAAAGAAATAAACAAAACATCTGAAATGGGAAATAAAATGAATCATAAAAGCTGTCCTTCAGAAAAGGACTAAAAGAGCTGCAAGCAAATATGTAAAACTATGTCAGCTTTGGCTCCTAACTGATATCTCTGTACATTTATTATTGGTAATACTAGGGCTGCAGCTAACAATTATTATAGCAATCTATTATTCTATTGCTTATTCTCCCGATTAATCACATAAAGAAATTGACACATTCTGCCAATTTTTCATTTAACCAATTAAGTGTATTTTATACAACATTAGAAATAATTATCTCTATAATACATTCTAAAATACAAATAAAGAAATAATCCATTTCCTTTTTAAGTGAGAAAATAAACAATCTAATCTAAAATGCATTAACAGCTTTCCTTTTGTGAACTCTTGCACAGGATGCATCTGCTGCTGAAAAATATTTTTTATCAGCACATGAATAGCCTTTCTGTAGGCTGTATAGAAGGCACTATAGGCCTAATCTATTTACTGATTTTCAATTAACTGGTTAATACCTGGATAGTTAAACATGCTTAATAAGAGATTATTTTTACACTGTTTGAACCAGTTGAAGCTAAATTAAATGTTTTGGGTAAAACATTTTCAAATAAAGAAGGTTTTTTATCTTAATGCATGTTTTGTACAGTTTTAACTTAACTCCTGTTCTTTCATCAAATTGCCTTTATGAGTCTCTATGATCCAGATAACAATTACTTGATGACTATTTCATTAATGAATTAATCAGATTTATTGGTGTGAAACATATAACAGTATTTTAGGTACAGTATTTATAATGAAGAACAATTCTGTTCCTGAGCCCAAAGAGCAGCTGAACCACTAAGTTACATCAGGATTGCACAGAGAAGAGCCTCAGATAAACTCCAAATGTTCAGATTTTTGGTTTCTTTTCAACAGCAAACAGGAACCTCAGCCAGGCATTTTACTCTGACCCTGCAGCCCTCCTCTGACCCCCTAGCATGCAGGCCCTGACCTAACTGCATTAGCCATGCTCTCCTCTCCCCTCTGCAGCCTCTCTGGGAACTCCGTCATCTCCAGCCATAATGGAGGAGCAGTGGTGCCGATCAGACCTCAGATGTGCTGTGTGTGAACACACTCAGCTTTGCACCCAACCACTTTACATCTTAATGGGTCTAATCAAAGGAGTGGCTGCAGAATGCAAGACATGAATTCTTTTGCGCAAACGCATGCAGTTCTACATTATACGGCCTGGAGATCAAACCGTTGGATTGATTTGTTCAGGGACAGCTAAAAGTGCTTAATGGAAGAGTAATCAATTAAACTCAGTTAATCCATTTTATCGATTAACTGAATTTATTTGATTTGAAAATTTTATTAGAGGAAAATCTGTTCGGTATTTCAGAATGATGTCGGCACTCCCGTGGTGCACCATCTTGTTTGACAAGCGTGTTTTACAGATTCCAATGTTATTTGTAATTTTGTTTTAAGAAATGAAAGCCAAAAACTCAATCTATCTGGAGTTATGAAGGCTGCAGGTCTAGGTGACATGGTGGGGGTTGAATCTGTCAGGAACGAGGCCAAACTGGGTGGGTGGATGGGTGACAGTGTGCTGTAGAGTCCACACATGGAGGCATTTAGTTCCAGATGAATTGGAGGGAATGAACCACTTAACCACAAGTAATGACTTGTTTTTTGTTCTGATTGTCCAACTGATTGGCAGCCTGGTTTTGACACCTTCAGTCTTTAGTTTGCACTTTTATGTGTTGAGCTAAACCAGGGGTCGGGAATCTTTTTGACTCAGAGAGCCATGAAAGCAAAATATTTGGAAATTTATTTCAGTGAGAGCCATATAATATATTTTAAGACTGAATTCAACTAAATGTGAGTATAATAAGCCTCTGAATTTATTCTTTTAAATAATGTTGTTATAATAATACATTAATGCAACTTCTGGTGCTGTATGGATTTGCTGATGGCTTTGTAGTCTGGTTGGTACTTGGTAAGGTTAAGCTTCAATGCAAGCGTTGAGGCTTTCATCTGTTAAACGTGATCGTAGGTTGGACTTGATGTTGTTAAGATGTGAGAATGACTGCTCAATACAGCAATACTCACACGCTGCAGTATGTGGTATGTGACAGGAAGCATGTTCTGAGTTTTGATAAACAGCTGGTCTTCAGGTTGAAGTTTTTTCATTTCTGCCCACATGTGCTTGCTCGTCAACTCCGCTTTCTGTCGTGCAATTCTTTCCAAATCTTCATTCAGTGACTTAAGCTGGTGCGATCATGAACAGTTCTTGCCAACAGAAGCATGTCTTTTATCCATTTGATTATCTTGTCTTTGTTCAGAAGATCATCAAAAAGTTCAATGGCTACATCCAGCATGAACGTTTTAGCATACTCGCCATCAGTGAATGGTTTTCTGTTCCTCACTATTGCTAAAGATCCTGCAAAGCTAGCGGAATTATAGTCACCTTGTCGGGTCCATACGCGGAGTTGCTGCTGGCTAGCTTGCATGCTGCTCAGTAGCTCTTGGCATGCTTTCTTTCTGCTGTCTCCCGCCAGGTATTTTGAGGCAAAGGTAGCATGGCGTGTGTCAAAGAACCGCTTTACATTCGACCGTTTCATCAATGCAATTTTGTCATTGCAAATTATACACACCGCAGAACCTGCTCTCTCCACAAAGGCAAATGCTTCGGTCCATTCGTCCTAAAATGTATGATGCTCCTCGTCTTTTTTTCCATTTCGCCATCTTCTTCGTCGAAGGGTTAGCTTTGAGCTAATGCCTGAGCAGACTGATTCAATAGGGGGCATTTACCTGTTTACCTAGCAACAGCCAACATAGGTTATTATCATCCAATTAAAATAATGGACTGCTCCTGCAGCCAATAGCAACACTGAACAGGACATGAGCAGTGAAAAATCAATGGATGGATTAAAAGTTGTTTTAAATTAAATATTTTATGTTTTATCTGCGAGCCAGATGCAATCATCAAAAGAGCCACACCTGGCTCGCGAGCCATACATTCCGACCCCTGAGCTAAACGCTTTCTGGTTTTGTTGACTTTTCAGTTCTGCAAGACAAAGTTTTATCATTCACATCTTTGGAGAGATGTTAATGAGGGCACTGCTCAGGCTTTTAATGTGTGAAATCCATTTCCAGTCCACAGCTGAACATGTGAAAATGCTGAAAATGGCTTTCTAAAAATAATTTTCTTGCCTATTGCAGTTCAGCCTCCTTTAATCAGTCTGTTTTTTAGAAAAAACACCAATCTATGGTGATCCGGTGACTGAGAGTAACTTTATGCCTTTGAATAAGATAAATGTGTTTGTCAAACCTCTCTTTCATGAAGTTTATGCAAATAATTTTATTCTAAAACATTTTAGCAGTGATCTCTCTCCACCCATCTGGTCTGGGTGATGATGGTAACAGTCTGCTGCCCTGCCTTTAACAGCTTGTGGTTAATTCGAGAGTTTACAAGAAAAGGCTTTTGTCTGAGATTCAATCACATTCAGTGAAGGTTTGAGGCTGCAGACTAGATTGTAGCTGCTGAGAGGCTTTAGCTACATCTTTTCAATTTTCCTTTTAGCATGACAGAAGCAGAAAGCATTTAACCTCAAATTCACCTGCAGAGATTAGAGTCAGAAATATACATTTCTGTTTAGTTTGCAGCATCATCTGTAATATTTCCTGACATCATGGAGATTGGTTGATGCTCACATGAGAAAATGGTCTTATCTAAGTGTCTAGAATCAGCCACTGTTTGCATTTGGTCTGCTGTGCAAAGAGCACCTTGTGGGTACCAGGTCATGTCTGAAGGTGTGCGGTTAACAAGTTAGCAATAATTTAATTTATTTGGGAGGGACAGTGCACATGAATTACTTTTTTTTTAAAATGTGCCAGAAGTTTTTATCTTTCATTCCTGGATAATCAGTAATTTGTCTTGCTTAAAACAAACAAAGATTCTACAAGCAAGATTAAAATGACTCAACTACTAACTCATTTTATCAATAAAAACAGTAAATACAAAACAAGGAAACTACAACACAATTATAAATAAAAAGTGCAAAAAGTAGTTGAAGTAGTTAAAGCTTAATAACAGTCACCTCCATGTTTGCCACTATAGCAACTTTTCAGACCAAAAAAATTTGCTAAAATATGACTCGACAGGCTTTTAAAGATCAGCAATCAGCCTGAAAACGGCAATCCACAGTGTAAAACAGGAATCCACAGAGTGTCATAGAATACTCTTTACTCCATCTTCTGATAACAAATAGAGGATGGAGGAAACTACCAAGAAATGATCATCTACCTTCAATCCATCATGCCAACTCTGAAGGAGCTGCCGAGATCCAGAACCCCAGTGGAAGAAAACCTTTTCTGAACAAAATCGCTAAGAAGTCATGTTTGCAATTTGCCACAATCCACAGATGAGACTCGGCAACTTTTAAAAAGGTTTTCTGGTAAGATGAGATTGAATTCCAGTCCGGTCTACATGCAAGACAAAAAAATAACATCAACCTCAGCAGGATTTAGTTTATTTTTGTGAAGTGAGTAAATCTAAAATGTTGAAGTTTGTTTGACTCCTTCTATAAGGCTCAGCTCTCAAAACGAACTGTTTTTCTCTGGACTTCAACTCTTTTTAAAGTTTCAACTCTTCTGCAGTTCCTATTATTTTTTTGGTTTGTTTTTTCTAATAAGAATGCACATGTCCTGAAGTAGAACAGTTAATATCTTAGTTTTGTCTATGAAAGCCAGCAGATGTTTTTGGTGGGGTCAGTTGTGTTTTCTATCATTAACAATAAGAATGTAAACAAGTCGCTCTCTGTGTCAAAGATTAATTTTGACATTATTCTGTAGAGGTTTTGAACTCTTTGGTTTTGAATGCAGAGTTGTGCTCAGATTAAACAAACTGTGGCTGGTGACAGTGAACTGGACAGTGTTGGATTCAATCTTCTATTTCAGTTTTTTCTTTTTTTCTTGTTTCTGTAGGGAACCAACCTGACGGATATCTGCACGGAGTTGCTCCTTCATGGAAATCTCCTGAAAATCTCTGCGGGCAACATCCAGGAACGCGTCTTCTTTCTGTTCGACAACCTTTTAGTTTACTGCAAAAGGAAGTCCAGGTGAGAAAAAGAACCATGTGTTAGTGAAAGGAAACAGGCGAGCATCCAAACTTGAGCAGACGTGAAAATAAAAACAGTTCATTCCCATTAATGTGAACTCATTATTTACCATGTGAAAACCAAAACAAGCAATCACCCTGTGCATGTGGAACTCTGTGGATGTCTGCATGTTTTCAGAGGGTTGTTTTAGTAGCGCACAGCGCTGGCATCAGCTGGTGTTTATTCTTCCGAAGTGTAACCGCAGTGTTGTGCCCTCTCACAGAGTGTCTGGGAAGAAATCCACCAAGAGAACCAAGTCCATCAATGGGCCTCTCTATGTGTTCAGAGGCCGGATCAACACTGAGGTGATGGAGGTGGAAAACGTGGAAGACGGAACAGGTTTGTGTTTGTATATCAGGGTGCGTTAAACCAGACTTTCAGCTCATTTCCTATAAAACACACTGAAAAAACACAAAATCTTATCAAATATTTTTGTTTCTACTACAAATATCTTAGTGCTTTGAAAATAAGACCAAACTAACTTACAAGTTACTTTTCAGCAGAATGCAGGAGCTGTTTTTATTCAATATTTCTTTTATATTGATGAATACGTCATAGTTCCACTGGCTGATTATTTAACATGGGACAGATGTCTCATTATAAATTAAATAATTATCCAGAGTATTTTGTTTAATCAAAATGAAGAAATTACGTACATAAAGGGGCAGCATTGTGTAAAATCAATTATTTTGAGCTTTACATCATGTTAAATTATTTTTTCATCAGAGACAATGCTGGAGTTTTGTTTGACAAAATCCTTTAATCTCCATAGCAACCATTCAGCTGTGCTAAACGCCTGAGTGTACTAAAGATGCAGCTCCTCCTCTGAGCTGCAGTTTTTCAGCTTCAGCCTCTCAGAGCAGCTCCTCCCATTCAGCTCCTTTAGACTAGCCAGCAGCAATTAGCAAACATCTGGTGGAACTGCTGAGCTCATTATAGGAGCTACTGCTCAGAGCTGCGGGTAAAAACGTTGTTAAAGGGTTAATAGAGGAGCCATGTTGGGATGACTTCCTGAAGGCGGAGCGTCAGAAAGAACAGAAGATTCTTAAAGACACAAAGGCCCAATTTCAAGGCATTACATTTTAAAGTCAGGGTTCTTTTGTCATGTTTGATAAATATGTATACAGCATTTTTATAAAAATTGAAGGTAACATAGTTACTTGGTTGGGCTATACAATGGTACTATATGCCTGGATAATACTGCCCTTTTAAAACAAACTCATGTATCTTGATGAAAAGTTCTTGTGAGGTATTTAAAGTAGGAACTAGACCAAAATTATTTAGTAAGATGTAATGTTTTTTACAAATGATTCTATGAATTTACTATGTTTCTAGAAAAGACAAAACAAAAGCAACAGTTGCTCTTTTCAGTTGATGCACCATGCTCTCCCTTCTCATTTTCCATCTTGGTTCATGCTAGCTGTGCTGTTTTGGCCCACTGGTCTGATTTGAATCGGGGACTTGTTGACAGTTTGGGTGGAGCGCCATGCTTGCACCAAGTCCTGAACAGGATGTAGCTTGCAAGCCGTGTGCACCTTTAGATGTCAGTTGCTGCGTGGCGGCCTTATGAATCCATGTGAATCTGAAGCGCAAAATCTCAATAGTGGCTGCTAAATCTGATGTGCTCCAGCTCAAGTTTGAGATAATGTGAGAAAGATTTGCAGCTCATCTGTTTGCTGATACGGTCTCCTTTTTTTCTTCTGTTATTGTGGTTTGTTGGGGCTGGTGCAGTTTTGTTCTCCGGTGTAGAAACACTTGATCTTCCTCTCACATGTTTCCTCTTTTTTAATCTCTCTCTCTGTTTCTGTATCCGCTAAGCTGGCAGTGTATTTCTACACGCTCACATGACTGTTTTTTTTTTTTTTTGTCTTCATATTAACTGCTGGCTGTCATATTCTGGTTTCTAAAAGGGAAACCACAGAGAATAACAAGCCTTACTTGCAGAGTCCGGGGGTCCCACTTTCAGGCTATCTGATCACGGTGTATGAAAGTTGTGAAACACGGGTGTGACTGGAAACAGAAATTAAAAAAAGAGAACCTCACTTTCCACCTCATTTATTATTTATTTTACTTGTCCAGATCGTGTTTGCTGATTTCTTTGGGGGATTTTTAGGTAATCTATTTTATCCGTTCTGGCAGATCACACAGCTCTACTGCAGAAGCAGCTCCCCGCAGGGCCCAAAGTATCAAATCTATTTATATGAACTTTGAGCACGAGATTAATGCACCCCATTACCACTCAGCGGCCCCATTCATTATTCAGAGGGCCGCTCACCTGTAGCTAAATGGATCAGAGCGGGGACAAATCCTCATGAGTCAGTGCTCCATTACTGCTTTTATATCTTCTTTATTAGATGTTTATATTCAACTTTGACTTTATATCTATTCAGAGATACGCTTAATGTCAGCAGTTTGATTAGTCACATTATTTTCTTTATTTAAAGCTGCAAGCGGTGTTTGTAGTGTGAATGCCAATTGATGAATGTAAAAGCAGGAAGTTCTTGGTGTGTTTCCTTTCATTATACCTCCTGTTTTATAATTAAATAATGAACTATGTGGATATTGCATTTATCTATTGTGGAAAACACATAACATTGCCCCTTTAAATAAAGGCCACTAGTGCACAAAATTTAAAAATCTTATGAAAAAACTGGAAAGAGCTGTTAAAGAATAGACTTACAGCACCTTGAAACGACCTGAATGTTATGTTATAGACACATCTGATGTTATTGGGATTTGATATTATTTACCAATACATCCACTGTGAAATCACCATCTGGTGAATTCTGATTTAATATTTTAAATCATGACTATTCCAGTGTTGTGCATCTGAAAGTGATTGGTTTACCTTTTACAGGCTTGTAGCCTGAAGTATGTTCACCTGATGCTGACACCACCGTGTTTCACAGTGAGTTGTATGTTAACACCAGCGCTGGTTTTCTGCTGCACAGCCTTTACATGTGGACCTTTGACCTCACCTGAGCAGAGCGGCTGTCACATATCACATTGATGGCTAAACACTTTTAAAGGATTGTTGAGATAATCTTGAGTTATCTCAACAATAACTCAATTGTTATTGAGTTATTCCATGTATAACTCAATACATGGAATTGTATTGAGTTATACAATACAATTCTTTTCCATGTATACCTCTTCTTCTATTAAATTCATTCATTCTTTTCTTTCCAGCCGACTATCACAGCAACAATTACACAGTGACTAATGGCTGGAAGATTCACAACACGGCTAAGAACAAGTGGTTCGTCTGCATGGCCAAAAATGCAGAGGATAAGCAGAAGTGGCTGGACGCCATCTTGAGGGAACGCGAGCAAAGAGAGAGTGAGTAGTACTTTTTTTTTCTTAAAAAAAAAAATTTAAAAAAATAAATTTTTAACATTACCTCCAGTTTTTATTTTTTGGTTTTGTTGCTCAGGAAGCAGATTTTAACCTCAGAGGTTTCAGAAGGAATGCTCTAACTGTGATTAAACATTTATATCATCGAACTTTATTTATCTCCTTTATCATCTGCTTTAGTTCTTTATTGCATTGGAAGTTTTTTTTATATACATATTTTTGTAATTTTTTTGTTGTTTTGTTTTACCCCTCTGGGGGTCTTTTGTGGGCTCTAATGTCCCTTATATGAAAGTAGGCTGACAGGAAAGGGGGATGGTGAGGGGAGAAGACATGTGGCAAATATCGTCGGGTCTGGGAGTTGAACCCAGGCCAGCCGCGTCGAGGACTCAAGGCCTCCAAACATGTGTCACGCTATCCCCTTCGCCACCATGGCACGGCCCATATTTTTGTAATGTTTAAATGCGACATGTTTGCTGGTCATTTTTCCCAAAATCAGTTATTTTCTCCTATCAGTACAAATAGTAAAGGTATTATTTTTGTTGTCACTTTTTTATTTTTGTCACTTTAAAACTCGAGCTGTAACAAATGGTTTGGTGTTCATTAGCCTTGTCCTGCCTTTAATGAAGATCCCTAAAATGGTTTACAGAATGAAAGATTGGGTCACATTTCTGTTTAGTTCGTTTTCTTGGTTCTCCGTTATTGGTAGCTTGTAAAGGCGGCTGCTAAAATCAATATTTAATCAAAATGTTTGAAAAAGCAGATGTCTAGCTGATCCTTGTTCTTTTTTTCTGACACTTTTTTACAAATGGAGATGCTAAAAGCAGAACCCATCTCAAATACTTCTTTATTGTATCTCAAATATCTGAAATAGAATAACAGCAGGCATAGTTCGATAGTTATCGATCCAAAAAGTTTTGATTTGTGAATAGTACGTCTCCTGGTCAGAACCAGCTGCTCAGTTAATGCTGATGTTAAACTGGCTTTATTGAGGCTGGTGTTCAGACAGTTCCCAGTTTACAATATGCTTACGTTGTGGTGATTTCTTGTAACCAGTTAAATAAGTTGAGCGTTGAACATAGTTTGGTGTTCCAACACGACACTGATCCCAAACACACAGAAAAAACTGGCATGGCCTTCTTAAAGTCTCATTAAAAATTGTTGGGTTGATACCAAGAAACCAAACAAAATAATTTATTCTGCCATTTTTGTTAAAAGGAGTGGTCAGATGTTGAGGCAAAATTATGCCAGGATGTTGGTCATGTCTACCAGAAATGACATGACCTGGAGTTTGATAACAACTAAATAAATGTATATATGATTTGAACCTGCTCAGTTTTGTTTCTGTATGAAATATAAACTTGTGCTCCCAGTTGTAAACAGATTAGAAGAAAGAAGAAAATCCCCTATAGTATTCTTTTTCTTTATGATTGCAAGCCCTTTTTACAGGTCTGAGGTCAGTGGTGTAAGCTGATATCGTTGTTTCTCCTTTACTTGTTTTATCCTCCATCTTTTACCTCAGACTAAGTTTCCACCTGCTCTGGTCCTACCATCTGTCTTGATTACGTTCTGGGTGTCGGCCGTGGCCAGAACTTTTGGCTACTTGATAGCATTGATGCTAAGAATCAAAACTGGATCATCAAAGCTAATGAATTAAAAGGGCTCTGTTCTGCTTTCAGTTTAATTGGGAATAAACTAGTTTCTTGCTAACATTAATACCAATGCTGGCATCAATGAAATTAGCATTTTCTTTTACTTTTAAATTTTTAAGCTAAATTTCCATTAAGTTGGCAGTAGCAGTGTTTGATCCCAGTGAAAGGAGTTCATAAAGTCTGGAGACTGCTGCAGCTCATGGTGTTGAGTTTCACCACAGCGTAAATTGACCTGAGGCTAACACATGCCAGATCAGTCACACTGCCCAGGTTCTCCACTTGCTGCTCCTCTCTTACACTTTCTACCTCATACTTTAGTTTCACTGTACCTAACTCTTTACTCCTATCTGGATGGTAGAAATATAAGTTTTTAGTCCTACTGCTAAGTATTTTCACCTTTAATTTTATATGCGCTGTTACCTCTTAGGATAAACCGGAAGCTCCTGACACATTGAGCTCATCTGAAAGTTTTTAGTGTTGCCAGCTGGGAGTGTTGTGTCTTATCAGCACAGGTGTGTGTGTGTGTGTCAGTGTGAGGGACATCAGCTCAGTGAAAGTGTTTCCTGCACCCACAGGAAGATGAAGGCACCTTAAGACGAGCTGTGGCAGCTGGAGCAGCAGGAGAGGCCCCGTTGTTCAGTGACACTTATTGTTTAAGTCCGCTCCAGCTGCTGCCAAATGTAATATAACCCTGCTTCTATCAGCCGAGATTGGTAATGGGCTCCGTAACTTATTGGACTGTTTCTTTCAGACTCCTACCTCAACTTTCAGACCCAAAGTAGACTTTAAGTTCACGGCTTCTTAGTTTCCACATCATCTATTACAGGTCCTCTGATTACTGGTTTGTAGTGTGCTCCAATATTTACTTTTTCTTGCCAAAACATGATTTCCATTTCTTCCTGATTAGAAATATTTTTCTGACATCTGGTTGAGTTGAAAATTTGACTGTCTAAAATGTTCACAATTAATAAAGATTTATGTAAATTTCTCCAAACTTTCCCCAAGTTGCAGCCTTTTCTCTGTAGAAATAATTTCCTATTGAAAGACAAATAACAAATGTCACTTTTATAAGAAAGAGTATTTTTCCTGCATACTAAAACACATTTATTTTTTGCTTTCAGCTCTTCAATTTAATATAAAATACAACTGAATTAAACTTAAAGAGAGAAGATCTGAGTTATTGTTTTATTGTTGTAGCATTTATTCATTTTCAGTAGCTTAACAAGTTTTGTGAACATTCATTAATTATAATTATATCAAGTGAAGTCTAGTAGTGTGTGCATGCCATGGAGAAGGGTCACTGTGACGCAAATACAGTGTTAACATTTTATATCAGTTAGCATTAGTACCCTTTCAGAGCATAAAATTATAATTTAATGAACTATATCCAACCGTTCCTGGGTTGTAAGCAACAGTTCTGTAGTCTGGAGTTGAGAAGCTTGATATGCCGCTAGAAGGAGTTAAGCAGATTATGAAGTCCTATTGACATGGAGTTCAGTTGCTTGAATCACAAAGTCATTGAGTCCAGTTCAGAAGTTTCTCACTATCTAAGCCCTTCTGACGTTGCAGTGTTTCATAGGGACCACAGTGGACTCCACTGCACAGTGCAGGAACAATGGCTAACAAGTAAAAACCTGGAAGTAGGATCAGAATCTGCCCCATGATCTCCTGAACCTCACTCACTCTGAAGTCTGTGGGGTTTACACCCTGCTTTGTTTCTGCTGGGCCTGGCAGATTTCTGAGGAAAAGGCCTGATTGTCCTCTAACAGCACCATGACGTGTGTTTGCCTTTTCCCATTAATACATTTAAACCAAGTTTGGATATCTGGATCTCCTGGATGTTGTTCTTGGCTCGTTCATATCTTTCACCCACATTTACACCGACTCCACCCCATACAGAGTTATCCTTCCCACCCCTTTGGCCCTGGCTGAGAGTGAAATGTGAAAAACCTGTTGAGTCTGGCTCACCTCTCGCTTGTTTTCCAGGTCTGAAGTTGGGAATGGAGCGGGACGCCTACGTGATGATTGCTGAGAAGGGAGAGAAACTCTACCACATGATGATGACCAAGAACAGGCACCTGATTAAGGACCGCCGCAAAAAGCTGAGCATTGTGCCCAAGTGCTTCATGGGAAAGTGAGTGTCGGGGTTCCTGTCTGGTTTCTTTGCATTCCAGGAATGTGACTGGAACACGGCGCTGTTCACATGGTGATCTTTACAAAATGTTACGTAAGATCAGCTAGCTTTCAATAGTCTCTCCCCCAGAGTCCTGGCAGAACGCCTGCAGCGCTTTATTCCAACATTTCCTTGTCCATAATGAGGCCCTCCCGCCCCGAGTTATAAAAGGGCTAAGTTGGTCCCTGCATCCTCGTATTATCTGGCATGCAATGACAGATGGAGACTTTTATTGGAGGAGGATATTTAGCTGAGCTTTTTCAAGAGGCCATACAGATGAGAAGAGGTTTACTCAACTTTCTCTTAATTGGTTTAAACTCATGAGAGGTTGTGAGATCCTGAACCAGCATAAAAATTCACACTGCTCCCAACATGGGGAAACAAAAACTCAAATGGAGCAGGATCACAAACAGGACAGATTCTACTGAAATGAAACGGGGATTCTGCTGGTATTAAGGACTCTGTCTCATAGAGGTTTTTATATTTCCCTCTTTAATTCTTTACTTAAAGGCAGAAAAATTCACTAAATTGGACTATCTACTATTACAGCATCCTCCCAAGATGTGAAACTAATGAGTGTTTTGATAATGTTTTCATATATTTTCAGGAGAATCTGGATGGTATCCATCTCCATTATAATTCCTTATAAAAACATCAATTGCCCTGGACACTTTTCACATTTGGTTAGTTTAAAACCATAGTTTTATATAGACAGAAGCTAATTTTCAGACTTCTATGTGAACGGTTTATGACCCCAAAACAAGCCATATGTGCAGAAGGGATCTGTTCATGCATGGAGCCGTCCATAAACAGTTTTTAACATTTATTCAAAGGGGGCCGACAGGATTATCACAAAATCATAATGAGATGAGGAGAGCCAAATAAAAGAAACCAAAACTAGTAACAACCGTTTTGGTGACAGTATCATACTGACTGCAATCGCCTTGAAAACAATCAGATTCATACTAAATATGTCTGATTTAGTCTCACATAAGAACGTGGCCCCAAACTGATTATGGTTGTGATCAGCATTGTGCTGCTCAGACTGCAGTGGAAAAGTCAGATATGGGTAAAAAAAATAAAATCAACTTTGGATTGACTTCACCTTTATCTCTGACCTGTCCCCAGGCTGCATCATGCTCTTTACTCTGTAATGTTTTGGACCAAACCTCTCAGCTCATCTCGGAACAGCATTAAATTACAGGTGACCGTCATCAGTGTAATTTCTGTCCTTCCTCCTCCTTATGAGTCTGATCCACCTTATTTTACCTGGCTTAGTGTTTCTTACCAATCAAGCACCTCCCACATGTCTCCAGCTGTGGATGTGTGCTCTCTTCGTTATCTGTGCATTTGTCTTTGTGATGAAATTAGAAGTGCAGCTTCAGTCCTTATTTCATTATGAGAGGCTGACTGCCGGTTGGATAGCCACTGGTTGTCTTTGTAGCCTGATACCATCAACTATCTGCTGTCCAAACTTACAAATGGCTGATTTTAAAATTATTTTGTGACTTATGCTACTCTGTGGGGTTTTAAGCTGTAGCTTACCTTTTCATCTTGCCCCTGTTTTTTCATGCCATGAGATGTCTTCCAGCTAAAAACAGGTAAGTCTTCAGATATTTGGGTTCATGATGGGATTAGCTTGTTTTCCGTCATCTTTTGGCTGCAGGTTGGTTTTTGCCTCCAGTGAGGAGAAAGGCTGTCTGTTCCTCTTTCTTGCTAAATGTGTAGGCTGTGAGTTCTAGTCGATAAATTAGCTCCAAAAAGAAAGGCTCTGGTCCCAGCCGAATGCACACAGCAAATGGAACTTCACTGTAAAAAGTAATAAGTTCACTTTACTTAAAAAAAGTTAGGAAACCGATTGCCTCAAAATCTTCAAGTAAAGTAGCTAATTCATTTTAAGGTGTTATTGCTAAAAATAACTATGTTTAGACCACTCAGATAAAGGCAGTAAACCTGAGTGCCGTTAACTCAAAATCATTAATTGGGTTAACTGTAAAATATTCATTCAGACAACTCATGCAATGGCAGTAAACTTGAGTGCCGTTAACTCAAAATCCATTAGTAAAGTTGACTATAAAATGTCAATTATGACTACTTCAAATTGTGAGTTATGTCAATTAAGCAGTACTCATAAAAATAAGTTATGCTTACACATTTAAGAGTTCACATTACTTGCAAAATATCAGGAAACCAATTGCCTTGATATGTTCAAGTAAGATGAACCAAAAGTGTTAAGTTATTGGAACAAAGAGCCAACAGACAGTTTGAATGGAAAAAAATGTTTAATAATTAAACAAGTTTACCTTAAATACAAGGTTCTCAAGTGTGGTTACATACACACTAACCTGGAAACAAAGTTTTCCACAGACTTTTTTAGGGGAAAAAAATGACACGACTTTTTTTCTAGGGTAGCCTTCAATCTAATATTGAATCCTTCAAATGGCCCTCAGTCTTTAAAACTTTGAGAATCCCTGATTAAATGTCTTTGTTGACTGGTGTGAAACAAAAACTCAATTTTCAATACTAGAGCCTAACATTTATCATAACATTGATAAAGTAAATAGTGAAGTAGTGAAGTGAAGTAATGTTTCTCCTCATTAACATAAAACCATTTAGTAGTCTGCAAGTGCAATGATGCTCTCTCCAACAAAAAAAGAATCAAACAAGAAATAAAAATCACTTTTCCAATAAGGGTAAAGGTATCAACGTTGATCCATAATGTCACATCACATTCACTCATTGCATCAGAAGATTTTTGAGTGATTGTATTTTTGGTTTTAGGGATTTATGTCCAAGTGACAGAAGCACCCTTTGGATGAAGTCAAAGGTGTACTTCAGTTGTTGAGGGTACTCCAAATTCAGAGAATAAATAAGTCCAAAGAGCAAGCACATGGCATGTGGAAGATTCCCAAGATCATTTATGACAAGACTTCCTTCCAAAATGATGGCAGTACTTGAAGACTGGAGGTGCAGTGAGTCAGTGGAGGCCTGCCTGTCCTCAGGAATGATGGTCAGGATCCCAATGGGGGTGTGAGACACGTCTGGGTCTTCGTAGTCCTAACAACAATAGAAGCAACACCACAATTACATATCAACATAACACTTCTTTAGGGTGACCAGACGTCCTCTTTTCCCGGACATGTCCTACTTTTCAGACCTAAAAAATGTCTGGGGGAATTTAAAATCGTCCGGGATTTTGGTCAACTGCCTCAAACACATTACATAGCTTACAGTGCATTGTGATTACATTGCCACTCCGTTCCACTACTCCATTCCAGGTTTTTTTGTATGGCAAAGAAATCGGTAGCACATGTACACACATGTTCCCCCGCTGCCCCCATCTCCACCCCCGTTCGCATGTGTGTCCGCCGATTCTACCCCCGCCAACAAAAAAAGAAGTGTCCTCCTTTTCAGAAACCCAAATCTGGTGACCCTACACTTCTTCATCACGGCTGCTTCTCCTACAGTTTACAGCTGTCCTACCTATGACAGTCTACTCATCATAAGCCTTCTATAACAGTACAGCGGCTTTTTTAACCCCCCGACATCTTTATCCTTATCCCTTTTCCTTTTTTTTGTTTTATGCGCGGATAGCTTTTTTGCACTGCCGCTCCATCTTGTTGCCACTAAATAAACATGATATTTTCGACTAACGTTAGTCCCAGGCATCGCTAAATCATTACACATAAAGTTAACCTCAAAACCTGGACTTACGGATGAATTATACGGCCGCGATAACAAATATAAGTTTGCTAAAAAAAACAGTGGGACTTACCGTGACAAAACTTAGCTGCAGCAACCGCCGTATTGTTGACAGTTTGGCGTTTCTTTCAAACACGTCGTCACTCGTCAGTGTCCAATGCGCATGTGCGTTCAACGAGAGCTGCCGAATGATGCCGAGTTTTTTGCTGGTTATGCAGATGCGTTTTGCTCACTCATAACTCCAAGTTCGGGTTACTTGCTGCTGATGAGTTTGATTACTTGCCTCAGTAGAAAGTTGTCTTTGCTAAGTTTAAGTTAGTATAGTCAACAGAGTAAGCTGGAATGAGTTCAGGTCACTTTTCTTTTTGAGTACACTTTACTTTTACATTTTACAGTGTTGGGCAATTTAGTGTGGAAATGTGGAGAAATGCCTCAGAAAGTTAAAACCATGCTTATTGTTCAATTTACAGAAAAAACAAAATTACTCTGAGTTATTATAAGTCTTAAGTCTTGCCCGGTTTCGTTATACTTCTGGTGTTAAAGCCGTCATGGTAATTCTCTTCACACTGTAAAAAGTAATAAGTTCGCTTTACTTAAAAAAAGTTAGGAAACCGATTGCCTCAAAATCTTCAAGTAAAGTAGCTAATTCATTTTAAGGTGTTATTGCTAAAAATAACTATGTTTAGACCACTCAGATAAAGGCAGTAAACCTGAGTGCCGTTAACTCAAAATCATTAGTAAAGTTTACTATAAAATGTCAATTATGACTACTTCAAATTGTGAGTTATGTCAATTAAGCAGTACTCATAAAAATAAGTTATGCTTACACGTTTAAGAGTTCACATTACTTGGAAAATATCAGGAAACCAATTGCCTTAATATGTTCAAGTAAGATGAATCAAAAGTGTTAAGTTATTGGAACGAAGAGCCAACAGACAACAGTTTGAATGGAAAAAAATGTTTAATAATTAAACAAGTTTACCTTAAATACAAGGTTCTCAAGTGTGGTTACATACACACTAACCTGGAAACAAAGTTTTCCATAGACTTTTTTAGGGAAAAAAATAACACGACTTTTTTTCTAGGGTAGCCTTCAATCTAATATTGAATCCTTCAAATGGCCCTCAGTCTTTAAAACTTTGAGAATCCCTGATTAAATGTCTTTGTTGACTGGTGTGAAACAAAAACTCAATTCTCAATACTAGAGCCCAACATTTATCATAACATTGATAAAGTGAAGTAGTGAAGTGAAGTAATGTTTTTCCTCATTAACATAAAACCATTTAGTAGTCTGCAAATGCAATGATGCTCTCTCCAACAAAAAAAGAATCAAACAAGAAATAAAAATCACTTTTCCAATAAGGGTAAAGGTATCAACGTTGATCCATAATGTCACATCACATTCACTCATTGCATCAGAAGATTTTTGAGTGACTGTATTTTTGGTTTTAGGGATTTATGTCCAAGTGACAGAAGCACCCTTTGGATGAAGTCAAAGGTGTACTTCAGTTGTTGAGGGTACTCCAAATTCAGAGAATAAATAAGTCCAAAGAGCAAACACATGGCATGTGGAAGATTCCCAAGATCATTCATGACAAGACTTCCTTCCAAAATGATGGCAGTACTTGAAGACTGGAGGTGCAGTGAGTCAGTGGAGGCCTGCCTGTCCTCAGGAATGATGGTCAGGATCCCAATGGGGGTGTGAGACACGTCTGGGTCGTCGCAGTCCTAACAACAATAGAAGCAACACCACAATTACATATCAACATAACACTTCTTTAGGGTGACCAGACGTCCTCTTTTTCCCGGACATGTCCTACTTTTCAGACCTAAAAAAATGTCTGGGGGGAATTTAAAAATCGTTAGGGATTTTGGTCAACTGCCTCAAAACACATTATATAGCTTACAGTGCATTGTGATTACATTGCCACTCCGTTCCACTACTCCATTCCAGGTTTCTTTGTATGGCAAAGAAATCGGTAGCACATGTACACACATGTGTCTCCCCCATCTCCACCCCCCGTTGGCGCATGTGTGTCCGCCGATTCTACCCCCCCGCCAACAAAAAAAGAAGTGTCCTCCTTTTCAGAAACCCAAATCTGGTGACCCTACACTTCTTCATCATGGCTGCTTCTCCTACAGTTTACAGCTGTCCCACCTATGGCAGTCTACTCATCATAAGCCTTCTATAACAGTACAGCGGCTTTTTTAACCCGTCAACATCTTTATCCTTATCCCTTTTCCTTTTTTTGTTTTGCGCCCCGGACAGCTTTTTTGCTCTGCCGCTCCATCTTGTTGCCACTAAATAAACATGATATTTTCGACTAACGTTAGTCCCAGGCATCGCTAAATCATTACACATAAAGTTAACCTCAAAACCTGGACTTACGGATGAATTATACGGCCGAG
Source organism: Gambusia affinis (assembly GCF_019740435.1). NCBI lineage: Eukaryota > Metazoa > Chordata > Actinopteri > Cyprinodontiformes > Poeciliidae > Gambusia > Gambusia affinis. The sequence goes on along the minus strand of NC_057868.1, from coordinate 20,470,913 downwards.
ATAACGAATATAAGTTTGCTAAAAAACAGTGGGACTTACCGTGACAAAACTTAGCTGCAGCAACCGCCGTATTGTTGACAGTTTGGCGTTTCTTTCAAACACGTCGTCACTCGTCAGTGTCCAATGCGCATGTCGTTCAACGAGCTGCCGAATGATGCCGAGTTTTTTGCTGGTTATGCAGATGCGTTTTGCTCACTCATAACTCCAAGTTCGGGTTACTTGCTGCTGATGAGTTTGATTACTTGCCTCAGTAGAAAGTTGTCTTTGCTAAGTTTAAGTTAGTATAGTCAACAGAGTAAGCTGGAATGAGTTCAGGTCACTTTTCTTTTTGAGTACACTTTACTTTTACATTTTACAGTGCAGTCTTTGCAGATAACTTTTGATGTTTTTTGTTGTGTTTTGAATGCTTTCCCCAAACTTTGATTCCCCTTGCAGTTGACAGATTTTTGCTTTTTTAGGGTTGATGAGGAACTAACTCTGACTTATGACTCATGGAAACATTGGAAAGCAGAAAATCCAAACAAAAACTGGTGTTGTTCAGACACAGCAGAAAATTTTAGAAAAACAATTGAATGTTTCGGGACTTTAATTGCAAAACTGTTATAAAACATATATTTTTAGATGAATCTAGAGCACCAATCAAAGTTAAAGACCAATACTGATTCCTATTTTTCTCCACAAATGCAACTTTATCTGGGCATAATTCGTCAAACACACAAAAAAAAACAACAACGCCATAACCATAAAACGCAAAAAAATCATTGCAGGTTTTTGGTAGAGCTAGCAGTTTTGAATTTAACAGAAATTAAGGGATTACAGGATCATTTCTATTTATGCTTCCAGTGAATAATGTGCTAATCTTTATATGATTATCAAACTGACAAAAAAAAACTTAAGAACATGTTGCTTCATGGTACATATGCAGATTAAATGTTTATCTTAGTGTTGCTAAAGGAAGGAAAAAACCTTAACTTTTCAGAATAACTTACATAAATTTTGTCCGTTTGTCACCATCTGATAAATGGTGTAAAATGCAGCTGAGAACTCTTTCTAACAAGCAGACAAAGGGACTTTTAGATACTGTCTGACAGGTTTAAATAGATATTTAGTGTCTAATATATCCTTTGTTCACCATTTTTCACTTTTTCTTATTTTTAAGCTTATAAAAGCCTTGAGAAGTTCTCATCAGGATCACTTTAACAAGAAGCACCAGGGAAATATGTCTTCCTGTTTTTTCTTGCAGGTTCAGCAGATTGAATTAACACAAGATGGATCATCAACTGTTACTTTATCCCTGCCTTCATCCCTCCGCCTCCCATCATATCCCTTCACTCGGCTCATCATGCTCATAAAATCTGCTCCTGTTACATCTGGGTGCAAAATTAACCTGGCTCTTACATAACACACACGCACACACATTCAAACCCCCTGGTGTTAAGTTATTCCTCCTGTCAACATCAGTTAAATCCCCTGAGTCAGAAATGAGCATGAAAAGAGATTAAGAGTTAAAAAAACAAACCAAAAACAATTACCATTTTAAAAAAGTGAAAAACACATTCATAAACATTAAAATCAAAACATGTCAGAAAACACATGTAGAGTCTGAACTGCAGATCCAAACACCGAGACACCTTTTGGCTAATGTTGTTTCTTTGTCAGGATTATTGATGGCAGCCATAAATGCAAATCGTCTCTCAGATTCCCTCTGATTGATTATCTGAGGAAGATGAGGAGAGGCGAAAGGGGAACAAAGAAGTTTTCTCCCTCAAACATTTGTTAGGCAGCACTGCCTCAGAGACGAGATGAGAGCTTCAATACGGATGGCCAGCGTGCGTCCAGGCAGAAATGATGGATTTTTGTGAAGGAGCTCATCTGTAGAACACACTTTACACCCGTACCTGTGGTCTCAGTAAAAACACTGAAATCATTTTGCTCTTCTTAGAAGAGAAAAACGGCCCTGGGTACAAATAACCTTCCACTGCTGCGTCAACATGAAGCTTCCCAGGGGACAGGCAGGCAAGCTGAGGAGTCAGGGGGTAGGAGAGCTAAAAACGGCACAGACCCAGCAGAAACACCTCCCTTCAAAGGGCCCCATCTTGGGCCCTCTGAAGGGAAGATGAGCCCTCTGAAGGGCCCAAGATGAGGCCCTTTATCTTGGGCTGCAGGCAGCATCTGAAATGTTTTAAGTCACACATTGGGATGCTGCAGGCAAAGAGGCAGTCTCTCTCCTGTTCGTTTCACATGACAGACACTGAACTGACATATCTAGTGTTGAAAGACTCAAACCAGTAATTTCTCCACTTCACGGTTTTGAAGCCTTACAGTTTTGGTGATTAAACGATAAGCTGAGGATCAGTTTAAAGACGGCTGTCCTCATCGGTTCCTCTTCTCCTCCCACAGTGAATTTGTGTCGTGGCTGATTGAAAGCGGAGAGATCAGCAACGCCGATGAGGGAGTGAACCTGGGACAGGCCTTACTGGAAAATGGCATCATTCACCACGGTAACATTGATCTATTCTTCTCTTCTTTTTGTTTTTATTTCTCTCAATTTCTTTCTAATGTTCTTTCTTCCCCTTTACTTCTTTCTTCCTTTCTTTCTTTCTTTCTTTCTTTCCCACTTGCTACATAAAATCTTTTTATCTTCTGAGTATTCTTTGCCACTTGTGGTTCTCTTTTGTGTGTGTGTGTGTGTGTGTGTGTGTGAGATTCGTTTGTCTTAGTTAGTCTCAGTTTTTATTGTTTCCCTGAGACACGTTTTTAATTTTCTTTGAATTGCTCTGTTTTTTTAAAAACATTATCATCATTATTTCTACTATCGATATTCTTGGGTTCTCCAGACTAAATTTTACATCAACAATGAAAATTTACACACAACCACACCGCATAAATAATTTGTATTTGTCCAAGCTGTTGTTGGAGCGGCACATTCTAAGTGCAATCCACTGTCACAGTTTAGACGAGGCGCTCTGTGGAAAATTTGCTGAAAGCCAATATTCATGTTCCCTAAAACCTGTGGAAAGCCCCAGAGACTCTCACTGACAGCCCCTCATAGCCAAGAGATCCATGCTTTACAGGCAAAATCAAACCATCATGTTAGTCTCTTTAAAAGGAATCTTTCCCTGCATGTCGTAATATCAATAAAAGACAATCAGCCTCATTGATCTCTGCATTCAGTTATACATTGGACTCATTGAAACACGTGTTTGAACGCCAACGTTCCCACTTTTGACATCTGCTCTGCTCCAGGGGCAACCCAACAATGGTTTCATATTCTCTATAACTCCCATGTTTAACGTGTTCCAAAATCCCATTTTCTGGTGCATTCCTTTTGTTTTATGGGGGCATTTCAAGTCTAGACTGAGGCAAAACCAACAGCTTGTTTGAGTCAATGCCAGCTTATTGTGGTGGGACCGATCTGCCTAAGTTTCTGTCGCGTCCTCACCGATAGTTTTCCCATCTCACTGTGGTGGAGGCTTTGTGAAAAGCAACTTGTTTTGGGCGTGTAGTGGCTTTATGGGAATTGGCAGCTGTTTGCTTTGTTGAATATTTCAACATTATTGTTTCTTCTTCAGATACAGATTTTACAACTGCAGATTTCTTTCTAATGTTTGGCCTAGTTTGTACCCTGAGGAAGTTAAATATGTAAAATGATTTTAAACAGAATATGTAAGCCTGCATCTGGATCTAAAATCTAAAATAGTAGAAAATACAAATAAATTATTCTATTTTTGCATTGCTAATAATGTTTTTGTCTTATTTTGCAGTTTCCTCACAAACTAGAGTCGATGTCCCATTTTTGTATGCAGTACTCAGATTTGTAATCGCATCCATAATGCATCTGGAAAAATGAAATAAGACTCACTTTCAGGCAAACTACTGATTAAAACCAGAGACCTCTAACAGCCATCATTTCATATTTACAAGTCAAAACAAACACATGACACAGGAACCTTACGCAGTGGATTCTGATTAGTCTCTTATTAACTACAGTCCAATCCATTTTTCTATTTGGCTGATCTTTCAGTGTCAGACAAACACCAGTTCAAGAACGAGCAGGTCTTGTATCGCTTCCGCTATGATGACGGCACCTACAAGGCACGCAGCGAACTGGAAGATATCATGTCAAAGGTAAACTGATTCTCTCCTCTGTCTGATAAAATCAGCTGAAACAAAGAGGCTGCAGCCTGATTTCCTAGCTGTGTATATGTGTGACATCACAACGTGAATATGAAGCTATTAAAAACAGTTTAAACTCTGTTTACATTTCAAACTGAAGACGGTTTCTGCCTAATAGAGCTGCCTGATACGTTCAGCTGCAGTGGTCACCGTGTGAGCAACATCACAATTACTATTACAATTATTATACAATTATTCCAGTAATGTCATTTGGTAAACCATCACATTTTAGATGCCTCCAAACTTTGCCAATAATGTACTTGGCCAATTAAACACTGTCTTAATCCCCACAACTGATTAAAAACATTGTAATAATGGGGAATAATTAGGAGTTTAACATTTTTTGATTAATTGCAATTACAATTGTCATCAATTGCATACAATTGTCAGAATGGTGATAATATACTTGCAGCCGTTCCTATTCTTTTCTATTCCTTCCTATTCATCAGTAATTCTGCAGGATTCTGATGGTTGCAGTTTCTCTTCAGTTTTTGTATTTGAGCATGTCAACATATTGTGCCATGTTTGTATTAAACTGTAAGAAAACTAGAAAACAAAAGTAGAAGTGGCAGACCCAAACAGTACAGTAACTTACAGCAGATATCTAAAAAGTAAAAACATCTGAAACGCGATCTCTGTGTTTCAGAGAGATCGCAGAGATCTCTCTGTCACAAAGAGAAATGAACTTTCCTCTCTGTGCTAAACATTGGTACCAGATTACGACTTTATCACAGTCACACATTTATACCATCTTGAAAAGATTTACCTGAAGAAATAGTAAATAAACAACAAGTAATTTTCACCAAGTTAAAGTTTAAATTTCTTTAAAAAACAAAATAGATTATATTTGGTTATACTCATCACATTAGAGTTACATTTTTTAATAATCAAACAGTAAAAACTCTTGTAACAATATTCATGTCTTGAACTTAAAACAAGATAAAAATCATCCAGAGCCAAAGTCAAAACACAAAGTCTGAAGAAAGATTCATGAAAACATGTTTGGCTCCATGGAAGCAAAATATAAATTCATGGAGTTAGACAAAAGATGTCTACAGTTACTTTATAGTTACAACATGAAATACTAGTTAATTTGACAAATACCATTTACAGTGATTCAATGAGGGAAATATCAGGTAGAGTATAACTTCTGATTTAAGACTTTATTTTGTCTTGTTAAAACCAGAATTTAATTAATTCTTTTTTTTAAATTGTAGTAGATGATATGATCTCTGGCTTTCCAATGAAGACCGGTTGTGGATGAATTGTTTCAGGACGGCCTGTCTTGGCAGGTTTGCAGTGATGTCATGATATAAAATGGTGTGACCTCAGGAAAACATCTGAGGCTTTTATGATATCTCTGGATTGACTCTGGGATTAGGGTAATTTCTAATGAGAAAACTTCTAAAGGCAGCTGGTTTTACTGGATTTAATTTACCACTAGTAGAGGAATAAATGCTGCAGTACAGTGGGACGCCACATTCACTAAAAGCAATGCATCCTTTTCCTTTTGTTATTCATTACCTTAATATCATCTATCAAATTGGAGTGGGCATTATGGACTTACAGTTTAATTATGATATTTTGTGGTGCAGTTGTCATAACGATAAATGTGATGATAGAAACTATTTAATACTTTAGGTAACTGTACGGCTGTGACTGCATGATGCGGCAATCTTAACTTCACAAACACAAATTATGAAAAACAAAAACAAAACTATTTATAAAACCAGTCACATAAAGAAGTGTGATTTGTATAACCAAACTGCACATAGTAACTGCATTTAATCATATTTTCAGATTTGTTAAAATTTACTGATACTGTCATTGATCAAGCAATGGAGAAAACAGTAAAAAAAAACAGACTTGTTTTTATCAACTCAATTAATTGAAGTTTATTGAGACAACGTTTAATCAAATTTCTTATCCAAATTTATCGCAGTAAATGATAAACAATATAATTTGAGAAAGAGCTTCTTTTTCACTGTGAGCTAATCTAAACATTAGGACCAAATGTGTGTTGTAGACAGTGAATTGATAACCTGAGGGAAGGTTGCTGCACTCTTCAGATCTCGCCTTGTGTTCATGATGGTACATGTTCATCCAAGGCGTGTGCGACCTGTGACTCAGCAGCACTGTGCTCCTCTCTTACAGGGCGTCAGGCTATACTGCCGCCTTCACAGCCTCCACACGCCTGTCATCAAGTAAGTACCTGCTTTCCTAATGCCCTCCCCCTCCTAAATCAAATCAAATCAAATCAAACTTTATTTGTATAGCACATTTCAGCAGCAAGGCATTTCAAAGTGCTTTACATCAAATCAAACACAAAAATACAATGCAACATAGAATCAACAATAAAAACACAACATAGTCAGATTCCGTCAATAAATTTGCAATTGATTACGTTTTGAATACAACTCTAAACAAGTGGGTTTTCAGTTGAGATTTCTATATGCTAATATTTCTGCCCTCCAGGTGCACAGATGCATATTCATAGTCAGGGCTCACATTCACCCCGTTCAACGTTTTCCTGCACTGAAAAAAATATCTCTTTGGATGAACATAAAAAAAAAATCATGGAAAGGTTTTCCACCTGATTTCTTTGCTTTATTTCAGCACCATGTAATTCTGTTACTCCTATTTAAAGCAAGTGTGTTAGGTCAACTTAATATATTAAGGTTATTCCAATGTAAAGCAATTGTGTTGGCTCACCTTATGTTATTATAGTTATTCTATGGTTGATTCTAAATCAAACGTGTTGGCTGAATTTAATATATTATGGTTAATCTAATTTAAATAAAATTAGTTGGCTCACCTTATGTTATTATAGTTATTCTATGGTTGATTCTAAATCAAACGTGTTGGCTGAATTTAATATATTATGGTTATTCTGACTTAAATGAGTTGGCTCAACTTATTTTATTACGGTTATTCTATTACATTTTGGCTCATCTTAATTTATTATGGTTATTCCAATTTAAGGCAAATGTGTTGGCTCAACATAATTTATTAAGGTTGATTCAACTCATTTACTATAGTCGGACCCAATGTAATTTAAAAAAAAACAGCCCAACTAATTTGCAACGCTTTGGACCAAATAATTTACTTGACTAAGATTAATGGCAATTTAGTTGAAACCAACTTTTTTTTTTTTTCTCCGAAGAGTTTTTATGGCACTAGTGGCTCATATTTTTTTGGGACAGTAGGCAGACAGGGTGAGGGTAACCCATGGCAAAGGTTGCCAGGACCTGAAAAAATACCTCTTTGGATGAGCAACGTCTTCGAACTAGCAACGTCTGCGTCAAGGACTAAGGCCTCCAAACGTGCAGTGTGCTAAACCCCTGCGCCACCACAGCACGCTGGAGAAACCAACTTATGTTATAGTGATACCTTCACTCTACTTATTAAGTTGATCCAACTCATGAAAATTAAGTTAGCTCAACAAACATGCACTGTAAAATGTAAAAGTAAAGTGTACTCAAAAAGAAAAGTGACCTGAACTCATTCCAGCCTAGTCTGTTGACTATACTAACTTAAACTTAGCAAAGACAACTTTCTACTGAGGCAAGTAATCAAACTCATCAGCAGCAAGTAACCCGAACTTGGAGTTATGAGTGAGCAAAACGCATCTGCATAACCAGCAAAAAACTCGGCATCATTCGGCAGCTCTCGTTGAACGCACATGCGCATTGGACACTGACGAGTGACGACGTGTTTGAAAGAAACGCCAAACTGTCAACAATACGGCGGTTGCTGCAGCTACGTTTTGTCACGGTAAGTCCCACTGTTTTTTTTAGCAAACTTATATTTGTTATCGCGGCCGTATAATTCATCCGTAAGTCCAGGTTTTGAGGTTAACTTTATGTGTAATGATTTAGCGATGCCTGGGACTAACGTTAGTCGATAATATAAGGTTTATTTAGTGGCTACATGATGGAGCGGCAGTGCAAAAAAGCTGTCCGGGGCGCAAAACAAAAAAAGGAAAAGGGATAAGGATAAAGATGTTGACGGGTTAAAAAAGCCGCTGTACTGTTATAGAAGGCTTATGATGAGTAGACTGCCATAGGTAGGACAGCTGTAAACTGTAGGAGAAGCAGCCGTGATGAAGAAGTGTAGGGTCACCAGATTTGGGTTTCTGAAAAGGAGGACACTTCTTTTTTTGTTGGCGGGGGGGGTAGAATCGGCGGACACACATGCGCCAACGGGGGGGTGGGGGGGTAGAACCAGCGGTAGCACAAAAAATCGGTAGCACATGTGTGTACATGTGCTGCCGATTTCTTTGCCATACAAAGAAACCTGGAATGGAGTAGTGGAACGGAGTGGCAATGTAATCACAATGCACTGTAAGCTATGTAATGTGTTTTGAGGCGGTTGGCCAAAATCCCGGACGATTTTTAAATTCCCCCCGGACATTTCTTTAGGTCTGAAAAGTAGGACATGTCCGGGAAAAAGAGGACGTCTGGTCACCCTAAAGAAGTGTTATGTTGATATGTAATTGTGGTGTTGCTTCTATTGTTGTTAGGACTGAGAGGTGTCTCACACCCCCATTGGGATCCTGACCATCATTCCTGAGGACAGGCAGGCCTCCACTGACTCACTGCACCTCCAGTCTTCAAGTACTGCCATCATTTTGGAAGGAAGTCTTGTCATGAATGATCTTGGGAATCTTCCACATGCCATGTGTTTGCTCTTTGGACTTATTTATTCTCTGAATTTGGAGTACCCTCAACAACTGAAGTACACCTTTGACTTCATCCAAAGGGTGCTTCTGTCACTTGGACATAAATCCCTAAAACCAAAAATACAATCACTCAAAAATCTTCTGATGCAATGAGTGAATGTGATGTGACATTATGGATCAACGTTGATACCTTTACCCTTATTGGAAAAGTGATTTTTATTTCTTGTTTGATTCTTTTTTTGTTGGAGAGAGCATCATTGCACTTGCAGACTACTAAATGGTTTTATGTTAATGAGGAGAAACATTACTTCACTTCACTACTTCACTATTTACTTTATCAATGTTATGATAAATGTTAGGCTCTAGTATTGAGAATTGAGTTTTTGTTTCACACCAGTCAACAAAGACATTTAAGCAGGGATTCTCAAAGTTTTAAAGACTGAGGGCCATTTGAAGGATTCAATATTAGATTGAAGGCTACCCTAGAAAAAAAGTCGTGTCATTTTTTTTTTCCCTAAAAAAAGTCTATGGAAAACTTTGTTTCCAGGTTAGTGTGTATGTAACCACACTTGAGAACCTTGTATTTAAGGTAAACTTGTTTAATTATTAAACATTTTTTTCCATTCAAACTGTCTGTTGGCTCTTTGTTCCAATAACTTAACACTTTTGGTTCATCTTACTTGAACATATCAAGGCAATTGGTTTCCTGATATTTTGCAAGTAATGTGAACTCTTAAACGTGTAAGTATAACTTATTTTTATGAGTACTGCTTAATTGACATAACTCACAATTTGAAGTAGTCATAATTGACATTTTATAGTCAACTTTACTAATGATTTTGAGTTAACGGCACTCAAGTTTACTGCCATTGCATGAGTTGTCTGAATGAATATTTTACAGTTAACCCAATTAATGATTTTGAGTTAACGGTACTCAGGTTTACTGCCTTTATCTGAGTGGTCTAAACATAGTTATTTTTAGCTACTTTACTTGAAGATTTTGAGGCAATCGGTTTCCTAACTTTTTTTAAGTAAAGTGAACTTATTACTTTTTACAGTGTGCTTCATGCTGAAAAAAAGCTATTTAATCGAGTGGAAATCCTTTCCATGATTTAATTACGTTAATTCAAAAACTTTTCTTTAAAAAAGTGTTTTTTTTAAAAAAAGACTTTTTTTTTTTTTTTTTTTACAGTTCTTAAATGCTGAAAGAAATTTAAGAACTGTTTCAGTGCAGTACTTAAATGCCAATAGTGCCCTGCAGAAAAAAACAAATATCTATAGTTTCATGTGTAACTAAAACCACTTTGAAGTCTTCCCAGGCACAAAACAGTTATGTCGTATAATCTCTTGTGATCCCCTGATCTCACTAGATCCTCTTCAAAGGGAAATTAATCTGACTAAATTGAATCACGTTATCTCAACTTGAATACGTTACTCAAGTTAAGACAAAAACGATTGTCTCGCGTGAACTCGCATAATATCCCGTGATCTCACTCGGCTTCAGCACTATATCAGTCTGACTATAATGAATCATGTTATCTCAACATGATTAAATTTCATAAACGTGAAATTGTTGAATTTTTTGTCTATCCAACATGATTGTATCAGGTTTTGACATGAAATTGAAATTGAATTGAAACATGAAATTATTTAGTTAAAAGTACATGATATTCTTTTGTTAATCTGATAACCCCCTAAGTTCATTTTTTACAGTGTGTAACCATTGAACAAACTGCTTCCCTGTCAGGAATGACAGGATGCATGACCTCTAATGTGACCTTTCCAGATTTAATCTGTTCATGTTGGAATCTGTGACAGATTTTTTTAAGACTTTAAATTAAAGAAGGTGGTTCAAGGAAGATAAGAACTTTTAATTTTTACTGAGTAGAGGTAGATTAATTACTTCAGTTCATTTCTAATTTGAAGTGCAAAAACAAATTTCATCCTTTTGTTTTATTTCCTTGCTTTCATATGCGTTAATACCAGATTAATTAAGCTACAAAAATTAATTTCTTGTTTATTTCTAAAGAATATATGGTTCTGATCTGAATTGGATGGATGGATCTGAATTATTTTAATATTAAAACTTCATTTAAATATTAAATGAGATACCTTGAAAGGCTTAGTAGACTTAAAATGAGTCCTGTGAAAGTCTCTCCACACAAACCGGCACCATCTTGTCTGCTATCGTTGGCTCCATTGTTCACTGTCTGATTGAAAAGCTCAGGCTGCAAACAAAGAGGACAAATCCTATTAACACACAAAGGCAGATCCTCTGCCAGCATACAGTTATGTAACAGGGTCTTTCTACTTTTAATCTGCACTATATTGGTACTGTAGCAGCAATTAATTAAAAGGTTTAGGTGATTTATTGATTAATGAATATTAATAATTATGAAGCCTCCTCCTGCTTTATTAAGCTTTCAGAGTGATAAAGCTGCTTCTGATTAAATTTGTCTAATAATGAAGTCTTCACTTATAAAATAATTACTTATGTTTCTTCCCCCTGCATTAAAGACTCCTTTGTTCAAATATGCTCTTCTTAGATACTGCATTTAATGTTAATTTTCATTTTAGCAGTTACAAATGAAGTGAGATAAAATTTACCAGTTTCTAGCAATTAGCATGGTTAGCATAGCTAGGTAGGTAAAGTTGTAGGCTCATTGTTAAAATTACCAAAAATGTTTCTTAATTTAAATAATTTTATGATGGGCAGATTTTGAAAGCTGTAAATGACGGAACAGAGAAACTTTATCAGCTGAAAGTCTGAATGCACCTGAACAAAAGTCAGACAAACCAAACCGTAGCAGAAGCTACAGTTACCTTTTAAATAGTTTCTTACATCACTACTGCCTTTTAGCACCTCATGAGTTTTACTTTCAGTGTTCATTAACACAACCCAATCTGGTCTCTGGTGTGTTCACTGATCAAAACAAGATAGTAAAAAAAGATAGTATTACTGAGTTCCTCCCGACCCCATTAGGGATGAAGGGTGAATAGAAAATGGATGGATGGATGGATTACTGAGTTCCAGCCCACCCAGTCACTGTTTACAGTCGACCAACCTGACTAACATCCAATTTATGTGAACAGCTGATTTTGAGGTGCATTATTATTCTCTATTTTTGTTTGTTTTGTTGTTTTGGTTGTTTAAACAAGTTAAAAAAATATTTTCTGAGCTACAAATGATGATTGCAAACTGTCTGCATTTATATCACCATTGTAATAGCATTATGCAGGCGTGAAGAACTTTGTGTCTTTATTGGCTTTAATGAACCTTAAAGCCATTAAAGGACAGTAAAGGTCTGTTGCTATACACCCTGAAACACTGCAGTGTAAACTTAGTCATAACAGTCAAGATAAAAAGGAATGTGAAATTTACTCCACCTTTTTCCTTTTGTTGTTCGTGCAGGGACAGAGACCACCATCTGAAAACATTTAAATCTGTTTTGCCTGCTTGCAAACTAGTGGACTGGTTAATCTCACAGGTAAGCGTCTTACACTTCAACAAAGCAACAAGAAGATAATAGACCTAAATTCAGGTTAATTTAGTATTTGTTTTAAGCTTTTTCATTTGTTTGTTCTTGTTCTTAAATCAATGGTTCTGTTTAAATTCAGTTAAAATATTTTCATTTTTCCAGTTGAGTTTTATTTTTATAAAATCACTGGAAAGATTCAGTCAGGATGTTTTTTTCTTTGGACAAATGACAAAGAGTAGAGTCATCTGTATAGTTTTGTGGAACAATGAAGGAGTTTCTTGCAGCAGAAGCGATGTGGCTCTAATAATGAGCTCATTGATCAGTTATCTTAACGTCTTTCTGCTATGAATGCATATGGCGGTTTTTAGACATGCTTAGCCCAGGTGCTGCAGCCAGGCCTTTTTACTGACCCACTGATTGCGTCATTGGTTTGGTTTCCCAGGGAGACTGCTCCAACAGAGAGGACGCTGTGACACTGGGTGTGGGCCTCTGCAACAGTGGCTACATGCACCATGGTCAGTTCACTCTACACACACACATGCAGACCATTGCTGCCTCTTGTTTAACACAGTGAATCATTTTACGATTGCACATCATCTCTCGTCCGCTGTGCTTCCTTCTCTTATGCAAGCACTTGAAATTCATTCAGAAGTGTTTATGTTTCAATAATCTCATCCCTGATTCTGCTCTTCGTTATCTGGTCCCGTATTTGCCCCCAGTCTGTTCTGCTGTCAACCTAAAATAATTTCATCTTCCCCTGCCTTTTATACGCTGTATTTGTTTTAAGAAATAGGTGGCATAAATTTGCAGGGCCAGTCTGATTTCTAACAGCCTAGATGACCACAATGCACTGCAGTGGATTTGGTTCCAGCCCAGAATGTTGAACGTAAACAGGCCTCAGCAGTGTACCCTAACCAGAGCCATCTGGGTCAGATCCCTGAACCATGACCACTCCTTGGACCTTTAACTGACAGCTACTGTATTCTTGGAACGGCGTAAAGAAGCGGAAATAGAGATACTCTAAAGCAGTGGTCCCCAACCTTTTTAGTACAGCGGACCGGTCAACCCTCCCTAAATTTTCTGCGCGTTGTAAGGACTGAGATTTCATTCATTTCACTTGATGTTTCTTACTCCTTCTGTTGTTGGCGCACAAGATGTAACCGACAGCATCAGGTTTAGGATTTTCAAAATAAAAGCTCCTTCAGACTCAATACATAGAACGGACACATTAATTATTTCTTGCGCGGCCCAGTACCAATTGGTCCACGGCCCGGTACCGGCATTATACCGGTGGTACCGGTGGTCTAAAACATGAAGTGTCAGAATACTAAAGATGGGATATGACGAGAGCAATTCCTCATTTCCTAACTCAAACTGGGCAATTTAAAACAAGGTCAATGTTGCTTATTCATATGACTGGGAAAAAGTCTTTAGTCATCTGTCATTTCATCATATTTCACTGCACTAAGGAGTTTTAAGACTTCTCTGATTGTGGTTGTAATTGTTTGGAAGATGTTTAGCGCTACTGTGCTTTATTTGTGTCAATGTCGGGGATTATCTGGACTCTAGTGCAGACAAACATTATCGCAAAGAACAAAAACAGAAACACAGCAGGAAGTTTTGGACAAGTTCAAAGCAGGATTTGGTTGAAAAAATAAATGTGGATATTTCAAAGCAAAACAAAATCAAAAACAAGCCACTTTGCACATATAAATGTAAATTTTAAAACACAGAAACTCCCCATTTTTAGATGGTGCCAGTGGAAAAACATCTTGTTTTTTTGTTTGTTTTTTTTTTTTACTAAAACTTCTGTAAATTTGATTTAATTTACTTCAGCTGCATTAGTCATTACACAGGTGGATCTACAGTTTGCAAAAGTCTGTAGCCTTGTTTATAATATTTATAAAAGGTTTATATATTTTATAATGCAAAGAAATTTGGCAAGGGACAAACATATCCAAATTATTTCATGTTCCATCTTCATTTACTCTGAAACTATGGCATCTGCTGTCATACTTACACTTGGAGTCTTCGAAGATTTAGCTTTTTTTGTTGGGAAGATTATCTAAATATAGCTTTTAATTGCTGAGAAAAACTAAATTAGTGTTAATTCATACACTTACATCAGAAAACCTGGTGGGACTTCTAACAAGTTCAGATCAGTAGTAACAGTATTAATGATGCAGTATTCCTCAGGACGTAACAATACATGTTACTGAAGAGCAATTAAATTATGAGGTGAAATTAATGTAAACAACAATAAGATTTCGTTTAGATATTTTTGGCAGGATTTTGAATATTGGGCTTGAATTAGCATTAGCTGTGTGCGCTCACCTGTCTGAGGTGCCCCTTGTGTTAAAGCAACTCTCTACCCAAGTGCGTTCTAACGCATACACACATGCACGTGCACGCACACACGGACACACACACACACACACACACACACAGAGCAGATATCTGTTTGTGCTCTCTAGAGCATTTCCCAGGCTGTTACCCAGATGTCTTTTGAGTCCAGATGTTTCAGATGAGCATCATGGTTTTATGACCTAATTGACCAATGCCCTCTCTATTTTGAAGTCTTCCTGTTTCTACATCACATTTTAGAGCTTTTGGTTTTGCTGTAGATTCAGCCAATAGAAACTGAGAGATGTGCATACTGTCTGTTACTGTTTTTTTTATACTTATGTGTGCTCTTCTTCCTTTTCATCCCTCAGTTTTGGAGAAGAGCGAGTTTAAAGATGACTCGCAGTTCTTCCGTTTCTATGCTGATGAAGAAACGGAGGGAACCGGCACCAAGAGCAAGCAACTGCAGCGAAATGACTTCAAACTCATAGAAAACATCCTGGCCAAGTCCCTGGTGGTGAGCCTTCAGGATTTTACATTTACACACAAATTGTAGAAATTTTCTTTCTCGGCTCAGAATAGCTGCTTCACACTGTGATATCTGCACCATCTGGAACATATATAGATATATATGCTAATAATCAAACGACTGTGAACACATCTCAAAAACAATAAAACTGGTAGACAGATGTTCCTCTTCCCTGCGTTTATCTTCTCCCATATATACACATATAACATTGTTTTAGTTGGAAACAATGAGGTTTCATGTATCTGAAGTAAAAACAGGTTACAGTTTCTTTCTGCAAACATTCGGCTACACTCCTCAGATAAAAGTATATATATGTGTAATCACATTATCATCAGCTGCATTAGCCTGGATGAATCCTCTGTTCCTTTGACTCTGAGAAAACCATAAATCTGAGGCGAACAGAGACGAGACCAAGCTAAGCAGCAATACACACGGCCTGTGTTTACCTACCTGTGTATTTGTCTCGGTACGAAAGCAGCTGATCAGTGAAAGCCTCACAGGTTTGTTAAGAGAACACTGAACAAACTGGAAGACAAAGCAGTTATGTAAGAATTTTCAGAGCTTTTAACATTGTACACATTAATTTACCAGGTGAAATGAGGTCAGCCAGCAGCTCTAGCAGACTGCTTTTATTCCAAAAGGTGCAAAGAGAAAGGGACTTGTTTGTCTAGCGGTAGCCTACAGGCATGGCCAGCGTCTCTTTCCACATCAAATGTGGGAAGCAGTCGTGCTATCTGGCCTTCCATGAGAAGTGGAAATGGCGTTGACTTGATTAGCGGAACCGATTCCCCCCTCTGCTCTTGCCCCGTTACTGAGGCGGAGTGCAGGAACTCTTTATTTACTGCAGTCATGTCCTCTGATACAACAAAGGAGATCGCCATCTTATCAGGGCCGTGTAGCAGGAAGACAGCCCAGCAGCAGCAGATGCTAATGGGGGACGCTAATGGGTTTTGACTATGATGTTCTCAATTCATGGTGACGGTGGGGATAAGGGGGCATGTATGATGAGAGGAGCCAAGAACATAATCGGATGTGAGACTCCTGACACGGGAGGAGAAAATCCCAATCATCTCAAAGGATTTTATGTTTACATGTGGATTTACGCAGATGTGACACTTATTGGAAAAAGGGGAGAAACTTTAGCAAAAGTGTAGAACACACATTTGTCACGCAATGAGCAGTGTAAATGTTTCTGTCTGTGTGCCAGATTCACCCTGAGGAGGAAGACTATGGCTTCGAGATCGAGGAGAAAAACAAAGTCATTGTGGTGAAATCTGTCACCAGGGGCTCACACGCAGAGGTAACACACACACATGCAGAGGTAACAAACACATGCACACACACACACGCACATATGTTTGCGTGGCTACCTTTGTGGGGACATTCGATTGACTTCTATTCAATTCTACAACCTAAACCTTACCCTTGTCCTAACCAAAATTCAATTCACACCTTAGTCCTAAATCTGAGCCCTGACCCAAAAACATTGTTTCCCCTTGAGGGCTTTGGTCCACACCAGGAGCAGTGTGTCCCTATGTGTCAGGAAAATGGTCCCCACAAGTTATTACAAATAAATGCACAGACACACAGAGGTGGCACACATACGCAGAAGTAAAACATACACACTCGGAGGTAACACACACACTCAGATGGCGCTTTTCCTGCCACAGGGCGTTCGTTCCACTTAGTTATGGCCGTCCTCTTTTCTGAGGGCGTCTGTCAGTCTCCTGCTCTCCTCTAATTGGCTGCAGGATCGTTTCCCAAATGACAAAACACACATTTGTGTATTACTGTATGACACACATTAAAATAAAAAAAGAGCCACTTATCTTTGAAATTGATGGAGGATACTTGTTTTCTTTTAATGTTTGCTGTCTGAATGGATCAATCTGACTATAAAACAAACTTTTGTCTTGTCTGAAATATTTTATTTGTAATTAGTAATCAGTTTCTGTAAACAAACAATTATTTGAAGCTGCTGGTGCCTCTGGAACCTCAACGTGGAGGATCCTCCAGAGGCTTGTGGTGCATGTACCTACTATTCGGCCACCCCAACCAGTACTCACAAGCAGAAATGGTCGCAGTGGGCCCAGCTGCGACCAGTACCAAGTACTGGTTTCTGCAAGCCAGTACTTGCAGAAACTCACAAGTACTGGAAATGGTCGCAGTGGGCCCAGGTGTACATAAAGATTAATTTTCAAACAGACTCGTTCACTGATGATAGCTGTGCAACCCTGGATGGCCCAGATGGATGCAGTAGTGGATTGGTGGTGGATGGCCACCATGTCCCAACATGGCTGTGACGTCAGCAAGGAGGTGATGGAGTCATTTTTTGGGCCGGAATCATGGGGAGAGAGAGAGCTGGTCGGCCCCTTCAGAGTCCCTGAAGGTGTGAAAATAACCTCAGAAATATGGACTTTCTGACAGTTCACTTTCTTTCATGGTTCAAAAAGACGAGCCTTACCTTCTGTAGCAAAATCTTCATGCTTGACAATGCACCATCTCATGCTGCAAGGAATACCACTGTGTCATTGGCTGATATGGGCATAAAAGGGGAGAAACTCATAGTGTGGTCGCCATCCTCCTCTGACCTCAACCCTATTGAGAACCTTTGGTATATTCTCAAGCAGAAGATCTGAGGGCGGAATGCAGTTCATATCACAACAGCAGCTCTGGGAAGGTATTCTGAAATCCTGCAAAGAAATTCAAGCAGAAACTATCCACAAACTCACAAGTTCAATGGATACAAAAATTGTGCTGTGATATCAAAGAAGGGATCCTATGTTAACGTGTTACTGGGTTGTGCTGCAAAATGGCCCAAAGTACCTGGAAGACACATAAGGAAACAGTTTTCAAAATCTCTTAAAAATAAAATCTGATGTGGTGTGTATTTGTGTTCATCTCCTCTACTCTGATGCTGCTATTCAATCTGACCAATTGAACAGCAGGTAACTAGGAAACGAGAGGTGAAGTTTATTTGTCAAGCATGTTTCAGCCACAAGGCAGTTCAATGTTTTAGATCATAAACACAACATAAGTAACATGTTATGAGGTCTAGTCAAAGACCAGTTGAGAGGCCAATGGTGAAGTTACAGAGATCCTCAGCTCAGTTGGGAGTATCCGTCGTCATGACAGCTATTAGATGCGTAAATCGCAAACATGGCATTTGTGAAAGAGATAGGGTGAAGAAAGCAGAAACTTTGCAGAGTCATAAAGAGGAGACAGAAAACATGTGGAAAGAGGTCAGATGAGACCAAATTTGAAGTTTGTGGTTATGTTTGAGACACAATGGGGCAAAAGAGTTTGATGAAGATCCTTTCAAGGTACTGCACACTGTTTATCTCCTATAATCCAGTTTTACATTCTCTCTATCCTTTCAGCTGTCCTATCCCTTATTTAACACCATGAAGCCTATAGGCTTCTCCAGATCCTTCCTTCTTCCTTCTTCCTTCTTCTTCCTCCTCCTGCTGATCTGCTTTTAGCCCTCCATCCCCCCTCAGTAACAGAATCGCTGATTGTGACTCGGCCTGTGTGCCAGAGGAGAGAATGAAGCTCTGCTGATTCCCATGGGGCACTGAAAGGGGCTGAGACACACGCACACGTGCACACGCACACACACTGAGGTCTTTCATATACGATGCTATAATAGAAAGTCACGTGCAGTCCGGCTCCCATACTGCGTAATCACATACATCCTCTCCTTGTCCAAGGGGCTGTGGCTCCTCCCAATTGCCATGGCGTCCATGCCGGGCTGTGGTCCAGAGTTGGGGTGTGTGGCTCGGCCCCAACCGGATCCGTTCTCGGGACATTGGGCTCCCTCAGCGCCGCGAACAGAGGAGGCATTATTCTGACAACGTGACTGAAGATGTGAGAGACGAGAGTGTTGGATGACATGCAGCCATCTGAACGAACGACAGCCTGGAAGAGCAAAATGTGCAACTGTTACTGCGTTGTCGCATGTTTCCAATCTGTGTAAAGGTTAACTTGACCCGGCGAAGGTCGTAGACTCAAAGAAGAAGACGATCACACTGAAAACATGTAGGGTGGGGTCCAGCATTTATCAGTTATCATGAAAACTTTCTCATCATGAAAAGACTTTTGATTTATTAGTGTCATGATACATTTTAATTAGTGAAGGTAAATAAAAAAATCATTTTTTTAAAGTAAGTGGCATCTTGAAGAGGCCTGTTGCAAATGGGAGTATTCAAATCTGTTTATGGTGCCATACAGTTACCAAACAAATGAGTGATAAGTAGTTTTTTAAAAAAACATAATACTTATCATTATCACAACAGTACCATAAAATATTGCGATAGCATTCTTAGTCCATATTGCCACTCCTATTTATTCTGATTTTTAAAACAGTGAGCTATGAGTTTGGTGTGGAAATGTGTGCAATCCATCCAGCAGTAACCAGGTGTGCAGCACAATCATATCTATTAATCTTGATATGCACTTCCTGTATGAAAACAACTTTCTATACCTGCATAGTCCTGCATACTTTGATTTTTGTCTCTTGCTTTCTGTTTGGTTCTGCTCTGCTCTTTTGATGCTCAACATGCTGAACACTGCAAAACATACTGCACTGCAAAAACACAAAGTCATAACCAAGTATTTTTAGCTAATTTGTAGTGCAAATAACTTTATGCACTTGAATTAAGACAAAACTAGCTTATAGCAAACTGTTCTGCAAGA
This sequence comes from Gambusia affinis, assembly GCF_019740435.1. Classification (NCBI taxonomy): domain Eukaryota; kingdom Metazoa; phylum Chordata; class Actinopteri; order Cyprinodontiformes; family Poeciliidae; genus Gambusia; species Gambusia affinis. The sequence continues at coordinate 20,451,010 of NC_057868.1, read as the reverse complement.
TCAAAGAGTTTGTTTTTAGTCAAGAACTCCTGAAAATTGATAAGAAAAAGAAAGTTTCAGTTCCACTGGTGGATTACTTTTAGCTTATAATGTGGAAAAAATGTTTTACTATAAGTGAAATAATCTGCCAGAGGACCAAAACTAACTCCCATATCTTGAAGGAAAGTTCCTACTAAGCTAGTTTTGTTTTAAATTTAATTTTAAGTTTAGACAGAGATTTTTGCTAGAAACTAGACAAAAATACTTTTTGTGTTTTTGACTCTAGTCAGGCAGAAACTTGCCTCACATGGAGGAAAATCAGCTGAGGTCTTGCTGTGACAGGCTGTTTGTAAACTAAGTATGGTTCATCTGTATCTCTTCTGAACAACGCTTTGGAAGACAAAGAGGAACGCTGCAAGTAATAAATAAGAGCCTTCTGTCTCCTGTCTGTCCATCTGTCCTTCCAGATGGCCAGCCTGCAGGTGGGCAGGAAGATCTACACCATCAACGAGGACCTGCTGTTCCTCCGGGCCTTCTCCGAGGTGGAGGCAATGATCAACCAGGCCTTCTGCATACGACGCTCTCTGAGGCTGCTGGTCGCCATCAAAGCCAAGGAGTGAGTGCCATGAATCAATCAGGTAAACGTGTTCAGCAGACACCAAACACAAGCTGTTCTGACTCGTCTTTTTTCCTTGTCTAGGATCGTGAAGATCCCTGACAACCCAGAAAGCCTCTCCTTCAGGCTGTCCGGATCAGAACCGCCACATGTCCACGCTGTGAGGAAAGGTGAGACCAGCTGGAGGATACTAAGAGATACCAGACTGGCCTGTTTTTGAGATGTTGGGGCAAAATGTCAGAGTGTTGCAGATGTTGGTGGTGGGAACAAGACAAAATGCAAAAAGATGTGAAGGAGTAGGAAAACTTCAGAATGACCTTATGGGAGTTATTTCAAAAGCTCCGAAGGTGCTGCCTTTATTTCCAACAAATAGTCATATGCATATAGTCGGATATCTAGGAAAATGAATAGATTTTTATGTAGTTTGGCCTGTCATCCACACAAATACTGTGTTTTATACCACTAAAAACAATTATTTATAAAAACTCAGACCAAAGTGGAGATTTGAGTAAACTTTGTGTTTTTGTTTGCATTTGTAAATGGGAATACAGAGATTCCTAAGCATTACAGTCTGAGACAAATAATGTGGCAATATTGACTTCATCTTTTGTTCATTAACTTTATATTCTAATATGCTCTTTAAAAATAGTTCCACGTATTTATCTGTCCACACAAATGATTCTCCTGGCACCATGTTTAATTTCCTAACAGGAAGTGGAGGTTGTTTCAAAGCAATCTGATTGCATTACGCTGCCCCTGTGGGTCTGGTATGTTTAAAACAACACTTGGGCAGATTTGTGCAGATTCATGTGGATAAAAACTTTTCTGAAACTGATGCATTGTGTATGATATTGCTTTTGTCCAACGACATGGCAGAGATATTTGTCTTTATAACGAGCACAGGGCCTAAGACTTTGACCAAACACTCAGGATTTATGCATGAATTTGCTTTTCTTTTGTGATATCAATATGTTCATGTTGGAAAAATGACAAATAAATCAGAGAAACCATGGATGATAAGTGAGATAACTGTTGTGTCTAACCATCTGTTACCCTCTGTTTTTAATTTTACGGGCACCTGTTGGCTAGATGACTTTCTCTGCGTTTTAACTCTTCTGTCATTGGTCTGTTATGTAATCCACCCTGCACACGCACGTGCTTTATGAAACCGCTTATCTTTCTAATCTCAACCGTCTTTACAGCTTCCTGCCTACATATTTACACTTCTTAGATTGACTGAAAGTGGAATAGAGAGGGATTTACTGTATGACATGAGAAATTATGGATCTGTGAAAGTTAGACAGAAGCAGGAATAGAGTTGCAGAGTTAAGGAATGCAATACCTTGGTTTCACTGTATTATGACTTCTCTGCTTTCACCTCGCTTTCTCTCATCTCTCTTCCCTACATAACCTCTGGATCTCTGTTGGTGATTGAGCTTCTTTTTTTTTTCCCAATAAGCCAATTGTTTAGAGTCCAGTATTTTCTCCTCTTAAATTGGGTCCACAGTTGGTTGAGTTGCCCCAGAGTTGCTGGAAGTGAAGGCATCATTAGTATTTTTAGATCAGTGAGGAGAAATGATGGAGGTGTTGATTGGACTTCCAGGCTGTGAAACCTCACATGATGTCACTGAACACTTTCATTTGCTGCTTTCCTCTAAGTGCCACATCACAGATTTAGAAAAGATATTTGGATTTATTTAAGCAAATGTTTAATTTTGTTGCATCTTGTCATATTATAACCAGACACTTCTGTGTAGTTCAGGTGGATTTTTGTGATAGACCAAGATAAAACAAGGCATTATTGTGAAGTGAAATAAGCATTTTTTCTCCTTCACCCTCCTTTTAGGCCTAAAACATGTACTTTGAAAGGTCACCTAATAAAAATTGTTAGTCTGTCTGGAATTTAATCCCAGTATAACTTCAGCTGCTCTGAAAGCTTTGCAACCCTTCAGAAATCCACAGTTTATCTATTGGTGCAGCAAATATTAGTTGTTCACTCCACAAATCTGACCTTTAGTATGCTTAAAGTAAAAACATGGTGGTGGCAGCATCATGCTGTGGGAGTTCCTTTTTTTAAATGGGGCAATAATTGCAAATGGATGCCATAATTTTCAGATATTGATTTGCAAACTTGTTAAAAATGATTTTCCTTCTAGTTTACAAATACAGATGACTTTTTGTGTTTCACATAAAATGAAATATGTTGAGGTTTGTAAAAATAACTTTTCAAAATGTGAAAAAGTTAATCAATTATGAATACTCTGGCAGAGATGGCATTAACCTCTACATGCAAATAAAGTGTTTTAACCTCTAGAACCCGGCGGATGGGTCCGTCGGGTTCTAGAGGTTAAAACACTTTATTTGCATGTCTCCTGTAACTCTGGCTTTGCCGCAGTGCGTTTTACATTCTGGTTTTGCTTTGACCTTCTGCAGGCTGGGAGGCGGCCGCAGCAGGGCTTCAGCCTGGCCAGGTCATCCTGAAGGTCAACGGCAACAACATGAACCGCAGCGATTATCAGGAGGTCCTGGAGCACTTCAGTGCACAGCACACACACCAGGAACCCCCCCAGACAGTGAGGACATACACAACACATGCACATGTTATTTGGATTGTTTTTATTTTTGTTTTGCAGAACTTGTACTTTCATTGAGAAGAACTAAATTCTGACCCACCCTTTACTATCCCTAGTTATGTAATAGTTTATTGTGCTAATAAGAGAAAAACTTTTCTGAGCCAACTGGATGTACATATTAAATATGAGGAATTCCAAGACTGATCCTTAGGGTTCCCCACATGTGACTTCTGAAGTTACCTGTTGACACAAAGATGTTCAACCAGTGGACCAAAAACATCAGGTACAGAAGCATGGAGACCTGCACAGCTTTGGATCTGTAAAAGGAAACAGCTTTTCTTTATCCATCACAGTGAGGAATCTTCATCTGTTGCTCTTATTTTGGACAGCAGCGTAAACACAGGGACACAAATATTTCTCTGTACAATATTAGCCTAAGAGCAAAATATCTGTTGTTTTTTTTAAACTTCATCTGCTTAACAATCTCTTACATAAATTATCCGTGTAATTACATTTTTTTACTTGAAGATGCCGTCTTGCTTGGATTCAAAAGGCATTGTAGGAACTTGTCTATTCCATTGACTTTGCCAAGTGTTTGGTTAGATTCCTGCGCTCTGACTCACCATTAAACTCTTTCTTAAACTCCACACCGCGTGGCTGCTATCACACACTCAAGTTGCTCTTCCCTGCCTGTTTTGACATTCCGGTTGCAGCATTTTGAGTCTCCAGGCGGTATTTCACAAGGCTGCAGACAGCACTGAATGTCCTCCATATGCTGTAAAACACTGCTTTGTTTAGGGTTTTTTCTTGTCTTTTCTGACTATTCCCTTCTGCTTCAGCATAGGATTGGTCAAACAGCCTGATTTGGTCTGTGTGGATCAGCCAACAGCAGGATAAATGATCGTCTGTTGGAGTGAAAATGTAACCAAAGGGCACAAAAACCAGATTCTCTCCCTCCAATGTTGTGTAGTAGACTTCGCTCTATATGGATCAGTTAAAAAATGTCTTCAGTATAATTTTTTTAAATCCAGTCTTTTAAATAAAGAAAAATCTGCATTATTCTTATTGCATCCCATTGCATCACCGTTGCTAATTTGCTCCAGTTTTTAAAGAGTGGATTGATTTTAACGTCTGGACTCAGACAATTCCCATTCTACCCAGACAGCTTTAATCTTTTAAAATCTATTTTTCATCCTAGTGTCAGTGGGTTTATCGTGCTTTTGAGGATGTGGAGGAGCTCCAGAGACCAAACAGTGCTGGTGAGAAGGAGGAGAGTCCATTGAGGCCTTACTCAGTGGAGAATGGCTCCAACCATGAGGAGGGCACCACTACTAATGGAACAGGTGAACCACTTCCACCTTTATCACAGATTTTTCCTAAAGCATGCAGCTAGCTCAGTTTAATTATAAACACCGTCTGCAATCTTGATCATATATGCAAATCCGTTGTCTAGTGGTGGGACTTGATTAAAATTTTTTAATGGAGTTAATTCTGGTATCTGTAATTAAATAATTGCATTTTAATCAAATACTATTGATAAAAAAAGCAATTCAATTCTCAATTCAAAAACCCCTTTTGCTGCTTTGTTATGGAAGAAAGAGACATAGGAGCTCAACAAAGATATTTATTCTTTTTAATATGTTATTTAACATATTCAACCATCAGTTGTATGTTGAGACTTAGTCCAAAAAATTTAATCACAGTCCACAAACTAGGTATGAGGTGATTGCATCGTCCTCCCTGGTTCTAGGCATCCCGACATCAGTGTTTTAGTTTCATACATTTTTTGAGCAAGTGAATACATTTGGAATTAACATGAAGATAACAGACTTACAGCCACTATAAGAATAAGAACATAAGCAAAATTAGCGAGAGTACATTCAGTCTATCCTCATTATGAGTATTTAAATTTTCCAAGAATAGCAAAAACTTTTCCCATATTATTTTGAACACATGGTATTTACCCTTAATCTTAAAGGTGAGTTTCTCCAAGGCAAGAGAGCTTGATAATGTAGACATCCAAGTTTTTAATTGAGGTCTGGTTACAGATTTTCAGGACCTGGCTATACTATATTTAGCCTGCACCAAACAATAAATTATGGACTTGCTTATTTGAGTGGGAAAAATTCCTAAGACACACAACCTAAGATTAATTGCTTTTTAATTTTTTTATGTGTTAAAGTTTTAGTTTTGCCCTAGTTAAAAGGCTTTTTATTATTTTAGTGTATGACTGTTTATTTGAATTCAGTTTTGGATCTTAATGCCTATCCAAAGCACACTGTGTTACTCTGTAAGGCACTCAAAGTTGTGTTTGTCTAGAATTAGGGGATTTCCATATTACAATAATTTTGAATCTTAGATAATCAAGTATAATTCTATTTTTTTATGTTAGATAATTTTTAAATAAATAGGATGTTTCTGAATGTGTAAAGTTAACCGGTGTAACATTGATCCTCAGACCACAGGCTCTGCAGACTTTCCTTGTCTGCTGATCTACCCCTGGTCAGCCTGACAGTGGATAACGTCCACTTGGAGCATGGAGTGGTTTATGAATACGTGAGCACCGCTGGAATCAAGTGCCACGTCCTGGAGAAGGTGGTGGAGCCCAAAGGCTGCTTCGGCCTGACTGCTAAGGTAGCTAACAGAAGATTATTTCAGGCTTATGTTTTTCTCCACCTATCAGTATACAGTTTATGTTCTATGCACTTTATTTAATTAAATTTAGGAACCATTAATTTTTCTTCAACTTTACAATTGTCTTGGTGACTCACATAAAATCCAGTTCATATAGATCAAGGGTTCTGGTCTTAACAGAATGTGAAACAATAGATAATTTTGTCATCGTTTTGTCTGTCATGTTTGCTGTTTTACTAAGTGATGTAAATGAAACCAAAAGAGTTTCCTGTTTGATGTTTGTGCTGCCATTTTATCGGTTTTATTGGTTCTGTTTTCTTGTGAAAAATTTGGTTTGGATCAGATTGGAACTGACAGCATCAAATATTCTAAACTGTCATTTGTTACCCTTCCGTGTCCTGTGGATGTTATCTCCACAGATCCTTGAGGCATTTTCTGGTGATGACAGCCTCTTTGTACGCAACTGCAGCCAGCTCATCTCCCAGAGTGACCGAGTCGTTACCATGCCACAGTACGAGTTCAGACAAATCTGTGACACCAAGCTGGAGAGCGTCAAATGTCGTATCAGCAGCTATCAGGAGGTACTGAATCACAGTTTTGTTAGGTTGGGAAGATCTATTTTAAACCTGGAACGTCCTTGAACCTTTCAAAAATATAAATAAAATCCACTATGGATTAAAATCCACACAGGCTGTCCAACAACACATGTATCTAATCTTTTAAGACCAGAGTCAACACTTCTACATTTGCATAAATGTTGTCTTTGGATCAATTAATGCTTCATCCAATTATCAGATTGACTCACCTCCTGCTTCTCTGTTCATGTTTTCTCTCATTGTTTGCTACAGTTTGCTAAGGAGCTGAGGAACAAGGTGTGGCCGTCCTTCAGGCAGGCTGGCGTTCGCCCTCACCCGCTGGGCTGCATGGACTTTGTTCCCACAAACTGCCATGTCAACCTGATGCAAGTGTCGTATCCTAAAAGCACCACATCTGCAGGCAGGACTTTCAGCATCCGCTTTGGTCGCAAAAACTCCCTTTATGGTTTGGACCCAGACCAAGGTACTGCTAACACACACACATGCAGTCTTAAAAAGTCTGAAATATACTCACATTTATGTATATAAAAAAGCCCTTGAAATATCTTAAATTCATTAAAAAACTGTAAGCTGACCTTAAATACGTTAATCTCAGTTCTTAGATTTTAGCGTGACACGACTATTTAATCTTGTATTTTCCATGTATCTTTTTCTTTTCTTATGGGACTTTTCTGTTGGAGTCTGTTTTCTATTGGAGTCACATGCAGACATCTGCGTTACGTTCTGACCTGAGGCAGTTTGGGCTACTGGTAGCTATCTGCTAATATAGCAGGTAGTTGCTAGCTAATAGCTGTATCTCTAACTAGTTAGCAAAGAGATATAGTTCATTAATCTGACTTTAACCTTAGTACAACCACACTAGCTTTTCAATACCTACTGTTGTTTGCATCTTCCTTGGGTAAGGGCAAATCTACCATCATTTGGCTGCCTGGCATTCATTTTTGTCTTCGAACGTTAATTAATGTCTTTAACTAAAGCATGAATGTGACCAGATCTATAGTTAATTCTCTTATTTCTTCCTGAATAGTTTTTATACTTAGCTTTTTTCTATCTATTTGATTTCCTTTTGTAGATTTCTGTCCCGAATTTCATTCTTACTGGTATTAGAAAGTCTTCAATTTGAGTTGGTGAAAACTGCAGAAATGCTGACATACATTAAATAAAATTTTAACCATAGTACAACGGTGTCAATGATCTGTGATGATGGAGTTCAACTCCAGGGTTGGTGTTACCTATTACCATCAGTGTCCATTTAATTCTTGGGTTACAGAGAAGCGAACACCAACTAAGCTTCTCATTGTAACACGGTACGACCACAAGAAGGATTCGCATTACAAATTGGATGAGTGGTTTGCTATTAGATCTCCATTAGCCTCCTACTATTCCCAGAATATGGACATTACAAAAGAATGAATGATGTCAGCAAAGAAAGTTTAGGACGTTTGAAGTTCTCTCATTGCTGGAAAGGTAAAAATGAGAGGATGGATAAAACCTGGTAACTAACCATAAAAAATAACAAGGATCTTAGAAATCCTGCATGTCTGGAAGCAAAGCATCTGTCTTCAGCTTGCTACACTGATCAGCTTTGTCACGACAGAACTTGGTATTAATTAGGAGTTTTTAAGTTGAACTGCTGAGCTATGTCTGTTCTCAGCAAAGATGAAAATGCAACACAGCTGTCTAGACAGCAGACTGTGCAACAACACTGGCTTTTTAGAGGATGGCTTGTCTTCGTTTCTCTTTCAAGCCCCAGCTGCGAAGCAGATATCTGCCCAGCAGTCGTCATCGTCAGATGATCTGCTTTCTGATGCAGAACGATGGTCCTTAGTTTTGCAATGTTTTTTTTAAATTAGGGTGACCATATTTTCATTTGGGAAAACCAGGACACCTTTCAGCGGGGGGGGGGGAGACACCACGACACGTTGGACCGGGGGGGGGGGACACCAAAGCTCAGCCAATAAGTAAATAATCCAAATGTGTCTAATTCCAACTCAGCATAAATGCAGCATTGTTGGAGAACACTCATCAACCAATCATCCAGTAATGGAAATGGTTTGCTATGAATGAAAACCTAACCAAACATGGCCATTAAGCCTGTCGCAATATATCAATTAATAAATTAATGGTATGATAAATTAAAACATGCTCAATACTTTTCATTTGCATGATTATTTGTTTTTCTCTTTTCTCTCTTTCTACCAGAAACTGGTTGATTAAAGTCTTCAATTTCGTGTTTTTGTCTCAACTAAGCTGTTTTTTTAAGAACTGTTTTGTCTACAGAGACTTCATAATTCATTTTATTTGTTGCTTTGTTTATTTATTTTGGATATTTAAAATGTTTTCCAGTTACGGTGCTAAATTTCATTAGAAATGAAAGTTTATTGATTTCAGAAGGAGTGTTTTTTACCATTACCATTATATTATTGAACAATGGTCTCAAAACAACAATATATTCCTTGATCACTACGCATGTTAGAAAGACTAACATTTGACTAAATCTAATTAATTAAATTAACTAAATCTAATTAAGAATCTGTAGCAAGACTTCAAAATTAATAATTTATTATGGAGATGACTTGAGCTTTCACTATTTTTCCTAGAACAATCGGTGAATATTTCAGTCACTTCTTGTGTGAAGACATATAGCAAAAGATTTAATGCTATGAATAAAACTAAATATTGATGGAGTATAGATAACAATATTTTACAGATTTTGGTTATAGAAAATATGACACATTTCCTTTGCAGATATGCACTGCTTTGTTTTGGTCATTGAGGTTTGTGTTTATAATGCAACAACATCCAAAAAAAAAAGTTCAAGTACCAAGAAGTATATTGTTCTTTGGGAAAATAAAAAAATATATATGTAAATTAATATATTTGCAGGAGAAAAATATCAATTTCTTCAGCATTTTAAACAATCTAACCCCACAAGATAAAAGACAGATTGTTTTTTGTTCAAGCCCTCTTAAGGTTTGTTACATGAATCAACTCCGTCTGGAGTTCTTACATTTTTCAGCTCATTGCTTAGTATGGCTTTTAGCAAAGTAAACAGTTTTGGATCCTGCTATTCTTCCTTCATAACAGTTGTGCTTTGTAAGTTGTTTTCCATTAAGACGAAATGGAGGCCAACACATCTGTGTCACTTCGTTCGTTTCCAATATCTGGCTTCCATATAACAGCCAGAGATGGAAGCTGCTCTTCATTTAAGCAACCGCTTCTCTTCCATGTGTGACCGTCTTCTCACCTGTCCTTCAGCTCAGCTCAACCCCATGTCGCACACTCAGCACTGTGTGACCAGCATGGGCGCTCCTTCCTGGAGCTGCTCCGGCCTGGAGGGGGGTGAGGCCGATGGCAGTGCGGAGGAGACCCTGGATGGAGGCGAGGGCATCCAGGGAGAAGGCGGGCTGAGCTTCCTGCTCAAACAGGAAGACACGGAGACGCAGGATGCCTATATCTACCTGTACAGCCGCCTGGACTTTGCAGTGAGGGAGATGAAGCAATATGTTGCTCAAATAGACGTGTAAGTATAAGACCTGAAATAGTTCATAAAAAAAATTCCTTTAGCATTGTTTTGGTCAGATGCTTTCATCCAGCAGCATTCCTAGGACTCTGGAATAGTATAAGGAAAGCAAATGAGAGGAAAATTATTGCAATTTTCCAGACTTTATCATCTCTCCCATTGTCTGAAAATTGTTTGTGCTTCATTTTGTTCTTGCTCTTTTCCTTGTGTCGTGCCTTCCTTGCATCCTTCTTTCAGTTCTTGCCTGCTTGTGTTTATCTTTTCTGCCTTTCTTCCTTTCCCTGTTTTTTCCTTTCTTGGTTGTTTTCTTTCTTCTTCTCTGTGTTGTGTTTATCTATATTTTCTGATCGCCGTCTTTCCTTAAATTTGCCATTGTTTCTTTCTTGTGTCATCCTACCTCAAGATGCCCTTCTAGCCTTGCACCCTCATGTCCTATGTGTATTCCTTTCCTTTCTTTTCCTTTCTTTTCCAGTGTTGGGTCTATTTTAGTTCCCAACCTGCAAGGAATCAACCAGAGACACAAATTACTTTTCTGCAGAAAAGGGAAGCTGAGCCAGACACGGAGAACCGTCGTCAAACACTGTCTGGGATCAACTCCGTTGGCTCTCAGTCCCCAACTGCCTTTTATTATGATTACAAAGAAAGAGGTTGGCTTTTTCACACAATGGATCAAAGACCTTTACTACAGGATGATCTGGAACCTTCTGTTGACATGCCCTTACAAGGACACGAGGCTGACCATTACCAATCAGTTTCACAGGAAGCTAATAAAACAATCAGCCAAGGACCACAGTAGTTAAAAAGATAGTAAATTGAGCAAATCAGCTGAGGACACAGGAATGTGTAAATGTTTCTAGCCTCCAGGCAAACATCCTAAAAACAGTTACTGATGCACCACAAAAGAAAGAAGTCAAACAAACAACACACAACATAATAATATGAAAACATTACCTTTTAAACAAACTCATAAGTAAATTAACCTAGATAATTTTTTCTAACATTCCGTCCTGTTTTTCATATTATTATTTTGAAGTCCAACACAAACATCAGAAATACCTTTCTTACTGGCACATTTTCAATAAGCATCCATCACAACGCTAGACATCGGGGTTTCCTTCAGAGATGGAGGCAACAGGTTGATACTGATACATAACATTTCCAACAGTTTTAGCTATCATTAATTTTGGACATGGGATTATTCAGGCAGTACAAATACAAAACAAGAAAAGAATAACAATAAGAGACATTAATTCCAACAGCAGATGCCACCATGGTCCAAATATAAGCTAAGAAAGAAAATCTTCTCGTGAGGGAACAGCATCCTGTGACATGGCCTGTTACAGGTTTTTCAAAGCAGACATTGCTTCATCAGTATGGGTTTCATTAGCACCAGAAATATAGGTACAACATTCTCTAGTGTCATTGTCATCAGTATCAGCATAATCAAACAATGGCTTAAATTAAAAGGGTAAATTTGGGCTTTGTTATTTTCCATGAGGTGAAATTACTTTACTCTTTTATCAAAGAACGCAGACTTTGAATGAGACCACATCCACAGGACGTTAGAACAGCCGCAAAACTGCAATAACAAAACAGAAATCAGATTTTTCCAAAGACATCATTCATTTGTCTATTTGTGTTTTCAACACAATCTTCAATTCACTCTGTGTCGGAGTGAATTCTCCACCGCTCGTTTCCAACTGTGCCTGCTATCGTCTCAAAATAAAGGTGGAACCGCTTCTCCAAGCAATCGCACGCTTCTTCATAGACAACAGCATTCTGTGTGTAGAAAGCCATGAGCAACTCGTCATGCGAAGCCTCTGCTTGTCCAGTTTTACTCATTTCTGCTCATTAAATGGTGGATGTGGCCCACTCAATTTACGTTTCTATTATTACAATACTACACCTCCAACAAATGGAAAACACAGAAACCCTGCTTCAAAAGACATGTTTCAAAATTGATGTTTCCCTAAATGTTAAGCATATGCAGATCTTCATTTTAAACAAATCTTGTAATACAATTCCAAAACAAAAAATCGAAGATCAAATGTAGTTGAAAAAAACTACAGTTACCGTCAATCGAACTGTGAATATCAGTGTGAATTAACAGTCCAGTCTAAATTACTTTTATTGAACAAACTAGATCTTACTGTTTGTCTAAAGCATTCTATATAATTTCTTAAACAAAGTTTCCAAAAGAATTAAACATGGGGTAATTATTACAGTTAATGCATAACTTAACAAATCCAGACATTTTCTAGATACACCACTTTTTCTCTAGGTCTTTTACTGGTAGCAGAATTTTAAGTTTTATTCACAGTTTTTTTAAATGGATGTAAATCAAAACAAAAATCAAGTTTAGGAAAAATCATTATAGTCCCACATCTCAGACCCACTTGAGTACTCCTACTGATTAGTGTATAACTTAATCAATAACAGATATTTTGTCTACAGCTTGTCTGTTTTCTTCTAAACATTTCTTAAACCATTCTTAATCCATTAAATTAGTGCTCTGAAAATGGGTAGCACAATAAAAAGCTTTAATTTCTATAAATTTTCCATGTTAATTAACCAAAATGTCCTTCATTATCACTAGAAATTTGTCCAAATACACCATATCTATTGAAATTATCTTTTTCAAAATACTTTAGCCCATTGTCAGAACATCTTTTAATGGAAAACAACTCAAATCCATTTAAAATAAGAATATATTTTCAGCAGACAATATCTTTCCTTTCACTTTTTGATTTTCCCTGTGAGTTATGTTTAGCACAGATCAGACATGTTCTTCAAAAAAACTTTTTTTTTTTAAGGAATATAAGTTTCAGTAATCTAATTAAGTAACATAAAAGGAAAATCCATAACGTAATCTCACCCTGTTGATGCATTATCTGCTAATGTATCACAATGTCTACTACTTCAAATAAAGATTTCAATGAAACAGGTTAATTAGTTTACCAGAAAATTCTACCCATATTCAATTCTGCCCTTTTTCCTAAAAGGTAAACTTTCAAAACAAACAGAGTAATTTATTTCAGCATGATTTAAACCTCAAAGATGACTCTATTTCTCCAAAACACTTCACATTACAGTTTATTTGTCTTTTAGCTTCTTCTCAATATTCAGGGGTAACCAGAGCAACCCAAGATAATTTCTATAATGTCAAATCATTAAAACATTAAAGCATTCTGTGTTAATTTGACAAAACAGGCTTGTTCTCATCAAAGCATGAATTTAAATATTTAGCTAGATAATGTCCTCTCAAAGGATCACAATACCAAATTATTATTTTCTTTACATACGTGAAACATTTTAAGAAATATAATTTCTTTTTTACCAACTTTTCCTAAAGATTTTTAACTAATGTTCGACAAAGCATGTTTACCAATTTAGACTCAGCATTTTGATGCTAAAAATTTACATTTAATATTTTCCATATGTTATTGCTCTCTATTTATTTACTTGCTTAAGCAATCTGCTCTAAATAGAAAATGGTTATCTGAATTTTTAAGAAACTAAAACTTCATCCAACCTGCCTTGTCTCTACAGTCAGATTGGCCATAAAACTGCTTCACGCCTCCTTCATGAACTTTCCTGACCTTTTGGAGTGGATGGTTTTATGGCAGGAAAGAGAGCTGATAAGGATTTCAGGAGAAACTCCTAATTCTTCTGTTGTCCTATAGTACAAGGATAAAAACATACATATATGGAGACTGTTCTGCTGCTCCATTAGGATTGTATCATAGAATATGTTCCAATGTCATCTAAATTTAAAATTTGGGAGTCTTCTGTTTCTTACTTCTAAAGTTTCTTTTTACACACACTAGTGTTTTGCCACTGGGGCTTCATATGGTGGTCAGTTGAATCTAGTGGGGGTAGGAGTTACAACATAGCTGCAGCTCTTGTCTGTTCTACCCTGTTGAGCTGCTGTGTGTGGAGGTTGCAACTACTTCCTTTGTTTGATCAATTTCCATTTCATTCACTTCATTAAATTTAGGGGACGATGTTTCATTATACGAGTCTGGTGCACTCAGAGCTGATCCTCAGGTGTGGTGTTTTTCAGGACAGTTTCTAACCATATGTTTTAGTTTTTTTTCTTATTTTATTTGTTTATCTCCATACTGTTGTACCAACACTGAGGTCATAAAATGACTTTTATGTAATCTGGTAATGCCAATGCAGTGCTAGACATAAGAACTCGTTTAATTGAACAAAATGCCTGTTCTGCCTCATCCATCCATTTCAATAATGATGTCATTTTGAGATCGTTTTCATACATTAAGCTGTATAAAGGTGCAGTTATTTCTACATAATTTGGTACCCAATTCCTGAAATAGTTTGTTAGACCCAAAAATTACATAATTTACTTTTAGTCAGGGGTTTTTAGTTCTTGCAAAATTACAGTTTTTCTCTCTTGCATAATAGTTCTTCCTCCTGCACTTTAAGTTATGTCCTAAATATTTCTCCTCTTCCTTGCACATTTGGAGTTTGTCTTGCTGACTTTGTGGCCTTCTCCAGCTAAATATTTTAAATTAAGCTAAAGTATCCTTTTGTTAGGGTCAATTTATTAAGTTCTATTTCATAATTTTTTACCTTATTTTGAAATTTTGAACTGCAGAGTTATCCTAAATTCTAAATACAGCATTTCTCCCGTTCCACACAGCTCTGTTTAGATAGTGCTGTGTGGAGATTTATTCGGGAGATCTAATGAATAATCACAGGATGGTGGCTCCTTGGAGGGCATCTACTTTTCTCTCGACTTCTCTGTTTAGTCTGTTATCATATATCACTACATTTTGATATTAATCCTCTACAATAATTCCACATTATCTTTTTTCCAATTAACCAATAAGTTATTTCAAACTTAATGTTATCCTTCAACAACAAATGTTGGAAATTTTAGCAAACTTTTCTGTATTTAATCAGTTGCTCTGAAGATCTTCTCTGTTTTATTCTCAAACACATTCTCATTCCCCTCTTTTTAATTTTTTCTTTAGTCCTGCCTGGGCCATGTTTTCCTTCTCAACTTTTGTTCCAGCTTCTAGATATTTTTCATTTATCATATTCATCTACTTATTCCTATACTTATTTATCTAGCTAGTTATTTAGTTAAGTTTTGTATTTAGTCATCTATTTATTTGCAAATACATTATTTTCATAATCCTCCATTTTCTAATTTTCTTGGCTTATTCTTTAGTTGTTTTCATTTATTATTTCATCCTGCAGTACAGTTAATTTTTGTGAGTTTAGAATTATAGTTTGTTATCCATTCATCTAAGTGTTTTATTTTATGCGGATCCTGATTTTCGACATATTTCCAGTCATTTGTTTTTAAGCTGTCTGTTGGCTTACTTTTGCTTATACTTTTCCCCATTTAAAAAAATAAATAAATTTTTTTTTATGAAATTTGGTCCAGTTTGTCGACTCCTAGGGAGTCCTAAAAACTGGAGATCTTTTCAGTAGGCCAGCAATTAAAAATACCTGAAGTGGTAACCTCCACTTCTACTCTTTCGAGTGGGAAGTTCTTTGCCTCTGCATCCAAAACAGGTTTGCTGGTTACAATCCTACTGTTTTATATGAGATAAAATACCAAGTGGTATTTATACCTCCAATCACACACAATCTTTCACAGCAACATGAATTGTAACACAAACAGAAACACAAAACACAAAACAATTGGTCAGATTTGTAGTCAGTCAAAATTTCATCGGTCACCAATTTTCAGTCTGTCCTCATCCTTTTCTTTACTCCAATTGTTTATCAAATTTTACTGAAGCTTCAGGAATTTTCCAATGTTTTGTTAACATTTTTTCATGTTTTCATTTAATTAATTTTAAACTCTAGTCTTCAGGAACCTGTTTTAAATAACTTGTGCACATTTAAAAAGAGATATCTCAAACTTATATTAGGATCTAGCAATAACCAATAATTTCCTGTTGTCTGGTACCAGTTTTTTTTTTTTTTTTTAACCTAGCGCTTATTTCAGACCTACACACAATGTGTTTAACTTTCAACACGCCATCTACACCGTACTTCTTCTTCCATTTAGTCAGATACATTACGTTTCCTGGCTTTTTACAGTGTTTTCATCACGATCATTAAACCTAGAGTGAACACTACAGAACGAGGGATAGGAAGAGTGGAGTGGTGGCACGTTCTTGTTGCTGTAATACTCGCTTCGACTCAACGGGTGATTGAGTGGAGAATTATCCACAACAAGCCCACCACTCACTTTTCCCACTGTCTTTAGGTGTCACACCACTTATTACCTTTCCCTTCATGTGTGCTTTTTATACAAACGGGGGACTTACAACCGCCCCCTTTTTACTTTACTTTACTTTACGTCAAACGGGGGACTTAAAACCACCCGGACCATTTACTTACTTGGTTGATTCCTGCTCTGTCTTGGTTTGAATCCCGTCAACCAGCCGCCAACAGAAGAAAGTGACCTAAAACGCTGGCCTAGCGAGGAATTTACCTCCCAGGACTTTTTAGACAGGTCCATAAAAGACCCGACTGCCAGCAGGTTTCAGCGCGTCGTTCTCCTTCCGTCAGCGGCGGGTATGTTGGGAATCCCGGACGAGCCTCCAAAATGTTGGGTCTATTTTAGTTCCCAACCTGCAAGGAATCAACCAGAGACACAAATTACTTTTCTGCAGAAAAGGGAAGCTGAGCCAGACACGGAGAACCGTCGTCAAACACTGTCTGGGATCAACTCCGTTGGCTCTCAGTCCCCAACTGCCTTTTATTATGATTACAAAGAAAGAGGTTGGCTTTTTCACACAATGGATCAAAGACCTTTACTACAGGATGATCTGGAACCTTCTGTTGACATGCCCTTACAAGGACACGAGGCTGACCATTACCAATCAGTTTCACAGGAAGCTAATAAAACAATCAGCCAAGGACCACAGTAGTTAAAAAGATAGTAAATTGAGCAAATCAGCTGAGGACACAGGAATGTGTAAATGATTCTAGCCTCCAGGCAAACATCCTAAAACAGTTTATGATGTACTACAAAAGAAAGACGTCAAACAAACACACAAAATAATAATATGAAAACATTACCTTAAACTCATAAGTAAATGAACCTAGATTATTTTTTCTAACATCCAGGAACCAAGCACTGCTCTTAAACTACACCTTTAGGGGTAGCTGCCATATTCTATCTAATTTATATACTTTTGAACCACATTATTAGATTATTTTTATTCTTTTGTTCTTTCCTTTGGTTTGTTATTTTGTTTGTATTTCCTTTTAATTTCTTTTAAAGTATTTTGTATTGCTTTGTTTCTCAAAATGTGCTATATAAATAAATGTACCTTATCCAAAGGTATAACCAAAGATTTAGCTGTTTGGCTTCAGTGGTTAGATGTGAGCTTAAAAGAGGCTCAAAGTTAGAACACTATTTACAAAGTGAGTGGCATAATGAGGGTTAGTTTCTTTGCAGACAGACAGTATACTCTGACCCAACAGGTGGTGGTGATGATGATGATGATGATGATGATGATGATGATGATGATGATGATGATGATGATGCACAGCTCACAACTAGAACAGAGGAATGGAAATATTCTATCAATCTTCAAGGTGATAGAAGATTTTACGATGAAATACAACAAAAATGATTTTACACTTGATTTCTTTTCTTTACGTTCCAAAAAGAAGTGTACATAAAAGTAATTCATTTTGGAATTTTAAATATGTTCCTCTTACAGAGTGGAATGATGATACAATAAACAACTTTAATGATTTTCAAAAACCATAAAATTACTGTAAAGTTTAAAATTTATTGTAAAATTTATTGTGAATATAAATAAACTTAATTTGGCTCAACGTTTCAGCTGACAGAATGTAGATGTGGTTTAGGTTGAGTCTAACGTTACCCTGCTTTATCTATTTATTATGTTTCTGATTATTTTGATGTTGGAACTCCCATTTGTAAAGAAACTGTCTAACCCATGTTGTTATCCCATTCCACACCCTCTCAGGGCCGTTTGGCGGCCGACCCGTGTTTCTGTCTGCCCTTTGCCTTGTTTAAAGCCCTCAGTTTACAGAAGGGACATTCTTCAGCCCCAAAACATTTCTGGACCAGACCCAGAATAGGAACAGGGAGTGAGTCCAGGATAACATCCAGAGAAATAGACGCACATTGTGTATTTATGCTGAGGAAGGGGTGTGAAAGCGTGAATGAATAGATGTGTCTGTTTCACTTTGGAGTGTTTATTTAAACATAAATATCAGCACATTGCTCTGCTTTGGTACTAAGAATACCTTAGGCTAAATGATAATCATGCTACAAAAAACAAAATGTTTCTCATTGTTCTTGGTTCCGCAGCCTCCTGTCGTCGATCACTGAACCCACCCAGCTGGATGGCGAGGGCGGGGAGCCCCCTGCTGACGAGTTGGGTCAGCCTTTGGCCCCCTGCGAAGACGGTTGTGAGCAGGACAAAGCAGAGCCAGGCGGCATTAAAAAAGTTTGCTTCAAGGTGAACGAGGAAGACCAGGAGGACTCTGGGCATGACACCATGAGCTACAGGGACTCCTACAGGTGAGCTTCCTCTGTTCCTGCCTAAAACTCACCAATGCTTTCAACTAGGTCACCATAAATCCTAGAAATGATAGCCTGTTGCTGAAATATGGAGTTTATATTGTTAACACCTCTTTTTTTGTGGAGCTACTACATGCATAAAACATAAAAAAACATTCAGACTCCCTTTTTTTGAGTTTTAATGCTTTTTATTTCCCCCTCTTGCAGGCTACAATTAGTCCCAGATGTTGGCATTCTGACTGGGAGCTAAAAATGACTTCAAAATGATTTGGTCAGGGCTGCTTATGTCATTTTGCTTGTTGTGAGTTAATTCAGCGCTCTGTGTGCGTGTGTAGTGCTCTGGGCCGAGCTTCACCGAACCCCACCTTCCACACCACCCACTAAGATGCAGTTATTGGTTGTTGGTGTGGTGGCCGCTGTGTAATACAGCCAAACGATTTAGGGTGCGGCCCCCTCGCCAGGTCTGTCATTAGAGCAAGGCCCGCCACGTGAAACACAGCCACCTCATCGTAATAAAATGCAAAGGAAAATGTAGTTGCTCTGGGGAGCGCGATATGCACGAGCTCACATACACACACGGGCACATAGAAGGTGTGTAAGGACAGAAAGGTAGCAGTAAATTAAGGCTCAGTGAAGTGAAATGCACATAAAAGTGCTGCTGTGTTCAGAAGAGGCGATTAGCGGCAGACCATTTCCAAAATCACTAGTAGCAGGACTTTATGCCAGACATTTAATTATACACACTTTTTACAAAGGGATGGGCAAAGAAAGTGGCATGTACATTAGGCCTGTCATAATAAGCAACAAATCAATTGATCACAGAATAAAATGATTTCCTTTTTTCTCTTTTTCTACCAAAAACTGGAGGCTGAAAGTTTTCAGTCTGCTGCTTTCGTCTTAACTAGACATTTTTTGAAGCACAATTTTGTTTACACAGACTTCATAATTAATAGTTTTTTTTAAATTTTATTTTAGGTATTTAAAACATCTTCCAGATTCAATGTTAAATGTTTATTCTATATCAAACCTGATTGATATTTGACAATGTGATCTTGCATTATTATCCCATCCTTATATTACTTGAAAATGTTCATAAAGGAACAATATTATCGTTTATCGTCCAGAAAAAATGTATTGTGACAGGCCAAATTTATGTGATGTTTTTTGCAGAATCTTAAAAAGACAAATAAAAGATGTAACTTAGAGCTACTAGCCACAGCCTTTTGTGATGGCCTTTCTGTAGAGAAGTCTTTCTCTACAGAGTGATGGTGATGCGCTTCAGTGTCACAGAAGAGTTGAGAAATCCCGATTCATGCGAGCAGGAGAAAGTGTTTTTATTCTAAACTCTGCATCCAGTTGTGAGAGATTACAGTTCAGAGTGTCTGAGGTGATTAATTCTCCTTAATGCTTTAAATGCCAAATAGGATGTAATGCAGTTAGAATATACTGCATATCCTTCTTCAAGTTGTTGAAATGGATTTATTTATGATGCGTCAGTCTTGGAAATGTAATTGACTGCAGTGAGTTTGTGGCATTTTATGAGCATTTTGTCTTGCAAGAAAACAACACATGATGCAACAAATCCAGTCTGTACGATAAACAAGGGAGTAATGTCAAAGTGAAGCTGTTTCTCACTTTGTGTTGTATTCTCCTAACAGTTTTGGAGCTGCAGATAAATTAATCTGTCTAACTGAGCTGTGAGCAGTTCTATTTGTTTTGGGTTTACGTTCCAGTCAAACCTGCTACCAGAAACTGTAATTATCTCAGCGGCACTCACACGTTTGGCTGCAGCTTTCTGAGGCTAAATTAGGAAAATTGCTTTGTGTGTGTTTCAGAGTCACACACAGGAAGTGCGTGTGGGTGTGTGTGTGTGCGTGCCACCCCAATACACTCCAAGTGCACATCCACATATCCAGATGGGGGACTCAACTAACTTATATTAACTCTCCCTTGAGTTTTATTACCTCTGCGGTTCCACTAGGCAACCAGCACAAATACACACTCTCAGACACACATAAATACACACTGGAAACCTCAGAATAACAAGGCAGGTGAATTTCAGACCCAGCTCCCCCATTTTTTTTTTTTTCATCCATCCCAGCCTGATGCAAGAGGAAGAAAAAGCCACAGTTGTCATTTTTGGACCTCATAATCGCTGGTACGCCTTTTGTCCTGGTAACACAGGCTGTGAATCACTCAGTGCTCCTCTAAGGGGATTTCAGGAGCATTCGCTTAACTCTGTGCATAATTTGAGCCGCATAAATCCTCCACACACTCCGAGACATCATGTTGAATCATGTAATGTACGACCATAAATGCCTCATTTTACAGAACTGACTTGGGAAGGTAAGAATTGTGTGAGCAGAGCACAGGGTGTCCACACATTATTAAAAAGTCTTGAGTTCATGCATCTAAACTCAAGGCCTTAAGTTGTCTTAAATTCATTTAAAACAAATAAAAGTTGATCTTATATATGCTAATCGAAGGACTGTTCAGTGTTCTAGTTTTTTTTCTTGTTGGACGTTCTGTAATATACCTTAGCGAGCTAGTTAGCTTTTTTTGCGTCTATCATCATATGAACCTATCACCAGCTGGTTGTTTTTACCACTGGCCCACTTCTGTTGCCAACCAGTACAAGCCAGCAAGATCCCCTAGTCATCCCCTATATTTACAGGGTTTTTTCAGTCTTAAATTTCATTCAACCTGGCATTAAAAAACTCTTAAAAAGTCTTAAATTTGACTTGCTGAAACCTGTATGAGGTAGCTTTAAAGAAATCAGTTTATGTAAACTGTAAAAGCAGGAATGTATTCTTAGTAAAACTTTTATGGGTGCTTCTATGTGTGAATCAAATTTTTTTTAGCATGTACTTATGCCTCTGTAAATCAAAAACAGTCACATACAATCAGTGGACGCATAATTATGAAACGCTGCCGTATAAATCTTCTGTGAATTAAGAGCGCTGCTTTATAGCCCACACTTACTCGGTCATCTTGTGCTTTTTTGCATATTTGAAGTGAATGCAACAGCAACCGGGACTCAGTTCTGTCCTACACCAGTGTGCGAAGCAACAGTTCTTACCTGGGGAGTGATGAGATGGGATCAGGTAACGGACAAGATCGAATCAGTCACAAATATTCTGCTGTGTTTGGAATTTTGGTTAACAAATTTTTATCATGATATTAACTGGATGACGACTTTCACATTCTGGAAAAAATCAATATTTTATGGAAAGTCCTCAGATTTGTTTCTTGTGTCCTGTTTATACAAACTTTAGATGCTAAGGGTGAATAATCAGATTCATCAGAAACTTTTTATTTGTTTCCTTGATTCTTCGTTCTAAATGTCTGCTTTCATTGAAGAATGCAACATAAAAAATGCTTAGCCTTTGTTTCTTCTTTCCCGTTCTGAATCTTTTCTTTAAAATTTTGTTGGGTCCAAAAGGAGACGAGCTGCCCTGTGACATGAGGATTCCCTCTGACAAGCAGGACAAGCTACATGGCTGCCTGGAGCACCTCTTCAACCAGGTGAGTTCCAGTCTGTTCATTAAATTTCATAGATTTAATTTGACATTCAAAACAGAATCCAATGGATTCGCTGCTTTAGATGTGACAATCTAAAAATAATTCAATTTTTAATAGGTTTACATCTTTTCAGTTGGACTTTTGGAATTAAACTAACCCATTTACTTACTTTTTTCTTCTACTATTCATGGTAATGATAATATTTTGAGTGGCTTTGAGATGGAGCAGCTGCTCTTCATTTGGCTGAATGTTTAAATGGTGCTAACATTTGACATTGTTAGCTGTTTAAAGCTAACAATGTTTAGACAGAAATAAACATTTTAGCACTATTTAGTGTCAACTCTATTTCTGCCTTGTTAATCTTTCTCATTTTAATATTACGGTTGTGGGGCGTGCTCCGGTGGCGTAGAGGGTAGCGCGCCCCACGTTTGGAGGCCTTCAGTCCTCGACGCGGCCGTCGCGGGTTCGATTCCCGGACCCGATGACATTCGCCGCATGTCTTTCCCCCTCTACTTCCCCCTTTCCTGTCAGCCTACTGTCATATAAGGGACACTAGAGCCCACAAAAAGACCCCCTGGTGGGGAAAAAATAAATAAAAAAATTTAAAAATAAAAATATATATGTGATGAAATTTAGGGACGGTGGAAATGCAAAAGAGAACATTTAAAAAATCTAATAAAAACATAGTATTCCTTTACTCTCTTTCTCTTCTGTTTTTGTGACTTTCAGTCATCTTTAGATGTTTTCTTCCACGACCTCTCTACCCTGATGCCCTGATGCTCTCCATGACATAAAACAGAAAGAAGTGAAACAAGAAACATGCTATTATTAAACTCTGAGTGTTATAATCAGTCACCTGGAGCAGCCAGCTGTGTCCTGTTCAGGTTCCTGATTGACCGTTCCTGGGCTCCAGGCCATGCAGACATGTTTCAATGAAAGCCTCTCCATGTTTCAGGCTTTTACTGAAACGTGGACTCTCTCCAAAAGATTAATTTGGTTTTTTCATCTCGCTTTGTCATTAGGAGAACAACCAGTTTGGCTGCTGCAGTTTGTTCTGCAAACTGAGGCTTAAAAAGGCGTTTTCTGCTCCATGCACGTGCAGAGGAAGGTCGAAGGGGGCTTTAGCCCCTGCCCTTTTTAATCCTTGATGCCCCTATTTTAGAGTTTTGTTTTGTTTTTTTCAAAAAAAAATTTTTTTAATTTTTAATTTGTATGTCAGAAGGCCTGTTTGTGCCCCTCAGCAATAATATTTAGCTAAATATAATAATTTTGTAAAAATAAACTAGTCTGGCTGCCCTCAGTCTAATAATGACTGTCAGAGCCTCCATGTTGTTCAGATACCGGGTTCATGGTAAGGAGGGGGGGTGGATCTGTGTCCTCTATCAAATTATGGGCAAGAAAATTTTTTCATACACTGGTTTGTGAATAAAATGTAGGTCTGATGTTGACGTTAGAAAAACTGTTTCTAATTGTATTTTATAATCGTCCTTGCAATAGTGGAATAAAACCCGCCTCTCCCCTAAACACAGAAATGCTTCAGCTGCAGAGTAAACCTCTGACTTTAACTTAATCATTCTGCTAAATGTCCAGTTTGCTATAGGCAGTTTGAGTCAGTCCCACTGACAGATATAAAGAATATCTGTCTTTCTATCAGACATCCTGATATAAGACACGGTACCGACTGTCACTGTGAGTCGCAATGCAGCTCAAAGCCCCAGTACCACCTGGTACCACCTGCTCTCTGTTCGCTCTGCTTCTCCTTAAAGTTACTACCAGGCAGTTTAAAGCTGCTGACAGGATTTGGGCTGGAGGTTTGCGGCTGTAAATGGAAGTTATTGCAGAACCTCAAGTGTTAAAGGAAGATTTGTCCTAGAGCATTTAGAATTCACAAAATAAACATCAGAGAAAAAAATTGTAGCAATAATTACAACCGCAGCAAAAAAACAAACATGCCACAATGAAATGAATCAAAATGTCTCCAAAGCATCGACAGACTGACATAGGGGCCACCAGGGGATTCCAGGTAGATTCCAGGTAGATTCCAGATATATGCATCACAGCGGCTGTTCATGCAGGGCCGGCCCAAGGTAGACACCCCAACATTTTTTTTTCCCATTTTTTTCTCCGAAGAGTTTTTGCGGTGCTAGTGGCTTGTACTTTTGCGACAGGGGGGAAGACATGCGGCAAAGGTCGTCAGGACCAGGACTCGAACCCACGACGTCCGCGTTGAGGACTAAGGCCTCCAAACGTGGGGCGTGCTGTGGTAGCGCAGGGGGTTAGCATGCCCCAACAACATTTTCATCCTCTATAAATTAATGGTACAGGTTTACATCTATTGTCTATGTTACAATTAAACAATTTTTAGGCCCCGGAGTGTCTGGAGGTTCCTGAATGGCCCCTACCAGCAGCTACTGAGTTTTATTTGCCTTGATATTCCAGTCTTATAATTCTAGATCTCAGAGGTGCTACTGTTATATAGTTAAATCAGTCTGCAGCCAGGTTATTCTAGAGGTTAAATAGATATTATTAGGGCTTAATTAGTAAAATGGCAGCAATTTTGCTTATTTCATAACTTCATAACCAGCGACTTTCTCTCCTCTGGTCTGTTTAACAGCTACAGTCTCAGATCAACTCAGCCCTCCAGGACTGTCAGCAGCAGAAACAGAAACTTTATATCTGTTGGGGAAAATATAGACTATATTTGCTTTGCATTTACTCGCATGATGGCAATGATATAGTAGGATCCAATTAGATTCTTGATTAATATGGGTTGTTGCTATGTTGTTGTACCGAGTTTTGTTCAATGTGGCCCTTTTTTTAAATTTGAGCTCCTCCATAGGTCTCTGCACGACATCGTATTTTTAAGCTTGACTACAACATGATAAATATCGAATTAAAGTCGACTAGTCGCAGCGATGTCATAAAGACATAAGCGCAAAATGCTTCACAGCAACTTGGAGGCTTTTTTGCAATATTCACAGAAAACATTGATTTAAAAACTTTTACTAAGTCTATTATGCAGAATTAAAAGAACAAGAAACAGACCATTATCTCAGTCTTCTTCACGAGCAGCGGAGAAAAATCCAAAAAGTTGCCCAATGTCGAGTCTGACTTTTTTGTTTTCCAAACACCGGTTGATACTGATGATCTCTGGACAGCTGCACGTATAAGAGTCAAATTATTACACTGACCACAATGGTGCTTTTGGAACATCACAAACCAAACCTATTATGAACGGATTCCGTTTGGTTACAATTGAATTCAGCGCTGCCACCTGCTCCTCCGCCTCGATGCGCAGTAGGAAGCTCTGCTAACGCGGCAGCAGCTCTCTGACTGAATGAATCAACATGCAGACGGTGGCAGAGATTGCCTATATCAGATCCTTAGAGTGAAGCTTTTATAAGAGCATAAAGCTTCCAGGTTAGAAGCTTCAATACGCAGGGTGGCGCTGATCAGTTGGATGAATAAAATAGCCAGAATTGTGCTGCATTGTCTCACATTACTCTGGTAGTCTTTTTTAAAGAATATTTTCGGCATTAGTTGCCTTTATTTGACAGCAATCTGACAGGAAGGGAGCAGGGGTGGGTAAGCGGGGGAGAGAGGCATGGGCCCAGCGAACCGAGGACGGGAGTCGGTCTACAGACTACTGCGGTCTACTGTCTCTATGCAGGGCGCCATGCTAACTACTGCACCACGCAGCATCCTTATTCCGTAGCCCATGCTGAAATTTTTGGTTTCTTTTTGATAAATTATTTACATTTATATACAATTTGAGCTGTCTGACGAACTCATCTTGTTTACTTTCTTTCACTTTCTTGGGAAAATTTGTTTTGTCACATGATCGTGACTTGTCGACTGGCCCCATAAAAATCATTGCAGAGTAAAGAATTGACTAGTGTACTGGTCGAGTAGTTGGTGCAATCCCTGATCCGTTGAACTTTTTGCAGGTTGAATCGATCAACTGTCTCCTCAAAGGATCTGTGATGACAAAGGCCTGTGAGGAGATCAAACACTTTTACTCAGACCACAGTCAGCCAGGTAGGTATCCACTCTGTGACAGAGGAAATCACATGCTGCTTCTTCCTTTAATGTGTTTTTTCCTTTGAACAGAGTTCCGCCAGACTGAAGACTGGACCGCCCGCAGTCGCTATGTCATCCACAAGAACATCCAGGAGGATCCCTGGAACCTGCCACACTCCATCAAGAACCTGGTGGAGAGCCTGCAGAGATTCGTGGACGGTGAGCAGAAGACCAGGTGCTCTCATGTTCCCTCAGAATGTCAGCTGCTTCATCTCACTTTCATTCTGCTCCCACAGATGGGAAGAACCAGCTTCTCCTGGCTCTGCTCAAATGCACAGGTTAGAGCAAAAATATGTTCAGAACCACACTTCTATAGATCAGGAAAATTAGAGCGCACATGCCATATCGCATTAAAGATTACAGTTCAGCTTCATCTTATTGTTGCTTCCATGTCCAGACACATCTCTGCAGCTGCGGCGGGATGTGATCTTCTGCCAGGCGGCGGCCGGTGCCCTCTGCACACTGGCAGAGCAGCTGCTGACGGCATTACGCTCACGCTTCAACAACGCTGGAGAGTACCAGGAGGACAACAAGGAGACCAGCCGCAAGTGGCTGGAGCAGATATCCGTCATTGGGGTTCTACTGCACTTCCAGTCCACGCTGGCTCCATACCTAGTGAGTCAAAATGTTCATACTTTTGTTCCCGAAACCACCAACTCTGGGCCAGATGTTAGAAAGGTCTTATTCTTCTATATGTGGCCCTGCACAAACCCAATGAATTTTTCTAGATCAACAGAAGGTGGTTCATTATTGAAAAGAGAAATTAAAATGATACAAATCCTCAAATTATTTATCAAAATGTGAATACTTTTAAAAGACCTTCATTTTTCTTTTTGACTCAGATGTTGTGGATGGGTCAGGTTTTGACTAGTCCTCTTGGACTTAAGAGCTTTCATTCTGTTTGTCCTGTGGCAGAAAGCGGAGCGCACCATGCTGGAGGACACCAAGGCAGCGCTGCTGGACTTGGACAAAGTCAATGTGTTCTTCAGGCCACTGGAAGACGAGTGTCTGGTCGCAAGTAAGAGATTTGATTGATAGAAACCAGCTTTTTGAAGCAAAATTTACCTGGAACAAGCAGCTGTCCAGCTTGACCAGCTTTATGTTAGAGATGGACATTCATTGTGGAAAAATTCTTATCATAATCAATGTTTTTTTCCATAATCTTTATTGTTATCACAGTGGTACTTGAGAGTATTTGGATAAAACTCAAAGTCCACATCGCCCATCCTTACTTTGGATAAAGATGTGATTTTAGATCAGAGGTATTGATCTCCAGATTTCACTGAATAAAGAATCCAGACTGCTACATTCTGGCAGGATACTCCGAGACACAATGCAATATTTACACTTTCTTACATATTTATTCAAAAAGGTCATTGGTACTCATGAACGCCTCCAGCATCCAAAGGCTTTATGTGCCTTGTTGAAGAAATATTCATTTTGCAGGATTATGAGGTGAAGTAGTAGTTTGTGTGTTGGTAAACAGCTTAAGGTGAAAGCATTTTTTTCACTGCACAGTTCTGCTTCGTCGTTGTTTAACATAACTATTGTTCTGATGTTTACGAACCGCCTGGGTAGAGCTGGGAATCTGGGTGGAGTTTTGCCTTTTAATAAATCCAGCCTCTGCATTTACTGAAGGCGCACGACTTACCGGAAACCGACAGCAGACAACTCGGCTTGCATCACTCATCTTTTGAACAGCCTAGGCGTGGTCAGCGGAGATTGCAGTGGAAAAGGAAAAGCACTTGAGGCGCTTCCCATTTTAGCTGCCAAAGTTGCAGATTAAGCATAAATTTGCTTTCTATACTCTGAGCTCCAGGGAGAAACTGAAACTGTTCTGGCATCAAACCCTAGACATCACAGGCATGGATAATTGCATCATAGATGCAGTCTCCTGCATCATGATGCTCCATGATCCTCCATGATGCTTTAATATAAAAACATGTTTCTGAAGAAGTTTCTTGACTGCTGCACTGCAGGTAGATGGTTTTCTGTGCTGTATTGATTTTTTTCTTAATAGCTCCAACAGAAAGATGGGAGCCATTGCTACTGACATGTCAGCCACAGTAACATGAAGTACTGTGTTCAGCCTGCAGCAGTGATTCCAATTACTTTAACCTGCTGGGTTTCTGGTTCTGACTTGGTAAATGTCACCTTTTAATTGTCACAGAGGTCACAGAGTCACTCATGTTAACATGTTAGAGGATCAGCACAAGTCTCCAGATTTTAGTAACTTCATTTCCATCACGATGTTGATGTTCTGCTAATGTTGAAGAAACACGATTTCACAATATATAAGAAACACAATTAAAATCATGTGAATAGGGCCGGCAGTAACATCCAGTTGTTTGATCATGTCACTCATGTGAATCGAAAGTCCTTTACATCACAGCTTTGTGAAATAAATCAATTTTGAAAAGGCCAAAAATAACACACACACCTCCTCCTACTGCCAAAACTTTTATCAATTTTTTTTCATAATTTGCATGTTTCCATTAAGAAAATTTACTTTTGAAATGTCAAATTTTGCAGTTTTGTGGTAAATTTTATGGAAATGTAGTTGTTGCTTTGGATTCTCATGCCCATTCAATTCAGTCTTGTTCCTTTAACAGTTAACATTACATGATTCAACCAAAACATAGGTTTTCTAATCAGGCTAATTCAAACCTGCTCTGGGTTTAACCTTTTTTTTAAGACAGGAAAATTAGAATTAAAGATTCACATGCACACACACACACACACACACACACACTGAATTAATGTGACTATTAAGGAGATATAAATGGGGTTTACATGAAATATGCCATGTTCCTGGACAGCTGGACACATCGCTCTCAAGAGCAGCAGAAACATTTCCATTCTAAATCTGATTTTGGCACTTTATAATAAATGTAGCATTTTATTATACTGGCATAAATTTCACACTGAAAAATGTAAAAAAAATAAAAATAAATAAATAAAAATTACTAATATCTTTGATTACTCTGCACATTTAAATACACATACTTTCACAAGCTAACATGGAAAACAAGTTGAGTTTGTTTCGTGCAGTTAGCAGAATAACAGCCAATGGAAAAAGAACAAACAAAAAAAAAACCTGAAACTAAAGGTTGACTACGTTGGTCAAACATGTAAAAATAAACTACAACAAACTTCCTTTCAAATAGTTCAGAAAGAGCAATTAGGAATTTTAAATATAATGTAAAGTAAATTATAAAGCATGACATCACTCAGAGCATAAAGCATACAACTAAACTGAATAGACCTGGAGCATTGTTACTGATACTGATCTAGAATTGTTTTTAATATCAGATCTAGTGGAGATATTGATATCCTATCGATGAACCTGTATTTATGATCAGACGTTTTACACACATTTACCAGTAAAACCAACAAAGCGTAATTCATCTCTTTCAACTTGAAGAAACCTTTATATTTTTAGTAACTATAAGTTTGAAAACCCTAAAACAAACTTCACATGAAGAAGCCATCTGAAATGGAAACCATTCATCATATACATTACAGCTCAACTTTAAATCATTTAAAAAGCATCTTCCTCTCACACATTCATCTGCTGATGGCTTTAGTCGTTTTATGGGTTTAGATTGAAGGTCTTTATAGGACACTTGCACCTCCCAACTCCTGCTCTCCTTTTAGTTCTCCAACAATGTCGATCAGAAGACATTCAGTCTGCCAAACAGCCGTTCATTTTTCAAATGGAAGTGTTAGCTGCAGCGCCAATCTAATCAAACAGCTCTAATTGCTTCAAAGTGCAAAACATCCTAGAGTCTCTGAGCTGGACACCACAGTGAGTAAACATCGCCACCTGCTGGAAAACAGACCTCACTGCATGTTAGGGGGAATTCCGGAGCACCTTGGGGTTACAACAGCAGATGTTTCTAGTTTTGGTTTTTGTGCTTGAAAAGTCAGAAAATTATGGCTTATTTCTAGCCTTTATGTGGCTTTTTCAATTATCAGTGTCCCTGAAGTAGCATTGTTAAAAACCTGGATGCTTTGTTTCTCAGCGCTGGAGCGTCCAGACAGCGCTTCCCCGCAAGACAGCGTGGACATGGAGGAGTTCCAGCAGCGCATCAATGCTGTGTCCCTAGAGAAGGTCAAGGCCTACTACCGCAGACTCAGGTACACTCAGCTCAGATCACTCTGATGGAGCTCTCTCTGATGGAGCTCATTCTGATGGAGCTCACTCTGATGGAGCGCATTCTCATGGAGCTCACTGTGATGGAGCTCATTCTCATGGAGCTCACTCTGATGGAGCTCATTCTCATGGAGCTCACTCTGATGGAGCTCACTGTGATGGAGCTCATTCTCATGGAGCTCACTCTGATGGAGCTCATTCTCATGGAGCTCACTGTGATGGAGCTCATTCTCATGGAGCTCACTCTGATGGAGCTCATTCTCATGGAGCTCACTGTGATGGAGCTCATTCTCATGGAGCTCACTTCAATAAGGCCTAAAGTGTCATTATTTACTAAAAAATGCAAAGTTGGCACTTGGACTTTTTATGCAACTTTTAGAGCAACTTTGCATTAAATGTGTGATTATTTACCAAATGACATTTCATGACAACAATCATAAACATTCATAAAGACTCCTTCATGTTTATAACAGGTGTTATGTCATATTTTTGACAGTGTCATGTCAGTCTTATGCACACCCCTTCAAATAAAGTCTTACCAAATCTTTTAATTTAGCCAAAATTAAAGCAATTTTTTTGTATGATTAGAATGCAGCCATAATGTACATTTATTTTAAGGCTTATAATCGTCTTCACTATGGGTGCCAACAAGTGTTGAGTGCTTTTCTTTGTAACATTCCTAAAGTAATATGATGTTTTCCTTAAACTCTGAATAAAACATGATATGAATTCCCAGAACCTGACTCATAACGCAGCATCAGAATTAGACGAACATGAAGTGGATCGTCTCTCTGTTTTCTACCTGACTCAGACAAACAAGAGTCATTCTCTAACTGCTTCTAACTCCAGTGTGTGTGTTTCCACAGGGCTTTCTATCTGGAGAAGTCCAACCTCCCTACTGACTCCAACTCCACTGCGATGAAAATAGACCAGGTAAATCTACACATTCACTGCTGTACAGTACAATCCTCTGCAATCTGTCATCACAGTCAACTTTTTATCATGTTGTGACTGAATATAAATGCAAGCACAGATACTGGGCCTTGAAGTTAGAGACCTTCAGCCGAGCATTTCCAAAGTAAGAGGAACGATATGTCTTCCCATCCCCATGGAAACCACCCCCACCCCCACTAGCTTATCAAGACCTCCTAATTAACTCTGACTAACCTGAACGCATCAGCATCCTGCTCCGATTTAATTCCAGCCTGACCTCTAGTGTCCCACACTGACTGTAGCTGAAATCAAATCTGTAGAGGATAGTCTTAATTTAATCTAGAGCATTTTGTATTTACACATTTTAATATTATTCTTTAAATCAGGAATAAACCTCTGTTTGTCAAATATGATGATTTTTGTTAACAATCCACATATTTATTGTTGCTCCGTCTTACAAGTCAGTTACTGCACAGAAGTCTGTATGGAAATCTGTAAGTTTAGGTTTTTGTTACGATGATTTCTGATTTTTGTTATTCATTAGCTTTGATTGGCTCAACTGCCATTTTGCTCTTTTTTGTGTGATATTGTTGTTTTTATCTTATGAATCTAGTAACAATCATAGGAATTTAGAGTTTATTTTTACCTTTAGGGACAGAATCAATGTTGTAAATCTTTTACATAATTAATCTTTCCTCAAGCTTTCTGAAGATCTAGGAAGGTTTTTGGTTAAGACTTTGAATACTTTTTGGATCATTTCAATACATCTAAAGCAGCAGTTACAGTCATGGTAAAATGAAAAAAACGACTCAATTAAACTTTGAAGGATAGATACAGAGAATCCTCTGAACACCAGTTTAAATCCAGTCAAACCAGCTGTTTGTGTTCTGAACCAAATCTAGAACAAATCTTATTGGACCAAATTGTGTTTGGACCAAGCACAACTTGGTCCAACTCATCATAACAATGTGTGCAATATTCATAAGCACAGGGATTTTAAATGAAGCAGATGCATTATTCCTGTCTAAAACATTGTTAGAAGTATTGTATGGTGAAATATTAATGACAATAAATATTTAAGGCTGCTTAAATATTTTTTTGCAGCAGTAGCGCCATATGGGCCTGTCAGTTGGCCAGAAATCGATCCATATATATTTACGTTTGTCTGCACTTCAAACTGTCACAGAAAGCGTTTTCACTGACAAGAACTGTAGGAAAAGCTGCTGGGATACACAACATGGCAGCAGCTGGAGCCTGACAGCAAAACCAGTCCAGGAAGATATTTGCCATGACAAAATTTGCTCTCAAGAGATCAGAAATTAATTTGTTTTAAAGAACAGTGCTTGGATTTTGATGGTTGGATTGGCAGTTTTACATATCTGGGATTTTTGTTTGAACTTAATTTTTTGGTAAATGTCCATTTTGGAGACTTCACCAAAAAGTCACTGACATGAAAAAAACCCAAACAAACAAAGAGAAATGTTTGACGTCCAGAGAGCTTGAAAAACGTTTGATGAAC
Source organism: Gambusia affinis (assembly GCF_019740435.1). Taxonomy (NCBI): domain Eukaryota; kingdom Metazoa; phylum Chordata; class Actinopteri; order Cyprinodontiformes; family Poeciliidae; genus Gambusia; species Gambusia affinis. Next base: position 20,418,328 of record NC_057868.1, on the reverse strand, counting down.
AAAGAAGTTGTGTAAAGGGTAAAGCATGGATGTGTCAGAGCTTTTGCACAGAACAATATCTATTTCTATCTTTTTCTTTAAAGAAAGCAGTACCGACATTGAGTTGTAGTTAAATGACTTGCCAAGATGGCCTCCAGGTGAGACTTTACTGTGTCATTCTTTGACCCTGGTTTCTCTTTCATAGCTGCTCAGACCCCTAAACACCCTGGATGACCTCTGTCGGCTGATGCAGTCTTATGTCAACGTGCGTCCGAGCACGCAGGGCCACCCATCAGGCGTCAGCGTGCTGTGTGTGTCCTCTGAACTGTGTAACCGGCTGGGAGCCTGCCACATCACCTTGTGTGGCACCGGAATGCAGAGGTCAGGCTTCTGCTGCTGTGTTCTGATTCTGCATAGTTCTAATATTTTTACAACAGCCTGCAGATGGTGATACATAGAGAATGCCTGAGCATCAGCAGCTCTGTCTGAATCCATCCTCAGATTACGGCGGTTAAAGTCTGACCTCATGTTGCTTTCAGATGTACCCTGAATGTGACCCTGGAGAAGACGATGATCCTGGCCAGGAACCACGGCCTCCTGCCGCGCTGCATCATGCAGACCATGGACATAATGAGGAAGCAGGTGAACCTCAGACAGCATTTAAGACGTTATGATGCATCCCCTCCAATAAGATTTCTAATTATAATTAGGAATAAAACTACAAAAGCTTTATGAAATGTTTATATTAGTTTCTTTCCTAGATAACACACTGCAAAATATAAAATCTTGCCAAGTCTTTTTTTCTATTTCTTCTTCAAATATTTTAGTATACTTGAAATAAGACGAAACTAACTTAAAAGTAGGTTTTCACCAAGATAAATGTGCTTGCTATAAGTAAATAATTCTTATGTCTGGATGAAACGTCCTAGTTTCACTTTCCTGTTATAAGTGAAATCACTTATTTTAATGACCTATAATAGAATAGAATTCAACTTTCTTGTCATTGCACTGTCACAAGTACAAGCAACGAAATGTAGTTTGCATCTGTCTAGAAGTGCTATACAGGATATAAATATTTATTTACAGGTGTACAAGGCTAAATATAAATATGGGAGCTATATGCACAGATTATACAGAATATACAAGAATGTTAGGAAATGGATTATATATGCATTAGTAGGTTTACAATACAAGATAAATAATGGCAGATAAGATTTACAGATTGCATATGTGTGTGAGGAAAACAGTCCGTATTAGTGAATGTTTCTGGAACTTTCTTTGGAACTGACAATAAACTGATTATGTTTCCCAAACAAGCCAGGTACTTTGCTCATGTTCAGTTGTTACTTTCTAAAACTTGTCAACTACTTTCCTTGGATAAAATGAATGAAACATTTTTACTTTACTGGTTACGTTCCTGTATCCAGGTGTCATGTAACGGTGGTGTTAGTGGTGAGGCAGACGCTTGTAGACCCAGGTAAAGATGAAGTGATGGTAGTTTAATGATGAAAATGCCAAAATGCAGAATCCAAAACACCAGGCAGCACGACTGAGTGGAAGCCAGGGCTCAACACCGGTAGCAACTGGTTAAACGAAAGGACTGCTTACAAGGCGCATATGACAACAAATGACTGTTTAGACAAGGACCCGACAAAGACGCAGAGACACAGGTGACATTAAATACACAGGAGGAAATCAGGGAACGAGATGCACCTGGGAATAATCAAGGGAAGGACAGGACAACACGGAGACTCAGAGACACAGAAAAATCAAAATAAATACACAGAGAACTCAAATCAACACAGAGAAAAACCCAAATCCTCACAGTACCCCCTATCCCCCTCAAGGGAAGCTACTACTACCCAAAACAAAAAACACAGCAAGGGTGGGCGGAGTGGCGCTGGATGGGGGTCCAGAGTCCAAAAAACACAACAAAAAAACAACCCAACAAGGTCGGCGGAGGCACAGGAAGGAGCCAGAGTCCAAAAACAACAAAAAACAACCCATCCATAATGGGCGGAAACAAAGAATGTGGCCAAGAGTCCAAAAAACAAAGAGAAACCAGCCCAACCAGGGTAGGCAGAGACGCAGAAGGTGGAACCCACGGGGAATGTCCGGCGGACATCCGCGGCGCAGTAGGCTGGACCCACGAGGAATGTCCAGTGGGCGACAACGGAGAAGGGGCCTGGCCACAGGAGGCGTGTCCGTCAGACGTCCCCAGCGTAGGAAGCGGGACCCACAAGGGAGGTCCAGCGGATGTCCTCAGCGCAGAAGGTGGCAACCACGAGGGAAGTCCAGCGGGCGACAACAGAGGAGGGGCCTGGCCAAAAGAGGCAGGTACGGCGGGCAACGTCAGTGCAGAAGCCGGCCTCCTGGAGGTGACGGTGGAGCTCTGGGGACACTGGGAAGCGGCGAAGAGAGGTCTCTGGGGAATTCGGGAGGAACACTAGGATGCGGAGAAGGAACATTAGAGGGCAACGATGGAGGAGCACTAGGAGGCAGGGACTCGGGAGGGGCACTAGGGGGCAACGAAGGACCACTGGGGAACAATGAAGGAACACAGGGACCACTAGGAAGCAACGAGGGAACACTAGGGGGCGACAAAGGGTCACTGAACACACTAGTGAGCAAGGAGGGAGCACAAGGGAACTCAGAGGAGGGACTAGGAAGCTCGGAGGAAGGACTAGGAAGCTCGGAGGAAGGACTAGGAAGCTCAGAGGGGACACTAGGGGGCGACAGGGACACAGGGAGCGGGGACTGCAGCAGGCTCTGGCCACGGAAGGGCTGCTGGTCCAGAAGACACTGGGTCTGGGCTGGCGGAGAGACTGTGCGGCTTGGGAGGCAGAGTGTTGCCTTTCAGCACGGCTATGGCTGTCAGGCGCTCCCACTCTGCCTCCTGCTTCAACTCCGCCAGCCCCTGGTGCGGAAGTCGCAGGATCCAGTAGTCCAGCATAAGGACCATGCGTGTGGCAATGCCCAGGCGCTGACGGGCGGAATAAGGCTTAGCCACCTCCTCCGCGTAGTCCTTTATGGGGGTTTTTAAGCCGGCTGGATCCATAATGAAAAGAGCCTCACCGATCGGTCTGGTCGGATCCTTCTGTCATGTAACGGTGGTGATGGTGGTGAGGCAGATGCTTGTAGACCCAGGTAGTGATGGGCTATCTGAAGCCAGACTTCGAGGCTTGTACCGAGTAATAAGGGGGCGTGTCCGATGAAGCCCAGTTTCGAGGCTTGTGTCGACTTGTTGAAAACCACGTGACTGGCAACAAACGATGCTTCACATTGCATGGGTCACGTGACTGCTTCATTTTTGCGTATCGGTTTTCAAAATAAAAGCGTGATGAGCCGCTACTTGATCGCATCAGATTTGTATTAATGATTTTGATGATGGCACTCATCAAAATGCAACGTTTGTCACCAGTTTTCTCAATGGTTGATTATGGCATATTTTGTGACTCTATATTTATGTGTTTTTATTTTGTAAAACATTTTGACACTGCTTTGTTGCTGAAATGTGCTACACAAATAAACTTGATTGATAAGGAGCCATCAAGAAGAAAAAATCTGACATCAGGGAATACTTGAGATGATCACTCACAAGATTCTTAAATAACAATAATTAAACCCTTCACCTCCAAAATTCTGACCTTCTTGAAATTTCCACTATTTCTTTGTTCTGCAGAAACAGACTTAAAGCTGTTGGAAAAGTAAAATCCTGGCTGATGAGTAAAAATATAAGGGATCAGATCAGAGAGCCAATAGAAATCCAAGAAAAAGAGAATTTTTGAAGAATCTTAGTTTTTCAGGAGGCAAATCAAAACTCAAAGAAAACTGTCTGCCCCAACAAGCACTGCACTCCGAATACAAATGTCTATTGTTAAATCAGTCAGTGACAAAAGAAAACAGCCACTGACAATAAGCATATATCAGCATTAACTACAAATTATTTTAATAACTAAAAAAGATTAGTTAAATAGTATTTAATTGACTCTCCTGTTACTAAACGTGAGTTTGACAAAAACTTTGTGACAATATTGCATCTACTAATTGTTTTTAAATATGTCTGTCTGAGTGACAAGGCTGCCACAGTTTCAACAGCAGATGTCACTAGTGAGAAATGAATGAAGCATTGAGTAATGAACTTTTGGGCAAAGCAATGGGCCGGGAAGCTTCATTGCTTCATGAGGCTTCATTTGGCCATCACTAGACCCAGGTAAAGATCAAGTGATGGTAGTTTAATGATGAAAATGCCAAAATACAGAATCCAAAACACCAGGCAGCACGACTGAGCGGAAGCCAGGGCTCAATGCCTGTAGCAACTGGTTAAACGAATGGACTGCTTACAATATGCATACGACAACAAGTGACTGCTTAGACAAGGATGCAGAGACACAGGTGACATTAAATACAGAGGAGGTAATCAGGGAACGAGACATTGAGGAGAGGACAGGAGACACAGAAAACTCAAAATAAATACACATAGAACTCAAATCAACACAGAGAAAAACCCAAATCCACACACTAGAAGCTACTCTCTCCAACAATTCAAGGGTCATTTCAAGCTTTCTGAACACAGCTCTTGTTTTCCCACAACTTATCCTGCACTGCACCGTCTACAAGTCATTAAGCAGGGTTTTGTTTATTTTTTTGGACCTATAAGAAATTAACAAAAATACTTTTCCCAAAGTTACCTTTGGGAAAAGTCCTTTCATGGACTGCAAAGTCCTTTCATGGAATTTAAAATCTATTTCCCCAAAACGTTTCCATTTTCTTTCATTAACTTTAATGAAACATACTATTTATTTTTCTAGAATTTACACTGAACTTTAATGGAGCACATTAAGGTAGTTTCCCTAAACCTAGAGGTTATTTTTAATATTTTAGATTAATATTATTTAAATATTGAATAAATAGTACTGTTTGGGTACAATTTTCATCCGGTACAGAGTGACATTAGGAAATATAAAATGCTGTATCCTGAGGTTTTTCATGTGTTATTTCTTTGGTTCTACCAGGGGGCAAGAGTGGATCTGTCTGCTAAAAACCTGAAGGTGATGGACCAGATGCCGCCATCAGCTCCAAGGTATGCCTACACCGGACAACTTCGCGTTACGCAGTCATCAGACTATAATACCCATATATGGTCATCTGAAAGCTCCTTCCTCTTTTTACAGGCTCTTCAAGTTGTGTTTGCCACCCTCAGATGGAGATCTGTGAGAACACTTCAGAGAATCTTCTCATAGGGAGGAGAATGCCGAAGTGGAGGACATTGGGAGAGGATGAGTTTAATTCTCATCTCTTCCTTTCAGTTTAACGCTGCCATTAAAACAAGGACCAACTTTGTGTCTGCAGTACAAGCTAAGAAAGACAGTTCAGATAAACAATAAAAGGGACAACGGACCAATTAAAGCCAGACTCCTGCGGCCAAAGCAAACTAGTCATGTATGCTTTGTGATTATCCTGGACAGTATTACTACGTCAGCCGTCTTCTGACGTGAAGCTTACCTTACTTATCTAGAAGAGGATGTTCTCATGGATCAGCTTGTGTTGTTAACTGGATTAACCAAACTACCTGTATTTGACCAATGTCTTAAATAACAATTTTTACCCACTTTGCCTTGGACTGCAAAATCCGGAGAGCTGCCTCTCGTTCTGTCCGCATGCTCCGGTGTTCCCCAGGGCTCAAAGTTCTGACCACAAGTCAAGAAGAACATTTTAGCTACACTGCTAGACGCAGAAAGTCCAAAAGACAGACAGAGAAATGGAAGTATAGGGACTGAGGGGCCTGATAATAAAAAAAAATGGCAGAGGGAGAGGAGAGGGCTGTTTAGAATTTTTTTCTCAGCCTGTTGTATGTGGTGACTGTGCAATTACTGTAGGTTTAGTTTAAGTACTGTATTACTGCACAAAATGAAGGATTGCTATTTATTGTGTCCAGAAGGAGCGTTTTTATCACTTACTTACTCGATATCAGGTATTAAAGAGTCTAAAAGCATTCCAGCCTATGTATTGATCAGTATTTAAAAGCCAATGGCATACCATTTCACCTGTTTTCTTTAGATGTACCTGCTTGTGTTTCATTTTATTTAATTGTGTGTAATTCAATTATGTCAGTAATTGTTTCATTAATAATCAGGGCATGTAAGGGATGGAGTAACTAAATCAGGTCAAAATGTAAAACAAAGAAACCAAGTCAAAACGTTAAGTACTGAATCACTTAAAATATTAATATATTATTTAATCCAAATGTTGAAAGTTTGCCTTGTGTTTTCTGAATTCTGACCTTTAAATGGGTTCTTATAAATATAAGAGCCCATTTAAAAGTCAGAAAGTTTGCTGTAGGTGTTCTGAAAGAAGCACAGTGATTGGTCCATTCAGTGTTACGAAAAGTAATGTAATCAGTTTTAGGATGACAAAAACAAACAAAAGGGATTGTGTTGAAGATTAAAACACAGTAAAATTAGTTTACTGGAGATTTTATTTTCTTGTAAATGAATATGTAACATTGTCAGAGCAGAAGATTGTGCAGTCGTTACAGAATAATGCTATAAATTATATTAGATTATTTTTATGGAAGTAATATAGTATATGAAACATATTTTGTATTGATGACTGTGCATTTGAAGAGATACTGCCTCCCTGTTTCTAGCATTACTGGATCTGCAGCTTTGGTTTTTTGGTTGTTAAAAATGTTCTTCATCCAGAAACTCCTATGATTTGCTGCATTCTTTGCGCTGGTTTCTGTTTACAGCCTAGTTCCATATTGACATGTTATAATCTCACCTTTTTACCTGGAGCTTGACTCATCCATCATTTTACATGATCAGACGTGCAGATATTTGTATCAACATATTTTCCTGTATGATCTCAGTTCTGTACCTGAGTAAAAATCATTCAGTGATCTTGAAGCAGTCTCTGTTAGCACTGCAGGTTGCTAATGAGTGCAGCATGTTGGTATATCTGGACAAAATATTGTCTAATTCGGATGTTTTCTTTTGTATATATACTTCTGCAATTTTATGTTTGTTAAAAATAACTGTACAAAGATATTCCTTTTGTTGAATCTTTCTAAAATGATTGTAAATGGAATATTAACAAGTTAGTAAATAAATTGTTCTTGTCATGACAGTTTGTTTTTTTTCTAGTGGAGCTCTGTCTCCGTTTTTCTTCAGTGAGTCCCACCCATTAATTTGTTGCCTTTAAACTAATACCCATTACTGAACTCTGAAGGGAATCAGAATCATTACGTCTCTGCACTTACTATATGATGGTGAGTGAATGCTGCTGGCCTGTGATGAGGTTTCGTCTTTCACCTCTTCTACTGAAGCGTTCTATCTTTTCCCTGTCTATATTTTACGTTGTATGTTTAAAGTAGGTTAGCAGCAGATTGTCTATCAGTGTCATAAACCTGGGATGTGTTTGTAAAACTGACTTTTGTTCTCCTTGTTAAATAGTACTCTTTCCATTCAGTTATTAGTGGTTTAAAACCACAGATTCAGTGGGTCTGATTGGGATTTCATGTTGTAGACCAACACAAAGTAGCACATATTACAAAGAGGAGAAAAAACTGATATGCTTTTCAGTTTGTTTGTTTTTTTTTTACAAATCTGAAAAGTGTGTCATACATTTGTGATCATCTTCCTTTACTCTAATTCCCATTCACAGCATCCAATTTCCTCCTGAAAGTCACAACATTACTAAAAATTAAAATTTTTTTGACCTTGACTATATTTTGTTTAGTACTTATACTGTTGCAAATAAAACCATATGACTTACATTAGATGAAAGTGTAATTTCTCTGGCAAAATGTGATGCATTTTCCCGTGCTAATTTCAAACCACTATGCTACTACAGCTAGCTAAACATGGCTGAAAGGGTTGGGGTGGGTTGTAACACATCTTTAAAAAGTGTTACAACCATCCCCTTAGATGCAACTAAGAACATTTTGATTTTAATCATTTTACAGAATGCCTAGGCAGTGGATACAAAAGACTGATAGAGGTGTGCCTGCAGATGTTTTAAAAAAAAGGCATCTGATGAGGTCACAAAGAAGAGCAAGTCAGTCAGATCAGTTGCGAAGGCGTATGGGATCTGCCATGTAACACTGAGCAGATACTGCAAATCACTGCAGAAGCTGAGAGAACAGGGGTCCAGTGATCTTCCCAGTGAAGCCTGGATGAAGATGAATCCTGCCAAGATGATGATGATATATGATATTGCAAGTATTGTGAAGACTGCTCTGCCTGCAGCTGCAACACCGAAAAACATTCAAGCTGGTTTCCAATCCACAGGTATTTGGCCCTTCAATCCTGACATTTTTTAGGAGTGTGACTATGCACCCTCACAAGTCACTGACCGTCCCGACCCAGGCACATCATTGACATCTGGAGCTTTTCAGCCGCAGTGTCCACCAACACACCTGGGGATTGCCTTCTCTCCTCACCTGGGGATGGTCTCCTCTCCGCCAACTCACCTGGAGACTACTACTTCTGGCTCCTCTGCAGTTAATGATGTGAGCATGTCCTGTGCTCCAGATGAGCCAAGCACCTCAGGGGTGTCTCCTGGTCAGGCATTCCATACTTTGACTACGCGGCCATTTCCAAAAGCAGGGCCAAGGAAAACAACTGGCAGTATCAGGACGAAAAGGAAATCTGAAATACTCACTGACACACCAGTGAAACAAGCACTGATAGAAGAAGAACAGAGAAGAGGAAGCAAAAATGTAAGGAAGAGTTTATTTGCAAAGCATAAAGGCAAGCAAAAGAGTAAGGAGAGAAAGCCTGCCAAGAAAATGTTAAAAGCCAATGCTGAGGATTCTGAGACCTCAGACGATGAATATTTTTGTGTTGTCTGTATGGAGCCATTTGGCAACTCAAAGCCACAGGAAGTGTGGGTAAAATGTGCCCTATGCAGTCTCTGGGCCCACCAAGCCTGCACTTCTGGGCTACCATCATTCATTTGTCATTACTGTGACTGATTAAGGATACACTCACATAGACACAAACACACACTGACATTGGTTTTTGTTAGACCTACATGTTTGTTCAGTGTTCATTAAGCATACATTATACATGTTAAGGAAGTTTGTTCTAGTAGAATAATTTACACACATGCACACACACAGAGTATATTTGAGTTATGGTCAGTCACAGAGAGAGAGACATTGTTCTTTTAATTCAGTAAACCTCTTTTTGAAGCATATCACATGGTGTGGCCTCTGTTTTTGCTTCTTTTGTCTAATTGTTACAACTTACCCCAGCAGGTGTTACAACCCACCTTGGTAGCGGGGTAGGTTGTAACAAAGGAACACCATGTATTTGACATGAACTCATGAGGTCTGTGATATTCTTGCAGAGGTTTGAATTGGTGCCATTTGTAGTAAACAAATGTGGGTATTTTGTATAAAAATTTGAAAACTCTAGCTCAAACATTCTGTGAGTTAAAGGTGCTGGAGCAAAAGGTGTTACAACCATACCTGGTCTCCCCTATTTCTGTTTGAAGAGGAGATAATTTTAAGTGTTTGCATGGACTTTTGTTTCTTTATTGTTTCCAGTGAAATCCAGTCCTAATTCATCCTGACATACATTCTGGTATCCATTTCTCATAGTGTAGAAAGCTGCACATATGAATATTGCATAGCCCTGCATCATCCAATGAAAGCTTTCATTGTAGCTGCTCTCCTGGGCTGAAGTTGAGTGGAGAGAAACTGAGGTAATACGAGGCTCTGTTTTTAAAACCAGAGCAGATACTTTTCACTAAAGTAGACTGATACCCATTATTTCCTTCATGTTGACAACTTGTAATAATTTTATTTATTTATTTATTTATTTATTTATTTATTTATTTATTTATTTATTTATTTATTGACAATTTTCTGCATCAGCAACTAGAACAGAAAACCTGATCTGCATGTTGAGTTTGAATTTACACCCAAATGCACTTCTTAGTCATTAAAGCCTTTACTTTTACTTTGATCATGTCTGTATTTCATGTGCATACCTCCTACTGTGCCCGTCAGGCTGACGGAAGGGAAGAGAAGTAGACAGGACACACATTGAGTTTCTGCAGGAACCAACACGGACCTCAGCGGCAGCACCAGCAATAGCAGCAGCACACACCCCTCAGCGAGTGATGCATTCTCACGGCAAGGACACCGACAACTCCTCCTCAGAGTCGGCTCCACTTTAGGATGGTGCAGAAATCCCTCAACGGCGGGGTTTACCCAGCTGAAGCCGGAGAGAAAAAGCACAAAGTCGGCTTCGTCGGCTTGGACCCCGGCGCTCCGGAATCCACCAGAGACGGGGCGCTGCTCATTGCGGGCTCGGACAGCACTAAGCGGGGTGGCATCCTCAGCAGACCCAGGTCCAGCATCTCCTGCGGGAGACCCAGACCGTCAAAGAAAAATGCCAGCTACCGGAAACTACAGAGTTTCCTCTACAACGCGCTGGAGAGACCGCGGGGATGGGCGTTCGTCTACCACGCTTATGTGTAAGTGCTGTTCCAGTTTTACTTGGCTTTTTAAAATGATTTTTTGTGTCGGTTATCGTGGCCTTTCTGACTGATTCGGGGTGGGGGAAGCTTGGTGGAGTTTGGAGAGTCTATGGCGCATATCAGGTTAACTCCAGCTGTGGTCTGATCACCTGCAGTCAGTCAGTCTGTCTGTCTGTCTGTTCGTTCGCTGTTTCAGCCTCCAGTTCTGCTCCTTCATGCTGATTCTAACTCGTGTTGTCATGATGCGGCAGCTTTCAGCACCGCTCTGTGCGGACAGCTCCGGGCCGCCTCGGTACTTTTGTCCGAACATCGCAGAGAGGTTCTGCTCAGGCATGACTCCACACTTACCGCTTTCTGCAGTCAAAGTGGAGCTTTATGGGGTTTAAACGGCTACAAGGACTTTAGTTTTTGTCTTTGTGACTCAGGATAAAGATAAAGAGTGGCCGGGGTTCTTATTTTCTTTTTATAGTTTGTTCTGATCATGAAGAAGACAGGGTTGTTTATTTATTTATTTATTTATTTATTTATTTATTTATTTATTTGTAACCTCCATTCAGTATTAGTGGTTTCTAAGTATAAGGATTTACAATAAAAATAACAAATTAACAAAATTGTTTTTGCACTGCAGGTAAAGAATCAGTAAAATGTTATTTTGAACAAAGAAAAGAACTTATTAAGCAAACATTTGTAAAATTGTGCACATTTTAGGTTCCCAGTTTGGATCTGGGCCCAAGGAGCAAAGAAACTAAATCGTTCTCCTCACAGTTTAGATATGCTGCTGAGAAGCTACCAGATCCCTGATGACCTGAGGTGACTAAATATTAAAAGAAAAAGGAAACCAGTAATACGATTTAAAAATTTGTACTTTGACATGCAGAGTTAGAAGAGATTTTATATTATGTTGTCTTATTTCCAGGTTGAGATCGCAGATTAGAGCTGCAGCTGGTTGATAGACCAGCAAACTGAGCCATTACACAGTAGTCGCACCTACTGAAAGTGAAATCATCCATATATTTTTTCTTCTGTCAGATTTTTACAAGTTTGTATTTGGCAGACACAGTAATAGATTTTAAGAGGCTGTTAAGGTTTAAGTTTGATTAGTGGCATCTAGTTTTCTGGCATTTTAGTTCTGCATCATTAAGTCAAGCTGAGTTCTTGGTTCTTGGATCAAAAAAAGTTTTATCTTTCCTGCGTTAAGCTGAAGTAAGTTTAATGAAAAAATTATGAAGAAGCAACAGGAAGCTGTACATCATCAGTGATGATATAATAGCGGTGTAATTAGAACCTGACTGGAGAAGAGAGCCATGAGGAACCTCATATTAAATCCATGATGTTTGATTCCCTGTTTTCTAAATGCCAAGTAAAACAAAACCTCTGTCAAGTGAACTTTGAACATATTTACAGTAAAACCTCAGAATGGATTTTATATTCGGTTCAGCATCACATTCAGCAGTTCAGAACTGAAATCCAGTAAAATCAACACTGAAGCTTTTCATGCATCACTGTCAGGGTTTAATAAACCTTAATAAGTTCAAAGTTTACAATGACATAAAATTAATCTCTGTAAGAGAACAATGTCAAACTTATTGAAAGCCTTTAAAGTCTGTGATCTGTTTTCTTTATGTAGATAATTTTGTTTGCTATTTTATTTTCTGAAACAAAATGAGCGAGTAAACAACAGATGGATGTTTTGCTAAAGATGTAGCACAATAATTTAAGATTAAATCTGTTAAAATAGTCAGAAGAATTATAGCACAAGGTTCCCCTAATGCTTTTCATAATTAAAAATACATTTGTTTGAACTCTTTTTAATTTATAAATGCCTAATGTAGAACCTTGAAAACATTTTCACACCTCCTGATATTTTGCATCTCGGATCTTCAGCACTCAATGTACTTTTAATGAATTTATAAACTCGGTTTTTCCAAATTAAGAGCTGAAAAATACAACAATTCAAATTCATTAAGTACTCCTGCCCTGCTGCCATCACAGCACTGTCTCCCAGATTTACACACACTAACATGCAGTTCAGTCAAACTCTGAACATTTTCTTTTTCTTTTTATTTTCTGGGAAAGACAGAAACTAAAACTTCACTTTCAGGTGACTGACTGAACAGAGCTGTGAGATTTATTTCCTATATTGTTTAGCTTTATTGTCTCCTGTATTAATCTGTCCTCATGATGCTGCATCTTATCTGTTCTCTCTTTTTTGTTTTCTACAATAAAGCAACTATATTATTTGCATATTGCATATTTTCTTCCAATTCACAAACATGCTTTACTTTTTGTGGCCAATCATAACATTTCTTCATAAAATTCATCAAAGTTTGTTTGTGATCTAAGAAAATATTAAAAGCTCCTGAGTGTCTTCATGTAGTTTAGACCTCCTGTGGTTTGAACAGTGCTCTGATGAAAATGTGTTTGGATTTGTTTCGAAGTGTCCATTGCTTTTTTCTTTGGTCAGATACTGAACTGTGATCGCCAACCAGCAGAGAAAATGGCCACAGCAGCAATCAGACTCCACTGGGATCCTAGAGACACACACACACACACACACACGCACGCACGCACACGTGTGCACACAGTACTGGGGGACTTTTGAAATATTAACGGTTTTCTGCTCCAGTAGCAGCAAGCAGCTTTTTAACAGCTGCTTTGCTCTCTGACAGACCTGCGCTGACCAGTGATGTTCTTTGTTTGAATGTTACTATTTCTAATGGGATTCAGGTGATTAAAATCTGATCTTACTGGTAAATGTTACAGAACAAAGCAGCGCTGTCACAAAGTGAAGCTCCACACAGAAAACATTCAATCTCAATCCTATTGAAAAGGATTTCTGCAGCAAACCAGAACTTTGTGCATTTGTTTTATGAATTATTCATATCCGTCACACTTCATTTAATCTTCCGACTCGTTGCTTCAGCCCTGATGATTTATAAAGCTATCGTGTGGAGACATCAGTCACGTCTTTTCCAGCCTTCTTCCTTCTTTTCCCTTGGATGTAAAAGAAAAAGCTGTTGCCAAACTAAATCACAGCTATGAATGGGATTTGTTTTCTCATTTTAAAGTCTGTGACGTCCCAGTATGTGGAGCATTAGTTTGGTACAAACTCCATTCTTGTTGCTTTATATGTCTGTAGTTTTTTTTTCTTGTTTTGCTGTGTTTTGTCTTCTTTTCTTAGAGCCAGCCCCTTTTTGTCTGCCAGGATGTAACACTGACTTTTCAAGCAGCAGCAGCAGCAAATGTTAGGTTTTGTTTGATAAGCAGAGCTGTAGCACCGTTAATAATAACTTGTTGTCAGCTTATGTACAAACTAATGGTAGCACTGCAGCTAAGCTAGCTGCCATAGGAAGTTAGAACAGGAGTTCTTTAAGAATATTTTTACGCAGTCTGAAAAAAGTGGAATTTATTTTTATTCATTTCTACAGTAGATACTGAAAAATACTTGTGTTTTCTGAGACATCTAGTGACTTTCCCCCTCTGAAATGTACAAATTTGCTTCTAGAATTCAGTTGCTTGGGCAGCTGTGAAATTGAAATCAAATGTTGTTTTTAAGCAACAATTTAACAAAGGTTTATTAAATTTATTTTGTATTTTATTTTTGTAAACTACTTAATCATAGAATGCTTTTATAGTGTCACATAATCTGAAACAGAACTGATGTATTTTAGATCAGATGCTAAAGGAAAAAGCACTGAAAAAATGTTTTTTAACCTGAAACCAAACGTCTTCAACATAATCAGGATAAAACCTCAAATCTCCAGAATGTTCTAAAAACTGTTGGAAAAATCAATAAATCTGGGTGTGGGAAAAAAAACAAAAAACATTTTAAAATCCAACTGCTTCAAGAGTTATGGATAAGTTAGTGTATTTGGGTTTTTTGGCTATGCGGGAACCATTTTGGTAGATATTTCTCATTCCTCAGTCAAGCCCCGTCTCCTGCGGGTGATGATGTGTATTACATAGAGGCGTCCTCAATGTCAGAATCAGAATCAGGTTTTATTGGTAGGATCTTGTCATCATACAGAAGCTCAATGAAGTTCGTTTCAGTAGCCCATCCAAAGACAAGACAACTAACCACCATATCTCATGGGTAGACGTGTTTCCCTTTAAACTTTGACTGTCAGATTATTGGTCCAGTGAGTGAGTGTACTTAACTCTTTTTTTTTGTAAATTTTTGTGCAAAAAACTAAATTTAATCAACTAAATAAGAAGTTCTGCGACAGACTGGTGACCTGTCCAGGGTGAACCCCGCCTCTCGCCCGGAACGTAGCTGGAGATAGACACCAGCAACCCTCCCGACCCCATTAGGGACAAGGGTGAACAGAAAATGGATGGATGGGTTGTATATAACATCTTTGCACACTGGAGTAGATAATCTATTAAATCTTTGGTGTTGCAGTTGATTCCAAAGCTGTGGGTCTGGATTCCACTCAGGACTGTCAGTCGACACATGGAGGGTTATGAGATTATCTGTTATAGTTAAAGTTATAGTTTAGTAGAATCTGGATTCTAATTCTCCTCAGATTCTCCTCTGGAAATGACTTCATCTGGATATTTTCACTTCATTAGAACCTATTTAGGAGAAAACAAACCGATCCACCGTCAGAAAATTTAATCTGAATCAAAATCTTGTCCTTAATCTTTTCTTTGTCTACTGAAAAAAATTCCATTCATAAAAATCTGAAGACTATATTCGCATCTGAAATCTGTCCAGTTCATTTTCCTGCTCTGATATCCTTCCTGATTGCTGAGTGGGAGAGAAGCTTCAGCAAAACCAAATTATCAGAGCTCAGCTGAAGAACATTATGGAAACAGACGGTAAGGAGGAGGTGAACTGAAACTGCAGTTAGTGATTAATCAGTGGCAGCAGAGTCACGTTGTGTTTAGTGAATCTGGGAGGCAGATTGAGGACGTGATCCAGTTCTACGTTTTGCTGAGCTGGTGATCTGAAGAAGACCTGAGGAAAGAAATAAAGGCAAGGGCAAACATGAGACAGATGTTGGCTTCCAAAGGCTGAGGATTTGACTTAGTGTCTGTTTCACAGTTCAGAGGTCGGCTGAGGAGCTCTAGCCTTGACTGGGATGAAGTCCTGCTGCTCTACCGGTTCTAACAAAATAATGATTATTATATTATCTAATCATTTTATTTTTGAAAAATTCCACAAAATTTGTATTTTCTCAGTACTAAAGTTGGGTGGTTGAGGGGACAATTCTAGACTTTTCTAAGATTGGGGGGATACAAACCCCCCTATCCCCCATGGGATTTCCACCCATGCTTTAAAAGGAATTAATTTTCCTTTAACAGATAAAACCAGTCAGTAGCTGGTATTATTGAATCATTTCTGTGTTATCACTGCTGTCTCATTTATACAGAAATAATCCCTCAGAGAGTCATCAGTTGACCACATGCTGCTGCTGCATGTTTCTGTTTGTGGTCAGTGGAAACCTTCTCCATGTAGTTCTGCTGGGTTTGTTGCAGTCTAAATTTAGTGATAAGGCCGTTTGGCGTCATTGTGCTGAGCGCCACAGATCGATCTTTCTCCAAGTGCAACCCAGAAGGAAAAGCAAATTGTTCAGCAACAACAGCAACCCTTCACCCTGACCGATCTACCGTCACATTCCTGAGGTCCGGACAACAAGTGAACGTTCATATTTATTGCAGCATTTTTTAGCTGGATGGAAGAATGAAGTGTTTTTATGTTAAAGTTCATTTTTGTTTGAAAAATAATGTGAAATGTTGGCTTAGGATTTACTGTTTCTTAAGTGAAACTCAACTTGTAATGACATTAATGTTAATGAGATTTTTATTCAGCAATTCATTTTCAACACCAGCTCATCCTCTTCAGCACTCTTCACTCACATTGACAATTCAGAAACTATAAAAACCCATAAAATGTTGGAATTTTCTGTACGGATTAAAATCTTTACTACATTATTCTTATTATACTGATGACACATTTCCAAAAACATGTTCTTAAATAACATGTTTTAAAAATAAAATTGATTACTTAAGATACATTATTGTAACATTTTTTGGCCTTGCTTGCTCAAGTTTCCGTGGAGCTGAAATGCTAAATCTTCCAGCTGAGCTAGCATCCTGTGCTAATGCTAACATTCACATCCGAAGATATGTGGAAGCCCTTTTCTATAGAAGCCCTTTTCTATGGAAGCCCATTTCCGCCATTTTGTTAAAAAAATAAAATAAATTATCTCATTATAATGGGATACTATCTCATTACAGTATCCCATTATAATGAGATAATGAGATACTATTATCTCATTATTTTATAAAACAGTGATACTATCTCATTATAATTAGATAGTATCCCATTATTTTGAGAAATTTATTTTTTATTTTTTTAACAGGGTGGCGGAAACAGGCTTCCATAAAATGATGCAATCGAAGCTAAATAAATAAGTAACTTAAGTACTGTAATGGAAACACATAAAGTGTATAAACTTTAACACATTAAAAGCTTTTTATGTGCTAGAAGCCAGGCTAACTTTTTTCCTGGTCCTAGTGCTATGTGAAGCAGAGCTAGCTGTAGCTACAAATTCAACAGGGAAATATCAAAGTGTATCTTTCTAGTTCACTTCAAATCTTTTTTCAGGACTTTGATTTGACTCTGCTTTCCACTTAATGATGACTCCAATCTTTTGGAGCCGTGCTCAGCTGACAGTAGCCTGATGGATAGTCGGTGTGTGGAGGAGCTGGAGGCAGGTTCTGTCCCTCTCCACTCTCCTCTTTAGCAGCTGCTGATTAAAATGGCAAAGTCGAGGTAGGAATGATTTTCATCCTGCAGCCAGCTGCGTCTTCTGCTGCATTTCATAATGCCTTACTTTCTGTGACCAGTTGCATTTTTTGTGTTTCATGAACTGAATGTTGACTTTTCTGCTGACTTTGTGAAATGTCTGCCTGGTGACATCATAGATACTCAGATAATGAGTATCAAATGTATTTACAGTATCACAAAGTGCAAGGCTGAGCAGTCTGACAGCAGTGATATCACTCTACAAAGCAGTGTTTGTGTTTAGGGAAGTCATAGTGACAAGTCTGAGTACTGGAAATGTAAAGCTGTGTTTCCAGATAGCAAAACAAAAAGTCAGGACCAGCAGACAACTCAAGGGATTCAGAGAATAAACAGCAGCCAATTCAGTCAATTTAACACCACAAAGTGTGTTTCTTTCCAAGCTTACTGTGCCCATTTCTTTAGCTGAATTTATAAGAATACCTTGAATGACACAGTTTGACAGACATTCTCTAGTAATAGTATACTTCCTTATTTTATTATTATTATTATTATTATTATTATTATTATTATTATTATTATTATTATTATTATTATTATTATTATTATTATTTAGCAAAAATAAGGAAATAAAAGCTTTGTGAACAGTAGATAATCAGGTGATTTCACCTCAAAGGTCCAGTCTTATATCTTTGCTGAAACTTTCCCGTTTCATATATTTCAGATTCTGTTCATATAATGTAGATAAATGTTTATTTATTTTCAATTTTTTAAGCTCACCCTGGTTGACATGATGTCATGGAACGCACTGAAAAAAGTGAGAAAAGAGCTAAAGTTTAAAGAAAAGCTTAACATAGACTGGATAAAGTTTGATAAATTAAATGTACTTTTATATTTTTGTATATTCTGCCTTTATTATTACAGAAGATGCATGGTGCCTATTTTAACCTTAATGTTTTAATGAACGGCCATAAGAACCTTTATTACCACCAAAAGCTTAGAGGTTTACTAACTCTTTACTAACAGACTAATAGTGACAGCATATCTAACTACATTGTTGCTATTAGAACTGTTCACATGAATATAATACCATCTCAAAAACTAGGCTATCAGGCAACATTTTAAGTTGATTTGATCAGTGGAGATATTTGCAGAGAACAAAGCTAAAGGTTTCATATCAGAAAGTGTAAGACAAAAATAAACTCTTCCATACTAATGGCACAATAATCCAGCCTTATGAGGAATACACTACTTTTGGAGTCATGCGGAGTACAGAACTCAAAACTGTTTCTCATTCTACACCAGTGACTTACTGGATTTTCAACAAACCTTTCAAACATGATCATCAAAGCCTCTCCTAGAGTTTAATTTATAAAATAGAAACCATTCACTGAAAACAGTAAAGATTTGATGCTGGAATTTCATCTAGAAATTTGTGTTGTATCTCTTGGTAGAAAGTTTGAAAAAAAATTGCTAATATTTTCTTGTACATGCTAATCTGATGGGTTTCTGATGAGGTTTTGTAGAAAATCCCTTTAGCCGCCTTGTTGAAGCTTGTCGTGCTTCCTGTGGTTTAACTAACTAATTAACAAAGTCCTCTCTCTGACATCTTTTGCAGCTTCTTCTTGGTCTTTTCCTGCCTTATCCTGTCAGTGTTTGCCACCATCAGAGAATATAAAGACAACTCAGAAAACGCTTTGTACATCTTGGTATGTGCCACTTTGTGTTGTGACCCCTAGCTACAGAAACTTTCAAAGTCTAACTGCTGTAAATACTGTAAAAGGCTGCTCACCTACCTCACTTCTGAGTCTCTTCTCTATTATAGAATGACAACTTATGTCATCTGATCTCATGGACACTCAGCAGGAAACCTTAATAAGAATAAGACCTTTATCATGGATGTAAAGTCTTACCATAAAACTAATTAAAGGTGACCTACTATGCTTCCATTGAACAGGTATACATATATGAACATGTATGTATACATATGTCTATAAGCCAGCCCAAGACATTTTTTCTTTTTACACAAAATCATTCTTAGATATGGAGATGTTACTCTGCTCAGTTCTGCCTATTTTGAGCTCAATTGTACATCTTTGAAAAGGTTAAGTGGAGCCTCCTGCACAACCAACAAGTGCAGTAAGTAGATTGTGGATGGTACACCTACTACAGAACATTTGTCTTTTCCAGCAGCCATTGAACACAACAGTAAAACCAGCTGACCAAACATGCTGGAGCTCCCCTTGGGTTGTTATGGCTGGGGTTGCTAGTTAACAGCACAGTGTGACTCAACAATTTGGAGGTTTTTGAAACAGCTCATTTTCCAGACATTAAAAACATTAACTTATTGTTAAAAAAGACTTGATGGTTTTTTTTAAATGCTCTTGGTCTGTTTTTAGAAGCAGTTGAGACCAAAATTAAAATATAAAAACATGCAAAATGGGAATTTTGCTTAATAAATCCTCTTTAAAATGAAACATTTCTGTATTTTATAAGCCTGGGAAACAGTCCTCCTTAACACTTCTTAAGAAATTGCAAATAAATTCAGACTGTTCCTGATCTTTTGTTAATTACTTAATAATTGATTCAGCATTAAACTCAACAGCAGTCTGATAGACAAGCTAATTTCTCTTGTCATCTTCATATTCACATCACAGACTTTCTGCTGTTCCTTGGTTTTCATTTGCTTTGCAGGAGATTGTGACCATTGTGGTTTTTGGAGTTGAGTACATTGTGCGGATATGGGCCGCTGGATGCTGCTGTCGCTACAGAGGATGGAGGGGGAGGTTAAAATTTGCCAGAAAGCCTTTCTGTGTCATAGGTGAGGAAACAAGTTTGTTTTGCCGATTATTTTACCCTGAACATAACTCAAACTTTTTGTTTTTTTATTTTGATGTTCCTCGCAATGAATCCTTGAAGAATGATCACAGTAGTCTTTTGTTTTATAGAAGAGGATTAATTATTATACACAGATATCATCTTGTGGTTGTCTCCTCAGACATGATGGTGCTGATCGCCTCAGTGTCGGTGCTGGCAGCCGGATCTCAGGGGAATGTCTTTGCCACCTCAGCCATCAGGAGTCTGAGATTCCTGCAGATCCTGCGTATGCTTCGGATGGACCGCCGTGGAGGCACCTGGAAGCTCCTTGGATCTGTTGTTTATGCCCACAGCAAGGTGAGCTAGGCGTTAAAGTTGCAGTACGTAACTTTATAAGATGTTTTTTTACATATTTGTTAAAACTGTCACCATCTCCTGACAGTTTGTCATGAGACAGGTAATATGTGAAAACATAAATCTCCTCCACTACCTCCCTGAGCTGCTATTGCAGTCTGAAGAAATACACCAAAAACAACCAGATCCAGGTGGAGGGTCTTAGCGCTGTCAATCATGCTCATGCACTTGCTGCTCAATGTCCTAAAGGTGGAGAAACAACTCTTTATCCACTGTCATCACTGGTCATGCTAACTACCCTTAGCATTCACAACAGACTATGCTAGCTGCAGCCTAGCAGAGAGCAAGAGGCTAAGGGGAGGGGAGATGAGCAGCCACATGAGATTGTGATTAACAGCGCTAAGACCCACCTTCTGGCTCTGATTGGTTGTTTGATCAGTGAGCACTGGGAGAAGGCTGAGGAGCTTGAATTTATTTTCTTCTTTTTTTTTTTTTTACAGAGTAACAAACTGTCATGACATGGTGACAGTTTCAACAAATAAGTAAAAAAAAAAAATATATATATATATATATTTTTTTTTTACAGACGTTACATACTGCAGCTGTAAGTGTAAGTGCCAGGGTTTGTTTTTATGTACTTTGTATTGAAGTCAAAAGAAGCTGAGCAAAGAATGTTCTTCAAATATAGTTTTGGGTTTTTGAAGATAAGGCATCGTTTCTCCAGATATTCATCAACTTATTTATGTCATCATGTTGAGAAAAAGTTTGTTCAATGAACCCGTTGTCTGGAAATAGTGGCTCAGGTAACTAAACCTTTGTTGGAGTCTGTTTCCTTAGAACCATGTCGTATTGGGATTTCTGTCTGATTTTACTGTAATACTGGTTTTATTTTCTCAACATAAAGATGGCAGTTGGTATTAAGAGGAGTTATGGACTAAACTAAATGCCTGTGATAACTAACCCGTGATTGCTTGAGACACCTTCAAGTAATCAAGTAATTTGGTGTTTAATGGTTCAAACACCAAATATACCGTAACATACATTAGCGCTAGCACAGACAGATATTGGGATAACACCTGCTGTCCTCTCTTTGAGGTTCAGCCAATCTGTCTCCAAGGAAATTAATAGATTGGCTGCGTGGTAAATACCAGCCAATAGCAGCATTGCACTGAGATATTTCAGTTTCCTAAACTGTATTTTCTTAAACTTTACAAAAACAACTATGAATATGCAAGTTTTCTCCAAACAATTTGGAGTCACCTTTTACAGAAACTTGTTCGTGAATTCCCAAATAAAGAACTGTGAAACAGTGGCGGCACTATATTGGGATAACACCTAGTTTTTACTGAGAATTATTTAAATATTTCTTTAATGAAATATTTTTGCTCACATTGTTTAGCAGTTAAATTATATCATCATTTTAAAACAGCAGATTTGGTTTTATAGTGATGTTCTTTTAGTGTTTTTAAACTCATAAAATGGAAATAAACATAATTTATCAGCTTGTATTTGGAAAACAATAAATCCATCTGGTTTTCCGACATCCAGCAAGAAAACGCTCAGCTTGTGTGTGAGCATTTACATCTGGTGAAGAAATCTGCAATTTATCTTACAATCTTTTTCTCTTGGTAACTGGAACTTCTTTTGAGTTTTTAACCTTTCTTACTTTCTTACAGTGAAAAGCCGCTGCATTTATTTGTGTCCTCTCTGATACACAAAGTTCTGCTCTGGAAAGGAAATGCATTTAATGTACTTTCAAACCAGATGGTGTCTTGAACTAACAGGCGCTGCTGCTATTTCTATGGGAGGCGACAAGTTGAAGCTGGATGTGTGTGACCAAGGGAAATAAATACATTTATGAAACACCACTTAGGGCTTTGGGCTCACATCATTGTGTCCAATATTATTATGTGCTGATTGTTTTACCAGTCGACTGTAGCCTCCTGTCTTGATGCCACTTTATTGCCTTATGTCTCCTGATGCTCACCGTACTGTTTTCCCCTGCAGGAGCTGATCACAGCCTGGTATATTGGTTTTCTGTGCCTCATCCTGGCTTCCTTCTTGGTCTATTCTGTGGAAAAAGAGTCCAATGAGGAGTTTGAGACGTATGCTGATGCTCTGTGGTGGGGACTGGTAAGGCAGAATAACTGTGCTGTTATTATAGCGCAAAATGGGGCAAAGACGTTTGTTCAAAAGAAAAAAAAATTGAAACTGAAAAAAGTTTTAACCAAAGAAATTGGAACTGAAAAGAAATGTTTTGAAACAGAAGAAATGGGAATGATGTTTTACAAAGAGATCTCTTGATCAATACACTTGAATTACGGTAGATTGATATTTTTGTATTTTTATAATTTATTTCTACTTTTTTCTGTTAGATCACACTCACTACCATCGGTTACGGTGATAAAGTTCCCAAAACATGGAATGGACGCTTGCTGGGAGCTGCATTCAGCATGATAGGCGTGGCTTTCTTTGCCCTTCCTGCTGTGAGTGTGTTGGTTTGTGGGGAAAGCTTTAAACCCAAATGCTGACTGAGTTCCTGTTGATGTGATGCTGCTGCTTTATGCCTTCATTAAAGACCGCAGATCTAGTTCTGTCAAGGGCATTTCTCTGGATGTGCTTTCATTAAGGTTAATTTTTCCCCCAGAGTTATTATAGAGCAAAATGGGGCAAGGGCAGGGTTAGGGTGAAACCTACAGTTTACTCATTTCAGTCCAGTAGTTCAATATTTTTAGTATTCAGTTATATTTTATTAGTTTTTTTTTTATCAACATAGACCCATTTTCTTGACTAGTGTTACTTCTCAAACCTTTGGACCTTTAGAAAACCAATTCATTTAGATTCATTACACTGAGGAAGATTGTGTGACTAAATTTACTAGGTACTGAAGTCTGACATGTTTTTGAGGAGAACAGCTGATTATTTCAGGGTGTAACGTACTTCCTCTTTCAGATTAAACTCTATCTTTTTCTAATAAGGGCATCCTGGGCTCTGGCTTCGCCCTCAAAGTTCAGGAGCAGCACAGGCAGAAACACTTTGAGAAGCGGCGTAACCCTGCAGCAGGCTTCATCCAGGTATCTGTCAAAGAAAAACGTCATCACAACATATGCAGATCAAATTCTGTGTTTTCTGCTTTCGGTTGTACGCTAAAGTAAAACTGTTTCACTTCAGGCTGCCTGGAGGTTTTATGCCACTAACCTCTCCCGTACAGATCTTCTGTGCACTTGGGATTTTTACGAGCAGACTGTCGCTGTTCCCATGTACAGGTAAGACATGGCTTACAAGCGCAGCTTGCTTACTCAGCGTTTTCTGAAAATCCTATTGTTTTACTGTATCATATTCTGTTACCATTATTGGTGCTGTAAGCACGGTGGAACGCAAACTATCCTTTTCCCATCCAGAGTCTTTCTGTGGGATCAGGTGTGGCTATCTGTTCACCCAGCAGAGCCTTGGCAGAGATATCTGTCTGAAAGACATTTTAAAAGATGATTCTCCCTGCAGCCACTTTGAGAAATTAATTCGATGTCCAGTGCTGCAATGACTCAGCAAAAAAAAAAAAAAAAGCATTAAGCTTCACTTTCACACAACAGATTTATGAGTTTCAAAGTGTATTGGAAATATCTCGTGCTGCTTCTCACCTTAAATCGTAATTTGAGGTGAAAGGGTGACGGTTAGACGCCAGATTTGATGTGATAAGCTTGAAAGGACCCTGAAGGCAAGCTTTAGCCATTTTAAATTGGTTAAACCATCTTCAAAGAATGACACAATCTTATTTCTGTGTTCCCAGAATCATCCCACCGCTAAATCAACTGGACCTGCTGAGGAATCTGAAGGGAAAGTCATTCAGGTAGGAATACAATTAATGTATGTTAACCTGCCAGTCATGTTTCTGGGCTGTGAGAAAAACGCATGAATTTGAATGCATCTGGATGACTAGCAATTAATCTAATTATGATATTTGGTGAATTTTATGTTTACAAATGCAAATTTCTGTCATCATCACCCATTTATTTATTATTTTTTTAAATAGTTTTGGTTATCTACATCAGACTATACTTATTCACTTTTTCCATGAATACAAACCAAAATGCTGTAAACAGATATGAATGTTGTACTCCTGGCACACTTTATTTCACGTTTCGTTTTTTCTTTTTATTTGTAAACAAAGATGTTTTCTAATTTAAAAAAAATTCTTGCAGATCCACATGTGCTGTTACTGCGGGAGATTAAAATTTCCTGGTCCAATAATTTATGTCCTCTTCATTTGTTTTTTCATTTGTAGTTCTAAAGAATCTCCACCCTAACATCACGGAGCGATGCTGATCAAGTATTTACTAAAGCAGAGAAGCTGCAGCTGATAGTTTGTGCCTTTTTTCTCCTTACAGGAAAGATTCTCAGGCAGAAACCTCACCCAGGTCTGTGAAATGATTCCTTTATATTCTCCTCTTTCACCTTCCTTTGGCTTCACTTCAATTTGGCTCTTAGATGCTGCTGAGGCACTCTTCTTGGGGGAGAGTGTGCGAAATATATCCGTGTGTGTGTGTGTGTGTCGGACATGATCGTGGCTGAGCAATAAGTGCTTCTTCAAGAATCGTCTTGCTGCATTTGCTCTCTCGCTCAAAGATCAGCTCACTCTGGCCTCTCACAGCTTTACGAGATATTCGCAGGGTGACCAGATCCCGACAAACTCTCAGTGAGACTTTGTGTATGGAGGATGGGTAAGCAAGGCAAGGCAAGGAAAGTCTGAGAAAAATTTGTCTAATAGTGTTGCCATTTGGCAATGTCTTCATCTGCTACTGCTGAAGTTGTGTTGTCAGTTACAGACAAATGGCATCACTGGTAATAAATTTTTATCTGTTTCTTATTTCAAAATAATACTGAGCTCCTTATATTGGGCTGCGGATACAGCTGTCATTGCTGTCTGCTTGGCACCTTGTTGAAGCTACATGTTTTCGACTTATTTTGAAGAGAGGAAGCAGATAAGATAAGATAAGATAAGATAAGATAAGATAAGATAAGATAAGATAAGATAAGATAAGATAAGATAAGATAAGATAAGATAAGATAAGATAAGATAAGATAAGATAAGATAAGATAAGATAAGATAAGATAAGATAAGATAAGATTTATTTGTCATTGTCATCAACAGATTACAATGAGATTGCGACCGTGCTTGCCTCAGTTCTTAGGCAGAGTCGACTAGTAAAAACCTCTGGCTGCTGTCAGCTAGCTTCTTAGCTAGTTCACAAGAATTGGTTACCAAAACACAGAAGAAGTTCCCACAACTTCAAACTTTTGGATCTTGATAAAATAAAACCAGCGAAAGACAAGATACAAATGATTTTTGAGCTCTATTATGGTTACAGACTAGCTTCTAACAACACTGCAGTTGGCATTTTATTTTTAACTTAAAGCTAAACTAAAAATCTACTTTGCTATGCTCTCCCTTGAAAAAGAGATTCTTAATCAAGAGGTAAATTCCCGGTAACTTCAGTTTTAAATAGTCAGAACCTGAGGACAAAATATTCCACAATGAATACAGATTATGTAAAATAGAGTTGGTTGGTTTCTGAAATCTCTGATCGTCTGATCGTTGTTGGGAATTTAACAATATCGCTAAAATCTCATCTTCTTCATGTGAATACAGTTCATCATTTCCCTTTATGAGTGGGTGCAAAACACTTCATTAAAAAAAAAAAAATTAGCAAACAAAGACCAGAACATGTGTCATGTATATTTATGTAGTCCTCTATAATCTGACACCCCTCAATAAATTCCCTTTTGTAAGTGTCGTCCTGCTGTGTTGTTTCTGATAGGTAAAAAATGTTGATCATTTGTAAAATTGTATGAGAAGGTCTTAAACTGTTTTTCAGTCTCACATAAGAGGGGCACCTCGCCACCCTAAATATTCACAAAGAAGCTGTTCTTTGACCCCACTCCTCCAGCATCCAGCATTGCCTCAGCGCTATTTCTTTGGATCATTTTAAGAGCTGTGCTTGAACTGTACATCACTGTTTTTGGTCAAGAAAACATGTGAAATAATTGACAATGTAGTAACACTTTATCATAGCTAACCCCTTAGTTAGATATTTCCAATTTTGTTGAATACTGGAATGTAATTTAAAAAGAAGCATAATGAAAACCATTTCAAAAAGGATAGTAAATTTAATTGAATTTCACACTGTGGTTATAGTAAAGTGTTACTGGCATCATATTATGGCACACTCTGGTGTTTTTGTGACTGTCTCCACTGCTGTTGTATCTTTTTGTGTCTCCTCTACTGCCCACCACTCCAGTAGTGAAAATGCACACAAAGACAGACTTTGTGGGTGCTGCCCAAGAACTCTTAGGTATAGTTGCTGCACAGATACTAACAAGCTGCACTGCAAGTTCTTGTGTTTCTTTCATTCCCCACCTTGTTTCCTTTTTTCATTGAACTAAAGCTAAACCGAGATGGCTCATTGATGAGTACACATGTTTTTTAAGTCAAGATTGGACTAGATGATGATTAGGATGTAGAAGTTCTGTCAGCGATCTGTACATAAGAACCAAAAGCTACTCTCCCTCAACCTTTCACGTGTTTTTTTCCCCCCTCAGAGAACATGCAGATATTCCACCCGTGTTTAGGTCCCTGCCACTGTTGATTTATGGTTTTGTTTAGTAATGTCTTTATGCAGTTAATTTGCTTGCTGCCTTTTTTTTGCCAGATCAGCCCTTGTGAAACTCTGTTCAGCAGGCAGCTGTACACTGCTGAGTGTCTATCAGCTCAAGAGTATCTGACAGAGCATACAGTATCAGGGTGATTTATTTTTATTTTTTGCATGATTTGTGTTCACTTTTTTGTTTTGTTTTGCGTAGAGTGAGACCACAGCTGCAACTTTGCTTCACATGCATGCCCGCTTGTAGCTTTCTTGCCTGACCCACTCAATGCTCCACTATGCTCGTATGTGGACATGGCTCCTTCTGCTGTAGGACTTTGGCCTTTTTGAGTTTCTTCTGAGGTAAGAAAAATTATCGCAAGTGCTAATTTATCAAAGGTTTTGCAAAAAAAACAAAAAAACAAAGACAAATACATTTTATATAGTGATTTTATTTGGGCATGATGTACAGCAATAAATCAGTCACGTTCATTGAATATTCCTTCTTGTTACTTGCTCTGTGTAGTCAGAAAGCCAGTCTGAAGGACAAGATGTTTACCAGTCCTTCCAAAGCCCCCGTGATTAAGGGGAAAGCCTCCTCTCCAGGGGCAGAAGACGGCACTGAAGCCAGCCCGAGCAAAGGCACCAAGAGCTGGAGCAGAGTCCGGGGTGGCGCCTCTCGCCAAAACTCAGATGGTAAGAAAACAAAATGCAGTAAAACTGAATAACAAAGAGTGCAGCTGAGATGAAGATATGATTTTTATTTAGATCAGGGGACAAAAGTTTATTGGTACTTTTTATCTGTGACCGATCTCATGTCATTATGAGACAATAAACTGTAGGTTTACAAAATATATGGTCTGTTTGGTTTAGACAGTCATGAAACTGTCTAAAATGACAGTTTTAATGATGAAACGTTAAAATTGTTCATTGTAATGGAACCAATTGGCCAACCCAACCTCTGAAAATAGCCCCTCATTATGTTCCTCTCTGCACCTAATGTTGCACTTGACACATTGCATTCAGGGTTGTGTTGTTTACCTGACAACTGGTTCACCCAGGCTCAAAATTACTAAGGAGAGAGAGGTGTGATTTGTCTCTTCACAGGTCATCTTTTGTTGTTTTATAGTGCAGCTGGAGTGTGCACTCTAAAACATCACTGCCCTTTGGATTGTAGTTAGTGATGAAATGTCTGGATTCTGGAACCGCTTTGAAGTACACTGAAATCCTGATCACGAGCCATTCTTTACCAAATGTTTGTAGCAATGCCTGGGTGTTTTATTTTAAATGCATGCCCTTGGAATTTCACCATTTCAATTCAATTATTTGGAGCAGTCTCTAATGCTTCTGGGGGTATTGCGCATTTTAGCACACAGAGGCAGACAGAACAAAATGCAGTGGCTGGAAATAACGTGTGTTCACAAGAACTGGAAATGGCCAAAGAGATCAAAACGTCTACAGCAGAGTGGCAAACCTGTGAGAATTATCAAAGCAAATACAAACAACAGGTCACTTAGACTTCATGTGTTGTTCAAAACTTAGAGGGTTGGATCCAATTATTGAATATAAAATATAATCTATTTCTTTGAGGAAAATAAATGCATAGCATGACCGTTTTATCCTGTTCAGTCCAATAAGAATTTATTTCAGTCTAGCCAAGCATATGAGTGAGATAAAAAATAAAAGTCCTTCTTATCCAGATGAAAGATCTTCTAAAATGGCTCAAGTTCAGAGTTCAAATCAAAAACAGCAACTAAACTGAACTTCTGGTTCAATGCTGTGGCCGTCACTGTTTCAGTGTTTTCATAACAGAGTAAGATTCGCTTTTTAGTCCTTTTCAAAAAGTGAGGTATGTCACTTAAGAAGAAGAATATTCCTGAGCAGTGACTTGTTCTGCTCTCCAAAACCGTGAAGGAAGCCAAGGAACGTAATGAGAGTCTGCCCGTTATTGTTGTGGGTTCATTTCATCGTTCTTGAAGGTTGACAACGCTGGCTCCAGACCTCATGTGGCTCTTTGGCGCCTCCACAGCTTTGGACAAATATTATATATAAATAACTATAAATGAAAAGCCCAGTTTTAACAGTTTTCTTGGTTTTGGTGAAATGTCTGCTTTGAAAATCCATAATGGAACAAATATTATTTTGTCATAAATCTGCAAACTACATCCTTGTCTTCATTTTCAGTAAATATTGAATGCAACATTCAATAAAATGCATTTGTTTTCTTACCAACTGATTTTTTTTCTGTCATTTTCTTATAACCAATGACATACAGTAACAACAAAAACAGTTATGTGTGAAACATTATTAAGTTATTATTACCTTAATAAGGCCAAAGACAGAGGCATGGTAATGAGCCATTCATTTGATTCAGGTAGAAGAAATGTTTCTAAAAGTAGCAGCATGGCAGCAGGTCCACTGGACCTGACCTCCTCTGTTTGACGTTTCTCTGCTTCAGCTTTCCAGAATCGACTGATGGCAGATTCATCAGTAGATTCAGATTAACAGGCTGAATCAGGAGCAGAGAAATGTCTAAAACATGCAAGGCAGCGTGCCCAGAGGAGCCTGCTGTTTAAACATCAACTCCAAACTGATCTAAATTAGTATATTCTGAGAAATGTGCACGTTGTCATTAAAAACTTTCTAAACATTAATATTGACCTTCTTCACGTTGTTCTATTATTGCATAATTTGTTAACTTAGGTGGAAAAAAATAAAACTTTTTTGTCTTTTCTTGAACATAATAGAACTGTATTATTATTTTTGAAATAAAAAGTTATTATTTATTAATGACTGAATAATAATAATAATAATAATAATAATAATAATAATAATAATAATAATAATAATAATAATAATAATAATAATAATAATAATAATAATAATAATAATAATAATAACTCACACATTTATTTTTCTTGATAGAAGTATACCAAAGTCTTACTAAACTGGCATGTTAAAACATGAATACTTATGGTTTTTTACATCACTACTAGTATATGTTACATTGTAAAACTATTGAATGGACATGCAGAAAAACTATTGAGAAAATTTGTCATTTTAATGTATTTAATTTTTTCACTTGAGCACTCATGCCACCCCACTGGCCTTTCCGCCCTGAGAGTTCAGCCACATCAGCGTTAACGTTTTACCAGTTCAAACTAGGAAGCTGTGGACACAACTAATGGATAAGATTATTCTGTATGTTTAGATCTGAAACCCCATTAGAAATAGTCATCTTTCTTTAAATTAGACATGAAATATTAATCATAATATGATGGTCTATAATTTTTCAAAATTCACAGCTTCAGAAAAATGTTTTCCAGGTTAAAGACTAAAATGGCTCTTTGCTACACTTTACATCCATGCATCATCCAGGACACAAGTCTAGAAAGTTTCTTCATCATCTCTTTACGTTTTCTTTTGAACAGTTTAAACCAACTCTCATCAGCTGTATGTTTTCTTCTTTCACCTCATGACTTGTTAAAGTGCTGATTGAAATGCAGGATGAAGACTTTGGACTGAAGAGTTCTCCAGGTTAGACAAGTCACCATGACATGGCTTGAGTTTTTACCTCTGATTTAATCTGTAAATATCTTTAGTGTGCAATGTTTTGTAAATTTATACCAACCAGTTGGTCGCCATAAGACAGAAGAGGCCATTTAAACCTGAATCAGAAACTATTTAGTGGATCCACATGCATCCATGTTTACAATAGATTTGTCTATCATTGTCATCCAACTATAGAATCCATAACAAATCTTTTCCCCTCATGTCTCTCCTCTTTTTCTCTTTGCAGCAATTGAAGGTTTAATAAGTAAGATATTGGAAGTATTTTTTATTGGTTGGCTTCTACAGAGAAACTATATATAAAAAAACAAGAAAAAATTTAACTTTAACCCTTTCTGAGAAAACTGCATGCTGAAATTTGTTGACTTGACATGAACCCCTTTATAATTTTCTATTATATTTATTTTCTCCTTGTTTTCACTGGAGGCTGTAAAGCATGAGTATATCTGAGAGCATGGTATGATTTTAATACCTCTACTCAATATTGAAAAACACAATTATGAAGCTTGTTTCCCCCCGAGCAAACGGAGACTAAGCTAACAGCGGGTTCAAGTCAAGCATTAAGACAAACTCACACATGTTATAGTCAAACATCCTGCTTTATTTTGCATGAAAAAGACCCCATTTTCACCACAAAAGTTTCAACTTATTTCTGCAGTTAGGTCTTGACACCTTTATGACACCTTTAGCATGTTCAGCTTATTCCAGTGGCTAAGTCAAACATGTGAAATCCGATGCTGACTGTGCTAATCCAATAATTGGTGGCGGGAAGAGAGTACTTGTCATTAAAGGTCTCAGTAGCTTCCTTTATCACTCCAGCTCTATCCTTCAATTCTGCTCCACACAATCCTTTCTCCTCAAAGCTCGCTCATTGCATTTACAGTAGGCTAACTGGCTTAATACCAAAGTGTAACCTGTAAGGATAAAAGCAAGAGCCACGCTTTGCTTCTGTTGCTCGTAATCCACATGCGAGAAAAGGTAAAAATATTCCCTCTGTTTGTCTTTGCTTTCCAGAGGCGAGCCTCCCTGGAGAGGAAATTGGTGATGATAAGAGCTGCCACTGTGAGTTTTTCACCCAGGAATTACCTCCAGGACTCAAAGTTACTATTAGGGCTATTTGGTAAGGATCTCTTTTCTTAGCATTTTATTTAGACTTTTTACTAATGCTAACAAAACAGGCTAATAATAGTTGTGATGGGATTAGATTAAAACATTTTTATTGAGTTAATGGCAGGATCTGTAATTCATTAATCAGCAATTAATTGCATTTTAGTCAAAAACCATATATTGACAAAGTAAGCAATGTTTTTACTTTATTGAATAAATAGACATAGATATTTATTGTTTTTAATCTGTTATATTTAGGTTATTTAGCCATCAAATTAGTTCTGTTATACCCATTCAGATATCAGGAACTGTGATCATTCATGTAACTTCTTTGAAAAAGTACTTCTTTAGAAATCTGTGCTGTTGATGCTGACATTAGTCCTGGGAACGTTTGTGCTGCTTCAACATGTTTATCATTGAGTATTTTATGCTTGAATAGTTTTGTAGGCCAGCTTCTTTTAGCAGAACTCGTACACAGTAACAGTCTTCTACAGAGTTTCATCAGATTGTCTTTTAAAGCAAAAATGAACCTCAGTGAGGCAAGCATAGCGGCTTTGTTTTCCATTTCTGCGGATGTCTCTTGTGTGACAGATTTACGGGCATACTAGAAACAAGCGAATACAAGTCTGAGTGGACCGTGTTCCGTGCCTCCATTGTCGAGGCTGCCTATCGGAGCTGTCACCGCAAGGTTGTCGGTGCCTGTCGTGGCAGCAACCCTCGGACTTGTTGGTGGACACCTTCGGTGAGGGATGCCGTCAGCTGAAGAAGGAGTCCTATCGGGCCTTTTTGGCCTGTGGGACTCCGGAAGCAGCTGATGGGTACCGGCGGGCGAAGCGGAATGCGGCCTGGATGGTTGCTGAGGCAAAAACACGGGCGTGGGAGGAGTTTGGAGAGGCCATGGAGAAAGACTTCCGTATGGCTTCGAGGCGATTCTGGTTCACCATCTGGCGTCTCAGGAGGGGGAAGCAGTACAGCACCAACACTGTCTTTAGTGGGGATGGTGTGCTGCTGACCTCAACTTGGGATGTTGTGGGCTGGTGGGCAGAGTACTTTGAAGACCTCCTCAATCCCACCAACATGCCTTCCTTTGTGGAAGCTGAGTCTGGGGACTCTGGGTTGGGCTCTCCAATCTCTGAGGTCGAGGTCGCCGAGGTGGTCAAAAAGCTCCTTGGGGGCAGGGCCCCGGGGTTGGATGAGATCCGCCCGGAGTTCCTTAAGGCTCTGGATGTTGTAGGGTTGTGTTGGCTAACGCGACTCTGCAATATCGCATGAACATCGGTGGAGTTCCCCTGGATTGGCAGACTGGGGTGGTGGTCCACCTGTTCAAAAAGGGGGGCCGGAGGGTGTGCTCCAATTACAGGGGGATCACACTCTTAAGCCTCCCTGGCAAGGTCTATTTGGGGGTTCTGGAGAGGAGGGTCTGTCGGATTGTTGAACCTCGGATTCAGGACGAGCAGTGTGGTTTTCGTCCTGGTCGTGGAACACTGGACCAGCTCTACACCCTGAGGAGGGTCCTGGAGAGTGCATGGGAGTTCGCCCAACCAGTCCACATGTGTTTTGTGGACTTGGAGAAGGTGTTCGACCGTGTCCCTCGGGGAGCCCTGTGGGGAGTTCTCCGGGGGTATGGGGTACCGGGCCCTTTGATACAGGCTGTCAGGCCCCTGTATGACCGGTGTCAGAGTCTGGTCTGCATTGCCGGCATTAAGTCGGGCTCGTTTCCGGTGAGAGTTGGACTCCGCCAGGGCTGCCCTTTGTCACCGATTATTTTCATTACTTTTATGGACAAAATGTCTAGACGCAGGCAAGGTGTTGAGGGGATCCGTTTTGGTGGCCTTAGGATCACATCTCTGCTTTTTGCGGATGATGTGGTCCTTTTGGCTTCATCAGGTCATGATCTGCAGCTCTCGCTGGAGCGGTTTGCAGCCGAGTGTGAAGCGGCTGGGATGAGGATCAGTGCCTCCAAATCCGAAGCCATGGTCTTGAGCCAGAAAAGGGTAGAGTGCCTTCTCCGGGTCAGGGGGGGTGTCCTGCCCCAAGTGGAGGTGTTCAAGTATCTTGGGATCTTGTTCACAAATGAGGGAAGAAAGGAGCGGGAGATCGACAGGTGGATTGGTGCAGTGTCTGCCGTCAAGCGGGCACTGTACTGGTCCGTCGTGGTGAAGAGAGAGCTGAGCCAAGAAGCAAAGCTCTCGATTTACTGGTCGATCTACGTCCCCACCCTCATCTTTGGTCATAAGCTTCGGGGCATGAACGAAAGAACGAGATTCTGGATACAAGTGGCCGAAATGAATTTTCTCCGTAGGGTGTCTGGGCTCTTCCTTAGAGATAGGGTGAGAAGCTCAGTCATCCGGGAGGGACTCAGAGTAGAGCTGCTGCTCCTTCATGTCGAGAGGAGCCAGTTGAGGTGGGTCGGGCATCTGGTCAGGATGCCTCCTGGACGCCTCCCTGGTGAGGTGTTCTGGGCATGTCCCACCGGGAGGAGGCCCCGGGGAAGACCCAGGACACGCTGGAGGGACTATGTCTTTCGGCTTTCCCTTCTTAAACTGCTACCCCCGTGACCCGACCCCGGATAAGCGGAAGAAGATGGATGGATGGATGGATGGATGGACGTGTTGAGATCTATGTTATTAATTGATACATATAAACATATTAGAGTCCTGGCCTTAAATACTAGACATTGGTAGAACCGGGAGGCCTGATGTCCCTCCCTGTTCACTCCTGTCCATCTAAAACCAAAGTCTGAACCTGGTGGTCTCTGCTCTGATTAGTTTTTCTTATGTTTGAAATAAATGACTTCTTTCAGTCCAAACACAAGCAAAAGTTCAATCACACCTTTAAAGCTCATCACTTTAAATGCATTGATATTTTGAATAGCAAATAAATTCACGTGGTTTGTGAAAATAAGGTGTCATCCCCCACAGCGTCATGAAGTTCCTGGTGTCAAAGAGGAGGTTCAAGGAGAGTCTGCGACCTTATGATGTGATGGATGTGATTGAGCAGTACTCTGCAGGTCACCTGGACATGCTGTGTCGCATTAAGAATCTGCAGTCCAGGCAAGTACATGTTTTACTCTGTGGGCTGCTTGGTGTGAACACGGTTGAAATCTGGACTTCACACTGGATACACACATGTTGTGATAAACACGCGCCATTGACCTGCCTGTTTCATTTGTGCTCTACATATGCTGTTTTCAGATCTATATCTGCAGCTTTTATCCAGCACCATAGTACAGTTCACTCCTTCACAAAAGTATCCAGTGTAACATTGTCGTCTTTTTGTTTTGTATCAGTTTTATCAGCCTCCTCAAATTCCTGACGCTCCGAAGGTCTAACATCCACAAAAAATATATTCCAGCAGTGAAATGCATACACTTCATCCATGCAGCAAGTCAGACTCGCTGTGTGTCTGTGAGTGGGCGTGTGTGTGTGTGAGTGAGAGAAAGAGGAATATATTAAAACTTGTTCTTCATAGCTAATGTGATTCACACATTGCTTCACTTTGCATTGCACTCATATCGTCTCTGTGTGCCTTGCCAGGATAGATATGATTGTGGGGCCCCCTCCCCCAACAACACCGCGCCATAAGAAGTCCACTGAAGGTCCTAGGTTAGGTTAATAGACTGCACCTTTAGACCATTTATCAGCATTTACTCTCTGTGTGCCATAGCTCAAATATTGGAGCAGTTACGTGCTGCATTGTCATTTTGACTGATGAACCCCTTTTGAGCTTCAGCCTCTTGATTTGTCTCATTATATTACCAGAATAACAAATTTGCAGCTTTATAAGGTCAAATGTACAGTTTTCTTTGTTATATTATACTCTTTTACAACCTGCTACCAATAAGAGGAGGATTAGTTTAAACCAATACTTACATATCTTAATGAGCCACAGCCAATGGCCTCACTCAACAGGGGTTTGAAGTGCTAGATGCTTGTTCTCCCAACGGAGAGACAGATGAAGAGATTCCCCCCATAGGATGCAATGGAAATGAAGCATGACCACCACCACAGAGGCATGCCCAGTGATGCATTCTGGCCTCAAACTGAATGTCTTGCAAGCTTTGTTCACACTTTGTCTCATAATGCATGGATCCACAAATTTCATTGAAAGCTTTTTAAAACGCAGTCATTTACATGGAGCTTGAAGATGAAATTCTTTTCTCATTTTCTCATGTCAGATTTATGCACATCTTTGCATTTTTAACATTTTTAATGGTAAACTTCTGAAGTTTTCTGGCTGAAATATTTGTTTTATCCCATCTGATTAAACATTTTTTTGAAACCCTAGAGTTGACCAGATCGTTGGTAAAGGCTCCAAAGTGGATGGAGAGGGGATGGAGGACCAGAGCATGATGGGACGACTTGTCAAAGTGGAGAAACAGGTGGGCGTGTCCCAAATGTCCACCAATTCAGAGACCATCTACACAGTTCATTATGAAAGTATTCATACCATTTAAATTTCCCCACATTTTGTTATGTAATGCCAATAAACATCACTAAGTCCAGCGGATTGTGTGACATGTCTAAAAAGATTTTCAGTATTTATAATTTTAAAGAGGCAGTATTATGTAAAGTTGACTCTTCTGAGCTTTATATCATAATTTTATTCCCTCATTAAAAGCATACCTGGAGTCCATGTTTGAGAAATGCTTGAATCTCCCATAGCAACCATCCAGGGTTGCCTAAACGCTAGTTCCTACAAAGCACCGCCCTTTTACCCAGAGCTTCTCCTCCTTGGAGCTTCACCGAAGCTTCCTCTTGCCCCACTCGGCTCCTCCAGACTAGCGGCAGCAGCAATCAGCAGACACCTGGTGGAACTGCTCTGCTGATCTCATCATATGAGCTAGTTCTCCATAAAACACTGGTAAAAATGTTAACACCTTATGAAAGAATGTTGCTGTGATGACATGGTTAAGGCGAATGTCAGATAGAGCAGGAGCTTCTTAAAGAGACAGAGGCCCAATTTCCAGGTGTGAAATTATAAAGTCAAATATAAGTAATTTTTGATATTTACAGCATTTTTGTAACTGAAGGTAATATGGGAACTTGACAATGTGCCATTTTAGAGTATGGCACATTTCCCCCTTGAGAAGGAGGCAATGTGCCATAAAGGCTGTGCATTATGACAAAGGTTTGTTGGTTACCTAGTTCTAAATCTGATTTGTAATATTTGTATTATTTTTTTCTTCTTCCTGTAGGTTTTCTGCATGGACAGGAAACTTGATTTCCTGGTCAATGTGTATGTTCAGCGTATGGGCATCACTCACTCAGAAACAGAGGCCTTTTTTAACTCCAAGGAGCCGTACCCAGCACCGCCTTACCACAGCCCGGAGGAGACCAAGGAAGAGAAGGACGAAGACGAGGCGACCAAGGTGGAAAAGAAAGCCAAGATGTGTTCCGCCGTGGCAGACGTCTCCAGTTCTGATAGGTCTCTGGAAAAGAAGGATCCTTTACTCGGTCAGTCCGTGGCACGGTCGCTTGGCACTCCATCTGGAAGCAACAGCCGCCCCTCCACTTCCTGGCAGCACCAGCTGCAGCACCCCCTCAGCCAGCCTGCCTGGGGCAGCAGCATGGCCAACACCCCTTCGCCCATCTTAGCCGCCGGCGACCAGTCGCCCACCGTCTTCCGCCTGCCTCCGCCACCCGCACCGACACATGACAGGTTGTCCTCGGGTGCGTGTGGGAGCGGAAGGGAGAGCAGCTCTCAGGGCAGGCGACGCCACAGGAGGCAAAGGTGTCAGCACGATGCCACTGTCGTGGAGAGCGACACCTCCCTCTCCATCCCGTCTGTTGACCACGAGGAGCTGGAGCGCTCCTTCAGCGGGTTCAGCATCTCTCAGGCGAAAGAGGACTTCTTTGGGCCGTCTTTCTTTGCGGGTTCAGGAGTAGGAGGAGGCAGTGCAGCAGCTGAAGCTGAAGGCGGACTCTCAATCTGTGCCAGGGTCCGACCGTTCATAGCCGAAGGGGAGTCGGATACTGACTCAGACCTGTACGCTCCGTCACCACTGTCCTTCACTGGCGAGGCGTCCTGTGGTGAGAGGGGCTGGCTGGGATTGAAGTAGGCCAGAGGACTTACTCTGCCCCACCTGGAGGTGACACATCAGTGCCAAGACGAGATCATCAGACCTCCTGTCCAACCGGCTTACAATCCACTATGATGATGTTTTAGACAATTCTGAGTGGATTCACATAAGAGGCTGTGCATTATGACAAAGGTTATATTGCTACAAGTGTTAGTCAGATAACCTTCGAAAAATCAGAGGTCATTTTTTCTCACTTTTTCTGTTAATAATCACACATTTCACTAGCACTGATCACTGACAGTTGCTTCATATATTTTGTGGAACTTAAAATATTGTATAAACTTTGAGGCCCCATCAATAACAACACCGATATTTGGCAAAAATACTGCTCAACTGTACTGGCAGTACAAATACAGAACTGCCACCAGTACTGGATTTGGAATTTTAGATTTCCATTAGTGCTTTAACTTGATAGTTGGAGATTATTCCAACATCTTCCTCTATCCTCTCTAAAAAGTCTTCCTTATGAACTTCAAGTGGAATTGATGAACATTTTATTAGGTAAAGAGTGAAATATATAACTTTTGCATTCTGCTGATATCTGAATATAATTTAGATTGTCAAAGTTTTTTAAAAGTTCATAAAACCACTTTTTATGTTAAAACATTTTGCATTTGAAAAAAATACTGAGAGTTTGTGTAATGCAAAGTTGTTAGCATAACGTCCTGTAAACCTCTATATCTTTGAATGACTTGAGGTATTATGATGCCAAACCTGTTGCTATGGTAAATGGTTTGATTCTTGCAGAGTAAAAACAAATATGCTTGCTTACAACATGGTTAATTCAGCCTGCAGTAAAAAGAAAAAGAGAAAGAAGCAACTCCCCTTGAAGTAATACCAATATTTGCACAGCGATAAAGCAGAGTACCTTCTGCATGGCATGTTAAATGGTTGATTTTAGGACTGTTAGGTAGACTATAAACCAAAGCAGCAGCAGCAAAAAAGTCACCTCAACTACATTATTTCCTGTTTTGCAGAGACAATGGGGTGCATAAAACATGAAGTAAAACATGATATGCATGCACGAGTGGTTTCAAGTGTTTTTAATGCTCCTAAAAGGCTTTGGTTGATTTCCAATCATGCAAATGCTGCCTGAGCTTGCAAAATTCAAAAACCAACACAACATTTTTGGGCAGACTTGAGTGAAATGTTAAATATAAACAAAAAAAAGGGCTGAGTTTGATGCAGCTTGTAGATTTTTCTGGGTTTCACAACAAATACAGTTGGATTGTGTAACTTTACTCAGACATGATGGTGTTTATCCTGAACTGCATTGATTTTTCCAGTAGATTTTCTTTTGCTACTTTGGTTCTGCAAAAAAGGAAATGCAATAAAGAAGCAAACAGGGCAAATGAGAACCGTCTTTAAACACTCAAAGCCTTATTTTCAACCGGCTCCATTTTATAAATAAATCAATTATTTCTTTTTTTAAATGTTTTGTAAAAGAGGTGACAGTTGATCTTCAGTCAGTCTGATTTAAAGAACAGATTAAACATTTTCATTTCAGTTCAGTTCTAACATGTAGCATTTAATAATTTCCGTCATGAACAGCTCCTATTCGTTGTAACCAACCACCAACATTTTAACATTAATACTCTAACATGAAAATCATATCAAGAAATATCATTTATTAGAGACTGTTAGTACAAAATCCACATTTTACCAAAAAAAAAAAAAAAAAAGACCTACAGGCATGTTTTTTTTAAAAGCAAATGGGTTAAATCTAAAAGGTTTTGGAGGTCAGAGAACAGGTTCAAGTTCAACACTATGTAACTGCTACACCATCATCTTCTTCAAGAATAAAAATTTGTACATTACTGAAAAGTTTGAGTTTTATTGCTTCTGCTTTAAA
This sequence comes from Gambusia affinis, assembly GCF_019740435.1. Classification (NCBI taxonomy): domain Eukaryota; kingdom Metazoa; phylum Chordata; class Actinopteri; order Cyprinodontiformes; family Poeciliidae; genus Gambusia; species Gambusia affinis. The sequence continues at coordinate 20,378,687 of NC_057868.1, read as the reverse complement.
TATTTGAACGATTAATGCCTGTTCACGAGGACGTTTCCATGGTGCAATAGCGGAAATATTTCACTAGATGGCGACAGAGAACATAACTTCGAATGGTACCTGCAGAGCAAAAAGTTTAACCACGAATAACATATTTTGCTGCCAAGGAGCCGGACTCTGGCAGTATTTTAAAACCTCTTGTTGAGTCATTCTACAGACTGCTTGCACACAGCAGATAAACACAATATGAAATAACCCACCTTAGTGGTCTGGATCAGTTCTTCCGTTCATTGCCTACGATACGCAACTCTGGGAATTAGCTTGCTGGAACTAAAATAAAATTTTTCTCTCTATTTTCACAGATTTAATTAATGATACAGTAATGCTCTGGTGGAGACAAAAATAATCATCTCTTCTCAGTTCAGTTCTTTTTTTCTGCTTGACTGGTTCATTGGTTGGACCAGGTTCATTGACTGGTCCAACCAGTTCATTTCAGACTGGTTCAGATGCTTGCATTCGCATTTGAACTTTCTCCACATTTAGTCACATTACAAACTTCAGTATATTTTATGTAGTGCTGTCAATCGATTAAAAGGTGTTTTTGAAAATCAGATTAATTAATTAATAAATATTATTGTGACTCGCACTAACTATGAAGTGGAAGGAAAATTATGCTCAACTTAAAATCCCACAAACCGTTCAGTCCATCTTCCAGTCCGACACAAACTGTAAACATAAACCTCCATTAATCGAAGCAGCAAGCAGAGCTCTGGATCAGCTGCAGAGACTCACAGCTCAGTAGTGAGAATCTGATCCCTTAAATCTGGACCAAAACCTGTCAGGAGTCGGTGGAGGAGCTGAGACTGATGTGGAGCTTGACCTTCCAGCCCTAGACATACAACCAGAGGCTGCAATGGAACCGTTACATCGATGCATATTGAAATATTAGAATGGCCTAGTTCAAGTCAAGACCTCAAAGTAATTGCAAATTTGTTTTATAAACTGATGTTCACAAATGATCTCCATCTAATCTGAACAAGTTTGAGCAATTAAAGAAGACAATTGAGTCAGTGTCTGGATGTGTTGAGCTTAAAGGTGTGCCCACCATTTTAACAGTTTATTTGTTAAAGTTTTGAATACGCTGCATCATTTTCCTTCCATATTACATAAAAGCCCTAAAGGTTTTTTGATTTCTATTACTATTGTAGGTAAAAATGATAAAAGATTCAAGGCCAGGATCATTTTTGTAAGCTTAACTGACAAAACATGCTTTTCAAACAACCACACTCTGGACTGAAAATACAATTTAAAATAATAATTTCTAAGAATAGCTGATTCATGGTCTGGTTTCTTGGAGGAAACATTATGTTTTATGCTTTCATCAATAAAACAGAATTTATGTGCCACTGCCACCTGACAGATTTTGTAAAATAATCAGGAGAAAGTGGAGTGAGACATTTTCATGCTTGACGCTCATCCTCAGCCAATCAGCTGAGTCTGTTCATCTGGTTCATAAATGGCCAGATGAACAGATCCATTGATCTGTTCATCTGTACAAACTGAAGGACACGAAAAGTTCATCCTGTCATCTCTGCAGATGGTTTGATCACCGTCCACTAATGGAAAAACTGTGCATATAAACATTAATGTATCTTATTGAAAACAAAACAACACCAGGAAGGTGTTTTTCTTTTAAACAATCCTGACAAGAACAGGTTCAGGAATCAACACTAATGGTTTAAAAGATGCCATGATAAATGATCCCTGTCATAAATACTACATGGTTCCAAATGTTTTAATCAGACGCCACAGAAAGAGTTGAAAAGGGTGATCTGTGACTGTACTAAATAACATAATAATTCCCTACCCCCACCTATTGCTGCACAATACCAGGCCTCTGACTGAAAATAGATTTGTTTATGATAACCTACATGCTTATCAATGCAAGAAGAATTTTATATCCAGCTCCAGCATAGATAAACCTTCAGCTATCTGTATATGTTTGTGCAACTTTTCTTTGAAAGATGTGTGTGTGTGTCAGCGTGTGTGTGTGTGCTCGTGTGTTAAATCAGTGTTGTTATGCAGCAATAGAAGACTGAGGCCTTTCTGATGGATGTGAAGGATAAGCAATCAATGAAACTGTTACGGCCCTGACTCTAACAGAAGTCTGACAAATATCCAGTGGAAACAGACTGACAGGATGCATGTTGATACAAACTGTGTTTTTTCCTGTTGTTTTTTTAAAAAGCCAATTTGTTCTCCCATTACCACCTTTTAGTCTTTCACTTCAGAGACGAAAAATATTGCAAAACCATATTAGCTCAGATCAAACCGAGAGCTTTAATATTAAAAAACAATCTGCTTTTCCAGACGAGTGGAGGAAATAACTGGATGTCCTTGATTTCACTGGTGTTTGTTCTCAGCTCTGCTAGTTTCCATGTAAACACTTTCTGAATTTCTGAATGGTGTTGGAAAAACTCACCAATAAGTCTTCAGTGTCCATGGAGGGCAAACCCAGACAACTGACCTTCCTTCCCTCTCAGCATCAGGGCCGGCACAGTCATTAGTGCTGGAAATAATATCTGCCAGCATAAATCTCAATTACAGCCATTACACAGTGGCTGCATTTCAGAAAAACGCCTCTGGAGGAGACAAGAAGTAATCTGTAATGCTTTACTGATATGTGACTACAGAGGAATAGGAACTGTATATGAAGCTGTAAATAATAAACATGAATTCATGCACGTAGAATTACTCTGTGACATATAGGAAACACAGCTTTTATAAAGTGATTTATACTACTATAAATATTTCTCCTCAGTTGTAGAGCTAAAAGAGAAAAAGATTCTGGAAGAATAAAAATATTCCAGTTGTGTATCAACAGTATTTAAAAAACACTCATGCTGGCTGATCTTCAAAGCTTTTATCAGAACCAGCTCGGCCCAGCAGCTTACCGGGTCAGAGAGAAAACACCATTATTTTATTGACGCATAGAGAGACTGGAAAAATCAACTTCATCCATAAGTTTGGACTGCAGAGTCACTGACTGGCTGTTTGTGAGGAAAACTGAAGAGTCATGTAGGTTGCCTATTTACGTTCATTATTGCTGTGATTTATGATCATTTAGGGTTTGTTTTTTTTAGTACCTTTTACACATCAGCATTGACAAACCATACAACAGTTTAAATTATTTTTATGAAAATCACTTTCAGGTTTATCCTTTTACATGTAACATCAGCACACATTACATATAAACACAGCAAGCAGAGTAACAAATGCTTTGACAGCAATAAAGACAAATGTATTTTTTCCTTCCTTTCAAATACTGGCTCTACAGCTATGCCACACAAATCGAGACATTTCCCTTTTCTAAGTCTTTTAGTCTCTGATCTTTGCTGCTTTTATTTTCAGTTTTAGCTATTATGTGGCCCAGTGTTCAACAGAAGAAACTGCTAGCTGTTACTGACATTTCCCTCCTCAGTCTTCTCTCTTGTTTATAGCTGCTTTTTATTTTATAATCTTCAGTAAGTATCTACCGCAAATAGACTTTTCTGCCCTTTGCCAGTGAGCTGACCCAGCTCCTCTTATCACACCTGCCCCTGTTACTTGAATTAGCTCCAGTGTATAAATGACAGCAGTAACTGTTCCTACTAGCTGAAACCAGCTGTTGTCCTTTGGGATTCATATCATTTCTTTGGAACGGAATCTGTTTCTTGAAGTTCTTTACTTTGACTCTGCCTCTCAGTACCTGTTAGATCTTTGCATGTTATTTGCAGACTTATGCAATGTTAGCTATTCAGAATGAACACAAAATTTAGCTTCATGTTTCAACTGTATGTGACTTGCTACATATGCTGCATTTCAAACGTCTGGGAAATAATTTGTTCAGTTTATAGTTATAGGCGCTGGAGAACGCAACATAATTCAACTCAAAGCAAAGACGTCCAGCCAAGATGTTTCTTATGTTTCTCAGAAAGAGACGCATGAGGAGAATTAGGCAGCGTTCATGCTGCAGCTTGAAGTGACCCAATTACAATTTTTTGTCAAATCGGATTTTTTTTGCTGTGGCAGTTCTCATTTCCAAATAAATGCAACTTATATGTGTTCTGCATTGTGAAAGGGCGAATGACCTGAAAGTGTCCCGCATGCGCAGTAAAGGGCGCAATAACTTCAGTGTTCTCAGTGTTCTCCCAACCGCCATAAAAAGAAGTGACTTTAGACTTTAAACTTTAGGCTGACTTTATTAACATTTTGCATGCACAGGGTGTATACAGAACGAAATTTCGCTGCAGGTTGCAGAAGTAAATTTGGAAGCTAATGGTGGCTAGCTTACATTTAAAGTTTGGAGCAGCATATTATCATCTTAATCCTCATTTTAGTCCGAAATGATTGTTTTTCTTCCCGCTTGTGCGTATCAGGACACAGAATAGTGACATTAGTCGAGTATCAGGGGCACTCAGGTCGGATGAATGCGACCTGGACATTAGGTCACATTTCAGTCGGATACAGCAGGATTTGAGCCTGCTGTCTCTCATCGATATGTATCATTCATCCAAGTGGCCTGGGTCTCATTTGAAAAGAACTCGACTTGTGTTATTCAGACTGTCATGAAAATATCAGATACGGGTCACATTATGTAAAAAAAAAAAAATCTGAATTGGGACTGCAGTATGAACACAGCCTAAATGTTTTTTGTCTGTTTGAACATGTGTGAAGACTGGTAAGAAACATTATTGAACATTACAGAACCTAAACTATGAATCCAAAACGTAAAGTCCAAAACCATCTGAGAAAACCAAGTCAAGCTAAACTGAATTTATTTTAGTAAAGATGATCTTGGTTATTTACAACAAGTCTCACATACTGTGATGATTTTCTTGGCCACCTGATGGACAAAAGAGTTGCTTATGTAAATTCATGTTTCCTGCTATATTCTGTGAACAATTTAGATTCTTGTTCTGTTGAGACAATTGTAACTTAACCTCTCATGCAGTTTAACTAGCGGCTTTAAGATGAAGTGATGATATCCACCTCAAACTCTGTTTCCATTGGCAACAAGGTGTGCAACCCTGCTGATGCTTCACAGTGAAAAGTGAAATAACACACTCCATGTAGTTAGTTTCATACAGGCCTTCAGTGATCAAACGAAACAACAAAGAAAAATGTTTCCATTGCAGTTATGCAAAAATAAACCAATGAACCACCTCATCATAGAAACTGGAATGTTTTTTCAAAGTTGGTGTGTTTCCATTATCAAATTTATTTTTGAAATGTTAGATTGTCCATATTAGTGAGTTTTTCACTCAATGACTGCTGGAATGAAGATAGGCGGCACAGACAAAACATGGCTGGACGCCCCAAGAGGGCAAGGGAAGGAAAACTGCTTGAAACTGGGAAGCAGTGGATAAAAAAGAGAGATACTTTATTTTTAAACAGGGCTTATGTCACAAAATAATATCATTGAGAAAAAATGGGATGACTTTAAACAGAGTTTGACTCTCCTTTGAATAATTCAAAAATCCCAGCAATGAAACAATGCAACTCTCAACAAAAATGAACATTGTGACATTCAGGAAGCTTGTAGAAAGACCACAGAGAAGGTGAGCAATAAAACATAAAATGGCTCTAATAAAATATGAGAGGGACTATTTCCTCTGCCTGACAACAAATTCTGACAATAGTTTTTCAGCTATTTCCTGAAGTTGACATTTCAAATGTCTAATGTTTCCTCCACCAACAACAATACCTATAATATATTTTATGATCTCCTATTTAGTAGTGTATAACTGATGTAGAAGGAAAAGCATGTATGGTTTTAATTTAGTTTTTATAAGTAATCTCACTATAAATTCAGCTGGAGGTTAAATAGAATGATTTAAATCTAAACATATTGATCAATCAAAATGGCCCTGTCAAAGTGTAGATCTTGAACCCGGTGGAGAATCTCTGGTAAAACTTTAAAGGTGATGTTCACAGATGTTTTCTCTTTTTGAAAAGGATGAGTGAAGAGACATCAGGAGGCTGATTGCTTTGCTCTTTGTTGTTTTTGACAGAGGGACAATAAAAACTCATGCAGAAAAGGCAACCAGAAAATTTTAAGTGTGAATGTGACTCTGGGTTTCATTCTTTTTTCAACTCAGGTAGAAAATATTTATTGATTTCCTCTTTATTGCCTCAACAATTTGCCATCTTACGTTAACAGCTTGGCTGAAACTAAAAGGTCTTTGGTGCCTTGGACTGAAATCGTGAAAAGGAAGAGATGATGTAAAAAAGCATAATTAGCATATTTCACAAATTTAATCTAAGCTGCTGCGCTTTCAAAGTGAAACAGTATCTGTGGTTTAGGTTCATTTCAAGACATTGTGAGCTCAAAGGAAAAAATAAAGGCTTTATGGAGGGCGAAGAGGTTTTAATGCCTCTGTCCCATGTAAACGGGAAGATGAAGGTAAAAGAACAAGTTAGCAGTTTCCAAGAAAAAAATGAGAAAACGCGAATAAAGAAGATGTGAAAGGGTGCAACTCAGGGCATAAGAGATGAAGCTCAAGGAAAAAAGATATGAACACATTAAAATGGACAAATTTAAGTCATAAAACTTTTCCAACCCAATGTCTGTTAAAGTGTGACTGTGACATCAGTAAGATTGCATTTAGAGGTTGCAGCTGGGTCAAATTCTCTGCTTTCAGTCAGGAAGCTTTCAGAGAGTCGATCTGATGTAGAGAGGCAGCTGCTGTCAGGAAAAACCAGAACATCTGCAGGAAAGTCTGAGTGATCTCCTGCAAAACATTATGACAGGCACATTTCATAAACAAGATGAAAAAAATTTATAAAAAGAATTCAGGAACTGCACTGAGCAAACTTTAACAAACAAGAAGTTATTAAAAATCCCAACGCTGTAATAAAAAAACAAAAACTAAACAGTGACACAGCACTGAACTGAGATTTGTACACAACTCTGCCAAAACTCTGTTTTTTCTGCACAGTTCTTTCTGTGCAGAATATTTCAGAGCTACTGGTGTCTCTGTAGAGCTGATGCTGCAGAAAACCTACAGAAAAAAGTTCTGCTCAGATTATGAATTCAGCTGCAAGAACTCCTAAACCAGAGCCCCAAACATTTTGCTTGAGCATCCCTGTAAATATTATGTAAAATATTTGTTTGCCTATTTGTTGAAACCATGTTGTGACTGTATGAATCAAATAATCTGTGAAAAAAATCAAGTTCCTCAGCCTTCTTCCAGTGCAAACCTGAAAAAACCAATCAGAGTCAGGAGTCTTAGTGCTGTCAATCATGCCTCTTGCTCTCTGATAGGCTATAGCTTCTCCCTATCAGCAGCGCCTGGCTGAACACTAAGTTTAGTTAGCATAGCCACCAGTGATGGTGGATAAACAGTTCTCTTGGAACGGTGAGTTGTTTCTGTGCTACTAGCACATTTAGCAGCATGTACATGAGAAGATTGACAGCACTAAGACTCTGCCTCCTGCCGGTCCTTCAGAAAAGATGAAGGAAATCAATCTTTTCCCAGATTTTCTGTTTCCCAGATTACTGTGACGACATGTTGACATTTTATATAAAAGTTACTGCAGCTTTAAGAACGCTGTGGAAGAGGAATCTGCCCAGGAAGTTTGTGTTGGAGCAGAATCCACTCAAGGACATTTTGTTTTCACTCTTAACTTTGTTGGGTGTTAAATATTCTGCTCTTTCAGAGGTCTTGCCACTCATTTATTGTGTGAGGAACTGGTCTCATTTCTAAATCTACAGTAATTGATGTACATAGATTACATACTCATCTATCTTATACGCTGTCTAAACAAGGTGAATTAATCATTCAGCATCATTTAACACTAGAATAAACAGAACTGCATTGGTTTGTTTTTCATCATCATGTCCCTCAACAGTTCAAGGTCTGAACTGATTATAGTGGAGCAGGTCCAAGAGCTTGGCTCACAATCAGCAAATACTTACCTAATAAATACAAACAAACTGTCCTAAAGACTTAAGGTAGTCATAAAGAACATGAATTGTAATTAAATGGGAAATTTTTAGAGTTATTGTAAAAACTGAAAATATGAATATTTGAAAGAAACTTGCCCTTCTGGTATTTTAAAAATATGTTCTTATCATGTGCACCTGATCTGTTAATGTGTCATTTTAGCCATTTTGGCAATGATCCACTGTGTTTTCAATTGTAAGTTTTGGAATACTTACATGTATGATAGAATATAACAAGATTGATTATGATTTATTTATAATATATAGTTTTCTGGTTGCTCTTTAGTAACTTCAAATCAGTTTAGATGTAATAAACTTCAAGTTAAATATTGCTGGAAGGTTAAGTAATGTAACTTTAGTCATAACAAAAATCTCATATATAAATTCATAAACTATATTTCTGAGTAGAATCCAGCGGTGCTGCTGTGGGTGTTGGGGAAGAACACAATGGGGATTCAGAGGTAGCTTTGTAAGAACAATTATAGCTCATCTATCTTTAATATCCCATTCAGTTTCTCCCTCTCCTCCTACAGAGACGTATTCACCTCTGTAATTATTATCCCAGCTGGTGTCTGCTTCAGAGAAATCAGACCTGCTGCCTTTCAAAAATGATTGATGTGGACAAAAAAATGCAAAGAAAACAAAAAGTATTTAGATTGTTTACTGTGCCCTGTGGGGGAATACACACATCTTTGTTAAAATATTGCTGCATTCTACGATAGTTTATAAGATCATTTCTTTGATTATGTCATACATTAATTCTGGTTTCATTTGCAATACAGTGTCTTTCCTTGCCAAAGATCCTCAGTGGTTTGGCTCAGTGACTCCGTCTGCAGTTTGTCCTGCTTCTGCTGTAGTCTTGAAACATGAATCTTTTTCTTTTTCTCCTTCAGGGAGAAAAAAATTAATTTCAGAAAAAAAGATATTTGTCTATATTCATATAGTAAAGTGACTTCATTATTTATTCACATATTGTTCTGAAAGTTGTCACTGAATTGCACATTTGGGAGAGCGCTAACGCTTACCTTTAATTTAGACAACTACCAAAAGTCTGAAATAAAATGTCTTTAAACATTTGAGACTTGCTTTTTAAAAACCTTTTTTGAAGGTAATGGTTTTCAAATAACTTTCAAAGTTTTAATTATTACTTTAATAAGTTTTAGAAATTTCTTCTGACTCACTTTTTGTTTCCTTGATGCCAACAGATTAAAAAAAAACTTAAACTTTTATTTTTCCTATTTTGTCTGGTGAAGTTGTTTTAGAAATGAAAAGAAATTAAATTAATTGTTTTACTGCACCTTGCTTTCAAAGACCACCAAGTGATCAACCCAAATGTTGGACAATCAGTAATACATAAGCTCAGGCCACTTTATTAGGCACATCTGTTTCAAATACCTTTTGTTTTTACAGCACATCAACCAATGTGATACAGCAAATATTCAACATAGTGTATTAATTACATCAATGATCAGTGATCAGTGATCAGTGATCAATGATCAGTGATCAATGATCAGTGATCAGTGATCAATGATCAGTGATCAATGATCAGTGATCAGTGATCAGTGATCAGTGATCAATGATCAGTGATCAATGATCAGTGATCAGTGATCAGTGATCAATGATCAGTGATCAATGATCAGTGATCAGTGATCGGTGCTATGATATTTAAGCCATAATAGCCTGAATAGTCAGTTATCATTACTTAGAACTATTATTGCTTTTCCATTATGAACAAGAACTGTTTATGTATCTCCCTGTATTCATTTTATGTTATACATCTTATTTTAGTCAACTTATAACAATTTCACAATACTGTATTTTTCCCGTACTGAAATTAAATTATAGTATAACATGTTTGTTGTGTTTTGTTGTCTGGTCAGAGATCTTCAGAAAGCACATCAAATTTAAATAGATGTTATCTGTCTATCTGTCCGTCCGTCTGTTAACATCTGTTTATGTTTCTGGAGTACTAGTTCTGTTCAGATGATGCTTTTGTTTTTGTTCTAACTCCTTTTAAATAAATGTCTTATGGTATCTGACGCTGCAGCGCTGAGAGGTTTGTGCAGTTCAAACAGACAGTTTCCTGAGACAAATGTAAAAAATAGTTCTTATCATCATATTGATCATTATCAAAATAATAACAAAAAATTGTAATAAAACTTTAAGTCCATATCGCCCAGGCCTTCTTTTGATTAAAAGATTAAAACTAGATTTCTTGATATTAAAATATAGTTTTAAAAATGTCCCTATTCTGTTCTGTTTCTTCTCTTTACATTTATAAACTGGTTGTGATCCACCAACCTGACATGAAAATGCGCAACATATTCACATCTTAAAATTTATATCTATTCTATATTGTTTCCATCTATTTCTTACCAATATTTCTGAAATATTGAAACAAATATTGTGAAAACAAGCTGTTAGCAGCCATGAGACATCTTCACCAACAGACTCCTGTCCTGACTTCCGTTCCTGTTGGGAATATCTGGTGTTGTGGATCTATATCTCGCAAGTTGATTGCTGTGGAGATCTATAAATCCAATAGTGAAATAATTGCATTATGGCTGTTAAAGCTTTGATGATGGATCATAAATCCAGTTTATGAGCAGCGTTTGGTTCTAATGCAGCAACAAGAACACAATTCTGCGGTCTGTGGATCTGTATGTCTGTTGGTTGTTTGTCAAATATCAGATGGTGTTTTTATAGACCTTTAGCTGCACTTTTTAATCTGTAATTATAGTAAAGTTCATGTTCTCTCAATTTTCATGATTTTGGACAGAATTTTCTTTTCTTATAGGCTTAATTTTTTTAAATAATTTCTCACAATATTCTCAAACCTTTAGTACTAAATAATCATTTTTGTACTCAAATGCAAAATAATACCTTAAGCAAGGATTTGGCACCTCATAGAGATTACTAAAAAAAAAAAAAAAAAACAGCTGTCCCTTTAATATGAACACTGCTGAAACTACTTCCATTAAATTAAAAGTGCTACTGGATAAGAGCCTGACAGCATGAGTGCCCAATACTCAACAAATTAATTAGGAGGTGTAAAGACCTGGAGCTGTGGCTGGGCAGCACTCTGAATTAAAAGCATCACAGTCTCCATCAGCAAGGCTAAAAATAGACCAATCAGAAAAAAAAGAAAAAACTTTTTCAGAAAGCGTGGCACAAACTTATTATGTAATCGTTTTGGTGTTAAAGGAAGGTGGAGGTGCAGCGCAGACAGCCACCAGACCGAAGGTGATAACCTTAACACCAGGGGAGCAGGATTAGCCACTTAACGCACTCTGCTATTCCCCATTTAATTAAAGCTCTTTAAACTGGGTAATCCACATGCATTATGAAAGACTTATAATAATAGGTTTATCAAAGGACAGAATTCAAAAGGTGGTGCCTTTTTCCCCTGGCATGCTTTGGTTCAGGTGATGTTTTCATTTATTTAATTTGCTGGAAATCTTATCTTTTCAATTTCATTTGATCAGTTTTACAATGGGATGCAACGAGGAACGTTAAAGTTTAGTTTGTCGGATTTCCAAAACTAATTCATCCTACCACTAAAACTATAAAGCATTATGTATGTAAAGTAAAACACAAGAGTACTGTAATAAAAAAGTCTGTGTGAATTAAGATCCACAGTGGCTGTCATTATTACAGGTTTGGTCGCACAAGGTCAACCCCAAGGAAAACTTCCTAATCAAAAAACAGATATCAACATGAACCTTACCAATGCTAACAATTTGCAAACAAACAAACAGAAAAGACGAGAATAGCAGAAATTCACAGAGGAAAACAAAATGATTCCCTTTGTTTTGTGAGAGCAGCAGAAAGTCTCTGGCGGTTTCCTGGAGGCTGGATCCTCTGGTGGTTTTGGTTCCACCCGGGACGTCCAGTCAGAAGAACCACTCTGCTCCTGCTTTCCACCATTTCAACTGAAAAACTCATACAGTTTTTCACAATTTTATTTAAATAAGATAGATAGAAAAATCTCATGACTGCAGGTAGTGATGTGGATTTTGTTCCTAAAGTTTAGTAAATGTGATTACAGTCCCTGAACTGGGAATGAACTACTTCACATCTTCCTGCATGTCGTGGACTGTCATGGTTTCCTTTTGGTTTACCAGTCTGAGCTCAGCTTAACTGCAGGAGCTTCACATGGTTTAGTGGAGAGGATGGGCCGTTCAGGCTTTTCTCAGATCCAGGTCAGGTTAGCTTGTCATTGTGGTTCATAGCATGGAGATCATTAATCACTTTAAGTCTGACCCTCCTCTGAGGCCAGTTAGACATTTTACACTCTAGTGGACCAGCCCTGTTTAGTCCAATCTAATCAAATTCTGGTTTGAACTCTGGTTTGTTTAGGAAGGTGGGAATGCATTTAAGAACTCTGATTTGAACCAATAAGGTTACAGAGGTCTCACCTTGTGTCCCATGTTTGCTGACAGAAAACATGTATTGAAGTGTAACAGATGTGTAACAGTTAGTGGACGAGAGAGAAAGAATGAGTTTAATGGCTGAAGCTTCATTTTCTAATCATAACTAACTTACCATCTCCACCCTGAGCATGAACAAGGAGAATGATCTCATCTGTATAAATCATGCTTGCGAAGCTGTTTTGTTTCTGTTTTTGTGACACGGTCCCAGATGACTAAGTTATTCTGGACGCTATTTACTTATTTATAACTGAGGCCGAATAAATCATATGCTGGACTGAAGATGACTCGTTGATGAATGCGCTCTAACTCTGAGTTCCTTGACTGAAGGACAGACATTCAGGCTGATCGCTGAGCAGCAGGAGGATTTTATCCATGAACCAAACCTTCACAGAGAGTTACCTGTCCTTCTTCTTTTTCTATTGGACCAATCTACACAACAATATAAATATTTCACACAAATCTGAAATCTTAGAAGTCAAAAACAGAAAAACAGAGCTGAAATGTTTCCAGAGCTACAGAGCAACAAAGAGTTGTGTGAGCAAATATTTGACAAAAACAGAGAAATTATTTGAATCTTGATTTCTAAACGCAGAGCTGCAGCTTTGTTCAGGGACGTCTGCAAAATATTCCAATAAAGCAGTGGAAAGTTTTGTTGATCAAAAATACATATTAATCTCTTCTTAATAGTTTACATTAATTCATTCAGAGACAGATGAGCCTAATTACCTCATAAAGCTGCTCCTAATGGGACTTTCCAAGTTTCTAGCTTCTTATTATAACAGCCGTAATTGTGTAGTGGCTCTTTAAGATACTCTAATACTAGAGTATCTTCTCGCAGATACTTGTGACATCATTAGCGATACCGCTAATGATGTCACAAGTATCTGCCACTGCTTCTTTGTACAAAGCGTGGGAGAAACGTGCTACAGATTGTTATTGCGCCACATCCCCCCCCCCCTCCTTCTCTCTCTACTTCCTCACTCTCTACTTCCTCTTCTGAGAGGGGAGATGTGCTACCAGCTCTCCATCTAACGGGTTAATCGAGTTTCCTAAATCTGCTGAGATTTACCCTGTCCAGAACTGAAGTAAACTCTGTTTAAGCTGGCATCGAGAAACGATTCGCCTGGTTTCTGACGACCTCCATCCAGGTGTCCCACCCTTCTTCCCCCTGTGAATTAGCCAGACTGAGCAGCCTGCAGCCAACTAGTTTCACAGAGCACACCTGTTAACGGTCGCTCGTTCTCTTTTATTACAATTTGCTCTTGTTACTGAACCAGGTAGGTTTTAGTGACTCGGGCGAGTCCCAAGGATGATGTTTTAAATTTGGGCTATCAGGAACCAATAAACATTTTCCACCTCTTCCTCTCCAGAATCGAACATCATAGCTATTTTACAACCATCAAAGAACTTTAAGGTGACTCATTAATTGAATGTCCACAACATCTTTTAGATTTTCTTTATGCTAAATATTTTATTAGTAAGGCAATTTTGCAAGGGTCAGTACAGCTTAATTCAGTAGCAGAAATAATCAAATAAGAAAAATCAATCATCTAGTCTATCTTTCCCTAATGCTGACACTGAGAACTAAAAAGGGAACCTTTGAGAGAGACGGACAGTTTGGCTTTTCGAACCCCAGACCTGGCCTGATGATGAAGGAGGTGTTGCAGCAGGAGGAGGATGTTGGTTGATGAAGGCAGGGATCTCTGTAGGTCTGATGAGCTTTCTTCTCCTCATGGATGGTGAGGTCACACAGGACTTGGGTGCTGGCAGAAAGGAAGGCATCAGTTCTTCTTCTTTGTCTTTGTTCTTTGTCTTTGTCTTTGTCTTTGCCTTTACCTTGGTCTTCATCTTCGTCTTTGGGGTCTGAACCCAGCTGATGAGAGAAGTGCGATTTGAAGCCACATGTTGCGGGGCAGACGGGTTGGTCCCCATGAACAGGACAGTCTTCGGCTCTGTGGCCCCGGCTCTTCTTCAGCTGCAGAGTTCTTTGTCCATCTCGATCTTGACTCGAAGCTGCCTGGAGGATCCAACCAAAGTTTCCTCTTTTGCACCCACCTTTTATAGGGTTCATCCACCCTTTTGGTTCATTTGCATTGGCTAGCACTGTTGCTGTGCTTATTTCATTGGCTACCTGCTTGGACAGATGATCTCATCTCCATCACTGTCTTAGAGACATTGTGTCCTGATGTCTGTGCTAATGTCTCAGGTTGCTTAACAACCTGTTTCCAAATAAGGCGTTGACCATCTCTGCTCTCCTGTTTCCAAATAAGGTGTTGACCATCTCTGCTCTCCTGTTAGTTCCCCTTTTTCCCTTAACCTTTCACCTACTATCCACCTCCAATACATCAGTGATCTTTAATTGCAGTTACACCTTTTACACCATTTCAAGTTCAGAGTAAAAATCACATTTATAACTTCTTTTACTTCTCTGATTTATCATTCATTTATAATGTTATGATAACCATAATTTATCAGTTACTCTTATTATAATCTTAATGTGAGTTATTACAAATGTTTTCTGTAAAGAAACCAAGAATAATCCATGATTCTTATTATTTGATATCAAAGTTACAGTTACTTGTTTTACCTGTAAGAGTACCCACTAATGTAAGTGTAAGTGTAAGTATTATTACAAGTAAACCAATATTAATATAAGTATTTTACTTTGAATCTTATCCAATTACTCACAATCTTTAGAATTCATTCTTTAAAACTTTCATGCTTTGAGATAAGTAATAGTCTGAACTATTTTTATAAATCTGCAGGCTGGAAACTTACTTCCTCTTTTTCCAGGAAACTGCTTTTCCTGTTTCATGACTCTCTCTGTCTTGACTATGATTTCTTATGATTAAATAGAAAAAAGTAGAATTAAAGCAAAGTTTGCAGGAGACAGAAACAACACACAACCAGATTGATTGTATTGACATTTAAGTCTAATGTTGGGTCTAGATTTTACTTGAGTAATTAATTTTAAAGATAACTTTATTTATTTTTACTGTTAAACTAAAATCTCCAGCATGGGGAAGTGGGATGATCTCGGATTTTCTTGACAAGATGGACAGATGAACCGAAACGGACATGTTAGCTCCCTAACATGTCCGTTAGGGAGCTAACATGTCCATGAGCAGAGTCCATGAAAATGGACTCTGCTCATTTTCATGTTTGAAATATAGCAGCCGTTCAACCGGGCTTTGTAAGGTTGAACAGCTGTGCAGCCCTCAATAGAATCATTTTAAATGTAAAATAAAAATACCAACTCTTCTTGTCTTAAAGGGGCAGTATCATAATTTTCAGCCACTCAGGGCCATTTTATCAAGTTACCAAGTTATCTTCAGTTTTTAAAAAATGTGTATATGAAACCTGAAGAAAACTTTATATTTTGCTGCCTTGAATTGGGACTCTGTCTCTTTGAGAGGCTGCGACTCTTTCAGACGCTTCAGCACATCATCACAATGGACCTTACCAAGCTCCGCCCACAACCGACCCACGTGACCGCAAGTCTCACAAGCAAAGCCTCGTAGCGCATTGTTTCTATGTAAACATGACTCCATTAGTGCATCATTTCTACCGGATTTTCACAATATATCAGCTACTACAATGGACAGAGGAAATAACAAGTTCATGTCATCATCTGGGAGGAGGTTACTGGTTTCTCAGTCACAAGCTGGTTGCAAACCTGAGGCCAGCAGGTGTCAGTCAGTCAGTTACGATAGATCTGAAATTTGGTTTGATGACCTCAATATGAGAAGCTACAGACTGATAAGAGGAACCAAAGAGCTCTGTTACGGTAAAGAAGCCATTTGTTTGTTAAAATTTTATGAAATCTATTTGTTCTATTTGATGTTTGTTATGAATGACGTATAATCATAAACAAACAGGGTAATTAGTCCAACGTTTAGAAACTACAGCGGCTGTAATGAGCCACAGCAAATGTAAACAAAGGTAAAATAACCCGAACAGGTGATCAACTCAAAACCATTCGCACCTTTTTAGTCTGTCTCTCTTTGTGGTTTAAGCACACTTGTTACCGTATCAACCGCCTGCGCCCCGCAAGACGAGCAAAGATTACGTTAAAAACATAACATCCAGTCCGTTACGATATCAAGTTTCCAGGCTTGATATTTATTTCTGGATTATTAATCAGCGCTTCCCTGAACACAGCGATGGTTGATTGACCAGCTGTACTTTGTGCTAGAGTGGCTAACACGAGTAACAATTTAGTCCAAAGCCTTTTCTGCTAAAATAAAATCTTTAGTGTGTGTCAGATACAGTACACGTTGCATATTGATCTGTTTAGCTAACGTAAGACTGTGTAGCAGACAGGCTTCAAGGTGTAGAAGTTGTATCAGAACTGCTATTATGCTGTACTTAGCTAACGAGAAGCTAGTGTTTGTGAGACGGCCACCCACGTGACCACGTAGAATGAGCATCAGCCAATGAAAAGCGGCCCCTCTGGTAAGGTCCATGCTTCTCATGCTCTCTTATGCTGTTTAACTGTTTGGAGTACCGACCTGAGAAATAGTTTGTACAATGTGTTTGCTAATTCTTTGCTAATTGCTGCTCCCACTAGACTGGAGGAGCTGAGTGGGGAAATCATGGAGGAGGTAAATGGAGGAGTAAATGTTAAAAACATTGTTTTCTATAATATTGTCTTTAATGTTAATATGAAAATGTCTTGAATCTTTCCCATTGAAATGAATGTTAATCATAACTTTTTTGATACTGTTTAATAAATATAACTTTGATGCTGGTTGCAGCAGAGGGTATGTTATTACTCACCTTCTTATGAGCTTCACAGATTTTCCTCAGAATAAAATCCTCTGCTGGGCTTCTGTTCATATTACTGTCAAAACCCCCTTTGAGATTTTCCTAATTTATTGTGATTTATGACTTATTTTAATATATTTTCTCAAAGTTTGTTGTTGAGTTACTGTTGTGGGTAACAATTCTCCTTATTCCCATATTAAATATAAACATTTCTTAATTAGAAACATTTTATGCCCCAGAATGATATAAATGCAGGTGATACTAATCAACAACATAACTTATAAAAAGCTGTCAGGAAGAATTTATTATACAGAAATGAAGCCAGAATGTGGAGAAGGTGTTTCTAAGGCAGACATTTCCTGCTTTACTGCTTGGAATTAAAAATTACAAGTCGTGCCTATGAGGGCTTCGTTAAAATGCATCTAACTAATGAAGCTTCTGCATTTTTTTCCTCAAGCCAAAGGTTTGTTGGAAAGTTAAGGAGAAAAAGCTGCTGTTGAATCATTTATTACAACTCCTTGTCATTTCAGAAGGTTCATGAAGTGAATGAAGGTTATTCCTGTGAAGAAGTTTATTTGGAAAGAAACAAATAAAAGTCTGGTATTGGTGACCCAAACCCAGACTGAATATGACTTCTTCAGTTTAGGTACATGTTGATTCCCAGTACCAATACAGAATAGTTATCCAGTTGGTACTTATTAGATTGTTTAGGTCTGACCTAAACTTATCTGTTTGTTTAATCTCTTCTTTGTCTTCCTCAAAATATCTCTAAACTGCAGATGATTTCTCTCCCTCACATCATCTCCGTTCTACTTCTGTTTTTTTTTTCTTTTTCCTCTTTTTTTATTTCAGAGGATCATCAAATAACTTATATTTAACTGATATAAGTATTGGTATCGGGACATCTTTGCTGCTGTTTTCATGACCACATCTGACAACTTGTGGACCAAATTTCTGCCTGTGTAAGCACGTTGAGATTTACTTTCAAATCTCTGCTCCGTTTGGCTCCATGTGTTTGAGTCTGCTGGGAAGTCTCTCTGAGATAATCTTCACCTTCTATTATTCTGCCTTGTGTTCAGAAACTTCTTCATTACACAAAGTCTTCTTTTCTGCAAATCCCCACTGTCAAAACTGCACATATGAGTCAGTGTGCAGCTGTCATGGCTTGGTGGAAAAAGCAATCGCAAGCAACTCAACAGAAAACAGAAGAAAAAACATCTTTTGAGTATTGTGCACCATATTCTGGTCTGCTCAAGCTGCTACTGTTGAACTTTCCAACTCGCCTCTCTCTTCTTACTTTTCAGAAACTTAAACTTTCCTGTATATGTATTCATTACCACCTGAACCAATTGAGGTAATTAAAAGTCGTGGTGAAATACCATTTTTCAAATTAAGAGTTCAGTCAGCTTTGCAGCTGCTGCATTAGCAGGTGCAGCATCCTAACAGAATTTCTACTCTGTGAACTTGGATGCCACAAACACAAACTTCAATATATTTTAGAAAAATAAAATAAAAATGGAAGTGATTAATAAATAAAAATAAAACACAGTGCATCTAGTTGCCTTCAGCAGTTACCAAGTACATAGAGTCACAGTTGTAGCTGCAAAAAAAATGCTTCTAAAAATTTTTAATTAAAATTAATCTTTATATTTCACAGTTCTTTCCTACTTTGCCATTTACTGCTTAAAGGGGCAGTACCATGTGTTTTCCAGCATGTAGCACAATCAAGTAAGTACTTGATTGTGCTACATGCTGGATAAGTGCTATATAAGTATATATCTATCAAATATGACTCAAAAGAAATTTGGCTTTGAAATTTAATCCCTTGAAATGGGGCCTCTTTATCTTTAAGAAACACCTGCTTTTACTTACCTTCCTTCTTCCCCACCTCATCACTACAGCCACATTTTTACCAGCGTTGCTCTGAGAAGCAGCTCCTATAATGAGCTCAGCAGTTCCACCAGGTGTTTACTTATTGCTGCTGGATAATTTGAAGGAGCTGAGTGGGGATGATCTGTGAGGCAGGAGCCTGGAAACTGGAGCTCCAAGGAGGAGCTTTGTGGAAAAGGCAACGCTCAGTGAGACCAAGCTTTTAGGCACCTTAAACGGTTGCCATGGAGATAACAGGATTTCTCAAACAAGCATGAAATAATCAAAGCAACACTTTGTTTTCTGATGAGGGTAAAATAATTTAACATGATGTAAAGCAGAAAAAAATAAAAATACATTGAAGTTCATTAATTGTCAGGAAACTTACAAATAATATGAATATTTTTTCTACATGCTCAATTTCTAGAGATCTATGTTCAGCAGAAGCAGCTTTGTGGAGGCTTTACCATTAGCAGCAATGACAGTGAGTGACTCTGTCAGCTGCTGCACCATGGATACAGCTGAAAAGCAGATCAAGAAGACACAGATGGACTCATACCGACATACCTACCTGCACGCCTCCACATGCACACACACACACCCACGCACGCACACACGCACACACCAATTTTCTTCCTCCCTTGATCACCTATAAGATGACATTAGGTGGATTTTGAGCAACAAAATGAGACTGTTTTCCAGAAAAAAAGATAAACAATAAAAATGGAATGAAAACATAAAGTTGACACAGGAGGCAGAAAGGCAACATAATGAGTACACAGGCTGGCAAAGCTCAGCACACACTCCATGTACCCAAGTGTCACCTCGGTTATATCTGAGGAAGTTATTTGTGAGAAGGCAGAGATCCAACAGACATTGTTCCTGAATGAGTCACCAGTACAGTTTGCCATCTGTGTTTCTTCTTCAAAGTATTTTTAGACAGATATCTCACTTTGATGTGCGACTTACATCTTTCAGTAATTTAACGTTATGGGGTGAGACTGCGTTCCAGAGTTATACTGCCAATGATTAGAGTGCCTGCTTTGTTGTTCTTGTATCACTTCAATCAACAGATGAATGAAGTGGATATGGAAGAGCACAAAAGCCTCCAGGCTGTTGACACTGAAAAAATTATCTGGGCAATAAAAATATCTTCCTCCCAGTAGGTGAGGAGTTGTTGCTGACTGCAGTCAGTCGCCTTTCCATTCTAATTTTATGGAGCCTGACTTCATTATGTTTATTGTTGCTTCAACTGGCAATTGTAGACAATTCCAAGTTTGATTATGAATTTATTGTTGACCGGGTTGGTATTGATGTTTCTGTAGACAAGACTGTGGATGAAGTTTTAAGCAAACCATAAATTTACTTGCATCAGGTCATCCCTCTGAGCAGATGAAACTAAGTCTAATAAAAACTTTACAAGAACAAAGAGCAAGACGTTCACATGAACTAAACTTTTTACCACTGAAATATTTGCTTATACTGTCAAGAACTATACAGAATCCTTAAGGAAGCATGGGGGATTGTTTTTCTTTTGCATTACCTAGCAATAAGTTTGAGACTACGCTCTGGTCTATTCTGTGCATGGTTAGTAACAAATGTCGATTTAAAGTTGGACTATGTTCACCTTTAAGGAGCCTCAGTGAAAAATGTGTTTCTACATTCTTAACTGTTTGGTGCAAAATACTGGTTTAAAATCAATATATTAAAGCTGCAGTATGTAACTATTATTTAAAAAATTATTTTTTTGTAAAATGATCAATATGTCAGTACAATATAAGACAAATAATCTGTGAAAAACCTGAGCTGATCTGCCTTTCCCCAGTTAACTGAATCATCACTGAGTCAGAAACAACCAATAAGAGCTAGCAGGAGAGTCTAGCTAATATTTGCTAATCTACAGCTGGCTCACAACCACATAGCCTGCCACAAATGCCAAAGCTAGTAAGCACAGCCACCAATAACGGCTGATAAATGTTTTTCCCGTCACATGAAGTTGTTTATCCATCATTGCCACCTAGAGCAGCATACAGGAGGATGATTGACAGCGTTAAGAAGCGCTCCAGGCTCTGATAGGTTATTTATGACCCGTGTTCTGACTATTGGTGCCACTTCGTCAGATTTTCCTGCTGTAGCACGAATAGATAAGCTAAGTCTCTCTATAGGTCCTGCGCGTCCAAAACTGCTGCCGTCATGTTTACAGACTGAAAGGTATAGCGGGTTGTGTTAATGTTATACATATTGGATAACATTATTTGAGTGACGGGACTGAAGTGGAAGCTTAGGAGTTATGCTAAGCTTAGCACTGGAGCATTTTATATAGATGACAAAACCACAAGATCACTTCCTTCAGCTGAATAAATTTATGCACTAATCCTTTTATTAGAATATACTACCTTTTAAAAATATTTTAAATACAGAGGTGTATGTAAGAATAAAACAGTATCAGACAGGGGAAACAGGGTTTTATTGGAATTAAATTAAACACAATCATCTACAAATACAGATCACTGCAACACTCTTTTGCGTATTAATCTGTTGTATGACAGACTTTATCAAATGCAGCACAGCCACAATGTGTCCACCGTACTGTGCAGGTCACTGTGCCCCTGAAATTACTAGATATACTTAATATATACTACACAGCTTCAATCCCACCAACATGTTCTATTTTGCATAGTTTAATAAAAAAGTGTTATTAAACAAAAAAATGCTAAAATATAGGGATAAAATAGCTCACAAAACATTGTATTTAGTCCTGATTAACCCCCAAACAATAACTTGTTCATAGTTGTAATGACATTGCAAACTAAAGCCATTCATAAATATATTTACAAGTTACCTGTCATCTAAACTAAAAACATGAATCAATACAGCAGCTTAATGAGCTTAATGAAAGCCATGTATAAAATAAATTGAATAAAGCTTATCTTCAATGAAATAAAACACATTAAACAAGACTTCCACAGGTAGGATGTATTTAGAAGAAATCTACAGAGTAAGCATCGATATGCGCATTACTACAAGGATGGATTTATGAGTAGCAAAGATTTACTGAATACCGGGAGTGGAGCATTTTTACAGACTGTAATAGAAAAGAAGGAGCTTGATTCTTTCACGGATTATCTGTTTCAAATTATGCTGTTTAAACAAATATGGAAAAACATATTTTTGTAAAAGTTGCATACTTCAGCTCTAACTGTGTGTTTATGTTTCTTTATGTAATATGATATTGCACATAACCATTCACACACAAACCAAAGTAGTAAAAAGTAATCCAAATAGTTTGGATGTATTGCTTCTTTCTTTCCTTCTTATAGAAAGTTTCTGTCATGTTTCTGTTTCAGGGTAAGGACGGAAAGCCCATGTTTGATCTGTTTTGCTCTGGCATTTTACTCATAATTTTGGTGTGTTCATCCAAAAAGCAAAGATATAAAACTTTAGATAAGTCACCAACTTGATAACACAGAATTCCTAAATGGAAAACTTTACAAAAACCTTGTATTGTAGGAAAAAGACTTTCAGTATTCAAGATTTTGCATAAACTGACTACTAAATACATAAAAGAACGATAGAAAACATTTCCTCTATGTCCCCCAGTGGGCCCCGTATCACACAAATTGACACAGAAGGTGAAAAAACAAACAAGCCTTCATTTAGACTCCATTCCTGAGTGATCATGTGCTTCTGTCTCTCTGGGTGGGAGGTTTGACATGTGCTTCCTCAGCATGTCTTATTCCTGCAGATAATAAGAAACCAACTCAGCAAACTAAAACAGAAAACATTTCAGACATAGTGAGATTTTATGAAGTCTCCCGACTGTAAATGAGCTCTGTTTCCTCGCTGTAAAGTTAGGGCTGCTGTGAAGCAGAGTTCATGTCCAACACAGAGATAACAATCTGAACTTCAGATATTGTGAAGGTGGATTTAGATGAATTTAGCCAGAGACCAGCAGGAGGCAGAACTCAGTTCATAATCTGACCATCAGCAGGTTATGAGTTTACATTTTCAGTTTTGAAATTGCTGGCATATATATATATAAAAAAAAAAATTCTAAGTTTCACTGAATCTTTTCCTGCACAGAAAAATTTGACAGAAACAAGTTCTTCAGATTTACAGGTAAAAAATCATTAAATCACATTTACACTTTGATTCAAACGACATTTTATTAGTATAAAGTTTTCACAAATTATTTAATAAAACATCACTTTAGCTTTTAAACTTATTTACATAAGTTTTTGTTTTTTTCAAAGCAGTTCACATTCTTAGTAGAAGTAATGAAGTGTAAATTGCTGAGCAAAACAGCTTTAACATTTAATGTTAAACCCAGGACAACTCTCGTATATACAGAGTTGACCCTTCTTAAATCTAGTGTGTTAAAGTCATAATTAAAAGAAAAAACATGTTAGGCACTTTCAAAGCAATTTTCTTATAATATGGCATATCTCAGCATTGCATACATGGTCTCTTGAGACCAGGCTGCAGGAGCTCAGAAAAAAAGGAAAATGCTGCAGATGACACACAGCAGCCTCGTTACTCTGATGGCTCTGGTCAAACTGAATGAATTTGGGTTTTGGGTAACATTCCTGTCACACAGCCCTGATGGAGACTTTTTCACCTTTTTTCTTCTGTGGCCACTTCCTGACATGATTTGAAACTGTGTTCCTGTCTGTTCATGTCTGCAGGTCGACAAGACACAAAAAAAAACCCACAGCAGTGAACATAGAGCGGCTGATCCATCTTCAGAATAAACAGCAGTACCTGCAAACAGAAGTTTAATATATACTCAAATAACGACCTCATTTATAGTTCTAGGAAAAAAACGGTTCCAAGTGCTGCCAATGAAATCATGTAGAAAAACAAAGTACACCCTACTGCTGAGACAGGGCTACAGAGGGAGAGCAGCAGCTGTCATATGTTGACAGTGGACACGTCTGGAAGCAGATCTGCAATACTTTAGAGAAATAACTGCTTCTCCAGTTGAACAGCAACAAATCTGAAGTCATCATATTTTGACCTAAAAAGGAACAATGTAGAATCACAACACAAGACCAGGCCCAAAATCTGGACCTTCAGAGTCTCATAAAGATGGTTCCAAAGCCAGCCTTCTATCATCTGAAGAACATTTCCAGGATCAGAGGACTAATGTATCAGTATCAGAGTAACTCATTCATGTTTATCTTTAGTCGTATTGATTACTGCAGGAGAACCAGAACCAAACATAGAGAAGCAGCAATCAGCTTCTATGTACCACAAATCTGGAACAAACGTCCAGAAAACTGCAAGACAGCCAAAACACTGTTTTAAATCCTGACTAAAAGCCCAACTGGTTAAAGCTGATTTTGATGGATAATAAATGGAACATAAGGAATATGTATATTTTGTGTGTATGTGCTTGGTGGTTTTGGTGACGGCATTTGACAAAATGTAATGTTTAATGTTTGTTTCATGTTTTATGATTGTTTCATAATTGGTTGCTGTATGTTTTCATACTTGTTGCTGTAATGTGCTGTATAAATAAACTTGACTTGAATAGTTTCTGCCATTCTGTGAAGAGTCATAAGACTGTTTTCTCTCATTCTGCAGCCACACTGATATCATTTAGTGTCTAACATTTAGGACTGCTGCCAACCTTCACAGCAGTGAACATTCTTGGAAATTCCTCCTGAGAATGGGCCGCATAGAAAAAACCAAATCACAGATACAGATGGTGGCCGGATGATGCTTCTGGTTCTGCAGGATTTTTACGCCTCACAGTTACTGAATCACTAATGAACTCCTATTTATATCAAAGCATCTGACAGTAAAACATGAGTCCATCTGTCCGATAGGCGAAACTGGCCTACAGGATCATCAGCTGCATAACAATCCGACACACAGCAGCAAATTTACAACATAATGGCTGAAGAAGAGATGAATCAGGGTGTTGGGATGGCCTAGTGAAAGTCCAGCCATCAAGTTGTTATGAAATACTGCAGCTTTTAGAGATCTGTGGATAAATCAACGTCTGAAGAAATGAAGTAATGTTATGAAGATATGCTTCACATCCACAAAGATGAGGCTAATAAAATCATATGGAGAATTATTGCTGCTAAAAATTGGATCTAATAACTTCTTGAGTTCAAGTATTAGCTACTGACTAGTTAAATCATAAGATTACTTAGTTTTTCAAATTAGCAATTCAGCAGAATGTTTTTTTTAAATTGTCAGAAGGTTTTGGGGTTAATAAAAGCACAGCCACGGTTCAGGTTTTAAAGCAGCTTTGCTAATAAATAAGGCTGAGCTGAGAGGATGTCAACATGAAATACTACCTGACGTGAAAACATTGTTGTTTCAGATCACAGCTTCAGGAATTCAAAGCAAAGAAACAACCATGTCATCCAGAAAATGCCGCCAGACATAAAAGAGGGCCCAGGAATCCAGGTGGCCAAAGGTTAGTGAAATTCACCCGGCAGGGCGAACGGCGTCAGGCCGTCACGTCGGCTGGTGATGAATGAGCGAGCGTCTCACTACGAACTCAAGGCTTTCAAAGACGTTCAAGATCCTGGTGTCACCGTGTTGGACGCCTGGGACCAACACGGTCCAAGACAAATTACTCTGACCCCACCCCACTTCCCACACACATGCATACACACACACAGACACAGACATCACCAACACAATGCACCTTGGAGATTTCCTCTGACTCTCTTGACATTTTGTAGGCGTCTCATTAATTCGGCTCTGTCGACCGTTTGCAGCAATCCTTCTGAACTTCTAATTTGTGCTCAACAGAAAAATGATGACAGAGAGGAGATACAGTGTGACTGGAGCTGGAAGTAATGTTTTCAGAGTCATCCCAATAATCAACTGGATGGGAAATCAATCAGTGTAATAGATATCGGCCAAAGTAAAATCAGGTATTTGTCTGCGGTGGTTCAGTCCTACTGGATGGATGGATGGGTGGATGGATTGGTGGATGGATGGATGGATGGATGGATGGATGGATGGATTTGCCATTTACTTCCTTAAAACTGCTTAACTCTCACCCCTGGATAATACAAGGGAAAATAGGCACGCTGGCATTCCATTGCAAGTTAAGGTGTTTTAAAGCTGGGGTATGTAACTTTTATATTAGAAAATAAAAATAAAAAAGGTTTCTTATGTATTATTTAAAACCATCCTGTTGTAGTTTGAGACAGATGATCTGTGATAAAATTCGTTCTCCTTCTCTCTGTGTCCCATACTACAGAAATAAACTTCAGTCAGACCCATGAGGAGGGTCTCAGCACTGTCAGTTACCCTTGTGTATACTGCTGAATGCTAAGGCTAGTTAGCATAGCGACCAATGATGGTGGATAAATACTTTTCTTGTAGCAATAAGTTGTTTCTCCATCATTAGCACATTTGTTTCTCAGGCTTCTCAAGTCTTTTCAAACTGATGGACCTGAAACATTTCCTGGGACTTCACACCACACTCCCCCACACACAACAATATTCTCCAAGCAACACTTCCCCCAGACATTTCATATTTTTCAGTTAAACCACAGAGGTGACACATGAAGGAAATATTTATCATTTCTTGTGTGAACAGAATCAGAAGTGTAGTTTTGGTTTGCGTAACATCATAAAAGAGAGATTTAAGAGTCCAGCTTCCCAAACATAAATTCTATGAACCATAAAAGAAAATATTAGAAAAGAGGAACATGGATCCAGTTACCATATATAATCAAAGTGGAGGTGAGGGTTGGTTAGTGCGTCAGGACTTGTTGTTTACAGATTTTTGTGATGAACCTGTCTGTCCCTAATGGAACTAAAACTGGCTGAGTTTTTGATCTGTATGGAGGCATCCTGGGAATTTTAATACACAACCTGCATCTGCATGAAGACCATTTATTCACCAAATACAAATGATCAGACAAAAACCATTTTTGAGCCTTTTATTCATAGAAAATCTTCTCTTTCGATGACTCATAAACATGTAACCCTTTTCTTGGTGTAAATCTGTGGAGGAAATAAATTCAAATGACTTTCCTTTGTGCTTTACTGTCTCTTTTTAGTGACAATGACTGACAACCAAAATAATAGCTTAAAGGGGCAGGATCATGCAAAATTAACTTTTTTGAGCTTTACATCATGTTATAATGATATTCCATAATCAGAAACAAACCTGGAATGTTGCTTTGATTCTTTCATGCATGTTTGAGAAGTCCTTCAATATCCATGGCAACCATTCAGCTGTGCAAATGCCTGGTTGGACATAGCCCCTCCTTCAAGGACAAAACTCCTCCTATGAGCTGTAATTTCCAAGCTAATGAGTTTCCTTCAGATTAGCCAGCAGCAATTAGAAAACACCTGATGGAACTGCTGATCTCATTATAGGAGCTGCTGCTCAGAGTAACACTGTATTTTCTGAACTGAATCATTTCTGCTTAGTCTGTGCATTTTCCATGCCATTGTGTGTTTTTCCATGTGGGGTTGGGGTGGGTAACTGTTTGCTGTTGTGGGCTTGTTTTATTGTTCTGTACAGCACTTTGAGCTGCTTTTAGTATGAAGGGTGCTTAAACTGATAGATTGATTGATAAAATCGTTGTCAATAGAGGGTCAATAGAGGAGCCATATAGGAATGACTTCCTGAAGGCGGAGCTTCAGAAAGAATAAGAGTTTTTAAAGCGACAGAGGCCAAATTTCAGGGTGTTAAATCAGGAAATAAAATTTATTTTAAAACAATTGATATATAGAGCATCTATGTAACAACTAAAGGTAACATAGTTACCTGATTGTACTATGAAATGGCACTATGTGCTTGGAAAGCACATGATACTGCCCCTTTAAAGCTAAATATGATGTAAAGCAACTTTTGTTAATGTTTTTTTTTTACTTTGTTCCTTTTTAAATAAATTAATTAACTGAAACAATAGAAATGTTCAACTATTGTTTTTACACAAGAGCAGATCACTTTCTTTAATCATAATTAAGCTTCTATATTTATGTTATTTTATAGTCAAATATGCAGAAATAAAGAATCAAAGAATCAGTGTTTGCGTGGGTTGTTACTTGGGACTAAATTACTCAGAGTTCAAATTTAATCATCACTGTTGTTCTTCCACTGAGGTAGCTGAACCTGCCTCTTAGGGAAAAACAATAGTAGCACACTTAATGGCTGGTTCTTACTTCCCACTTGTACATTTGGTGTGTCCCAGGTGTTTACATACTCACTGCGATGCAGATGGAAGTCAGGAAGAGCAGTATTAAATTTCTGGCAGATTCATTCTTCCTCCCTCTGGGCCACAATAAAACCTGAACACGTGAAAACTCGGGCTGTCAGTTTTCTCGTTTAAATGACTCCTTTGTTTTCACTTATGACGAGTCTCATTGTGCAGAGAGTGTGAAATCAAACGATTTACCACATAATGTTGCATTCATAGGAGCATTCTGTTGTGTAGATTAATTAAAAGCTAATTAAACACCACAGAGTAAATGTCTGTGGCTGCATTAGCTAAAATCTCGGGTGGAATTTACTCAGCCTTACATGGACACGGTTTAATCGCAGGAAAACCAATTAAAGTCTCGTAGTGTTTTCAGGCCACCATTTTTACAGCAGGTTCACTTCTGTAATCTTTAGCTTACCTTGAGCTTACGTTAAACTGCTGTTTTTAAATGTTATGAATGCTTTTGATAGCTTTTTAACATAATATTTATGCTTGTATGTAGTTTAAAAGTATTTTACTATCATAAGTAAAAGCGAGGATTTTTTTTAAAGATGACTTCATTGGAACAGATGTTTTTGAAATTTTTATTTTAAAAGATTTTCTTCCTGAAAACTCTAATCTCAGAAATGCTGTATTAAACTGTAGACCTTCATTTGGCTGCGATTTTACTGTTGTTGAAGTTCAAGCTGTTCTCTCTGTATCCACAATGAAAGACAATCTGTCAACTTAGACGCTCTCTGCTCATAATGTCTCTACAGAATCAGACTGAAATTATGTTAAACTACTGTATAAGAGGGACTTTGGATTTTCTGTGCTTTCCAGTTTCTATTCAAATAACCTGAATGTCAGTCAGACTAATTTTTCATTTGTAAAAGATTAAGAAAAACTTTTTTCACAATGTCAGTTTGAAAGTTCAAACTTTTAAATTTTATTAAAAAGCATTTTTTTTAGTACTGCTCCTCACCAGGAGTTAAATAAAATGAATGTCTCCAAATACATTTTAATTGACAAACACTGATAGAAGGACAATATGAAAACAGTGTTCACCCAGCAGTTTCTCTTACAAAGCGCTGTAATTACATATTTTGCAGCTTTACAAATATTTTTTGTTCTTGCCTTTTTAAGTTCACTGAAAACATCCAACATGTTTTAATATCAGACAACAATAACAAATGTAAACACAAAAAACAATTTTCAAGTGATTAAGGGAGAAAGAGTTTTCCTAACCAACCTACTCCTCTGTGGAAAAGTAATTATCAGCGAACTTGAGGCTTGATTCTGACCAACAAGTGGGACCATCAACTTGAGCGATGACCGACTGCTCCGATTGTTGGAGATCCTCTATAGAAAGAACACTCCCTCAGAACACAAAACTGAATCCAAACACCTTTATTATATATACATCATGGCAGTCACCAACAGCTGGTGAGATATGTTGCTAGGGCAACGAGGTAAAAACAGAATGTTTCTCCAAAACTGATGAAAAGATAAGACTGTAACGAGTCTGGAAGGCTGGCAGGAAGCTGACAGCAGCACCGAATCTCCAACACAGCGTCACTGCCAAACAGTTTCATAAAAAAGCAATAAAAAGTTCTTATTATGTTTATCATTATCACAATATTAACACATAATATTTTTATGAAATTTAATCCATATCGCCTGGCTCTATTGAAACATCCCAGAGTCTGATGTTCTCAGAATCTGATAGATTTGAAGAACTTTAGGAAACAGAGAATGAAGATGTAATACAGAATTAAATTAACATTAACTTTAACTTCAACAGAGTATTCATTTCTAGTTGTTGAAATACTCCCTGTTTTAAAAATGGCTGTTTTTTTTCAGAAAAATCTTGACTGTTGGACATTGGATCCAAAGCATGTTTACCTGGTGAGCAGATGGCCTTTGCCCCTGAATGGTGCACTAGCCAGCTCTCCTCAGCCCTGCAGCCTCATGGTCCACTTCCAACCTGAGCTACCTCTAGTGGCTGCAGCATCCACACTGCTGGGAAACGTTGTGTAAAAAACAACTCTGGTCTTCAAGTAAACATGGCAGAAAAAAATATAAGAACTGTGTGGTTAATATTTAAAACTTCAGTTGGTATCCCTTTAAGGCAGACAGTAAAGTCCTTTTATTCTAGGCAAACAGCACAGAAACAGTGGAGCGTGACTCATGTTTTCAGCTGCTGTGACTGACAGCTGATCTTGGCAACCCGGTGGGTACTGTGTTTACATATGCATTGGATGGATCCAGGTGTGTGTGTGTGTGTGAATCATTGTAAAACTTGAGGTTGCAGAGTGAGAGCTGGACGGGTGAACCCAGAACCCGGGGCTGTTTCAGAGAGTTCTCCTCTCCAGAGTGGCTGCAGCTGAATCACTCTGATCCGATCAATACACCAGGTACTTCACACACTTCAGAAACGCTGCTTTCCTCACATATGATTCAATCCCCCAGTGACTCCTGACTGGATGATTATGTCTGTTTTCACCTGCTACTGAGATTATTGCAATGCATAGTATTCAACTGAATCTCATTTTAGATTTAAAATATTTAATCTTCTTTTTTCTCCATATGATTTAAAGAAGTTTGAGCTTAATGTAAAAGATATTCACATTCCTTTAATTTTTGTCAATCACAAACTTCAATGTGTGAACTCCAGCTGGACTCATCGCATTTCATTAACAAACAAAAATGTGTTGTTTTGGATATAAACATGTAAACTTAGGGCTGGGTGATATGGCTGACGATATAAGCATATCATATCAGTAGACATTGATAATTACTGATGTGTTTTTTGTTTTAAATATCTGAAATACTCCTAAACTATGACATAATCTCTCCTGTTTTATCCATTTTTCACTCCACATTGCTATCTTTTATTTTGAAGTGGTTATGAGGCACAATTTTAAACAGTTTTAAACTGTTGCTTCTTGTTGCTTGGCAACCAATGCCTGAGTGAGTTGGTTAATGCCACCAATATAGCAGCTAAACCTTTTCTCTGCACACATCCCCCAGAATGCCGTGCAGTTGTGGATCAGTAAAATTATTGAATATTCTATCAGACGTATTTTCTATTGATATTTGTCACGTCTATCATGATATATATGGTTATTGATTTTTTGGAAAGCTTTACTTAATCTCATATTATATATTGCAGAAGCTGCTTCAGCACCAATGAAGATTTACTCATTTCTGAATTCTTAAAGTTAATCCACTTTCTGCTTGATTTAGCTGATCCTTTTTTGAATGTTTGGTGAAACTCATAGAGCATAGAACTCTGATCTAAAGATCAGAGTTCACTCCTGTGTGGAACATATTTACAATTTTTAACATGCAGTTGAGAAAACTGTCATTTTCCGTCATTTTTTTGTGATCCACTCTGCTATAGGACCACGGAGCTGGTGGTGAATGTCTGCAGGTGCTGACCCAGAAAAATTCATATCACTAACTGCATTAACTCAAAAACTTTATCAATGTTCAACTAATATAAAACAAAACACAATTCTGCAATTGTGGTGTTTCCATTAAATAGGAAACTGTTAAAATCACACATGAATAACTTAGTGAAAATATACTGCACCATGTTCTGCCAACTACTTCCCATAGTCTTTTTCTTCATGTTTTGCATCCACAGCAACATCCGGTTGTTGATCATGTGACTCCTGTGATGTGAAAATGTTTCCATTGCAGTTTTGGTAAATAAACAAAGATTGATGCTGCCTAAAAACAACAAAGCAAATATAACTCACTTCATTCAAAACGTATAAAAAAAACTTTTTATTTTTTAAATCAACATTTTTCATTTATTTTTGAAAGATCAAATTGCTTTTTGTGCAGCTGAATGTTGCCATGGTGATTGAACATGAAAGAATCAAGGCAGCACTGCAAGTCTGTTTCTGATGAGGTAATACTATTATAACATGATGTAAAGTTCAGAAGAGTTTAATCTTCTTTGTTAATCTGCTCTGTACAGTTTCTGAAAAAAACAAACAAACAGTGGTTTGGATTTGGGGAGATTGAAGGTCTTGCAATAAATGTAGCCAAGTGAAATGATCCAAAATGCCAACATGCAGTGACTGGCTGCTGCCAGGAAGACACAGGAGGATGCAATTTTAAATTTTGTAGATTTGTTCTAAGAAGTATGTTTTTTTTTTGTTTGTTTTTTATTGAAACCTCAGAGCTTTATTTCATTCCAGCAGTAAATCCAAATGATGCAAGCTGCCAACTACTTCCCAGAGATTTTTTTTAACACATGCAGAGTATGAAAATTTTTTTGAAAAAGTGTGGGATCAGTAAAGGTTTTTCTGATATCAGTTCAGGTTGAATTATTAAGGCAGCTGCTGAACAAAGTGACCCGCTGTCGGTGACATCCTCATTTTTAGAATTGTAGCACAGATGGATCTTCTCATCTGAGCGTTTGTATGTGTGTGCCGACATGTGGGTGGAAGATAAACTAACGTGTCAACCAACAGGCTGGTCGGCCTATTTGTGCACCCTGGCCTTACAGCTAGAGTGAGATTTCCTCATCTAGCCCCTCTGCTGTCCTACTTACAAATTCCTGCAAGACTCTCAGCTGAATAAACAGCAATCATCTCAGATGAAGAAAACATATCTGCACAAAAAAAGCCTCTATTTTGTTTAGTCAGTTATCGCCAGAGAAAATAAGACTTTAATTAAGTAATCAATGTGTGCACTGCACTGTGGAGTGCACTTCACTCCGTGGGCACGCAGTGCATTGAACGGATCAGACAAAAAAAAACCTACAACAGCAAGAAAACTCTCCTCCCAGAACTCCTTTGTTTCTCTTAATCATGTAGTTGGAAACGCAATTGCTCAAAAAGCCATCTTCACGACTGAGGAGTCAAGGTTTCCTGTTTCCTTTGCAACATCAAAACATGTCCTGCTCCTATACCTGAGGGAACATTAGAAAGAAAAATGCAATAAAAGTAAACATGTTCTACAGCAAAGAGATGGCCAACCTTGGTGCTAAACTCTGCTGACGTGCAAAAAGAAAGACAAATCAGTTTTTTAAAGGGGCAGTGTTTTGTGTTTTCCAGCCACACAGTGACATTTTAAAGCTCAATCATGTAACTATGTTACCTTCAGTTATTATAAAAATGCTACAAACATCAAATATGACTTAAAAAGAAATTGGATTCATTTAGTGCCTTGAAATTTGGCCTCTGTCGCTTTAAGAAGCTTCTGCTCTTAAAGTGACAGGAAACACAACATATTTCCTCTGTTAACCCTTTAAAGGAACAATATTATGTAAAATTAACTTTTATAAGCTTTTGATTGTGTTATAATGTTATTCCCTCATCAGAGTGTTGCTTTGATTCTTTTATGCACCTTTGAGAAATCCTTTAATGTCCATGGCAACCATTTAGTCGTGTAAAATGCCTGGTAGGACCTCGTGCTGCCTTTGAGAATAAAGCTCCTCATCTGAGCAGTTTTCAGCTCAGAAAAGTAGAGGCTTCTGCCTCTGCTCCACAGAGTTCTCCTCCCCAACAACTCCCACTATCAGTTCCTTGGATCCTCATATTTAGAACAAATGAAGGTAATATATTTACGCAATTATGCTATAAATGGTTCACGCCTGGAAAACACATAATACTGCCCTTTAACAACCAGGTTGCCATGGGATATTTTTTGTTTGTTTGTCTTGCTATGATGAGGAATAAGATTATAATATGATGTAAAACTCAAAAGTTGATTTTACATAATACACCCCCATTGAGACCAGCATGGTAGTAAAACTGGCAGCAGGTGAGGGTCAGGTTGGGGTTAAGGTGGAGGAGGACTGGGAGGAGATTTACTTCTGGGAATCAAAATAGAGAAGAACCTGAATAGCACAGATGTGCTATGACTCACTTTCACTTTTTTTTTTCTCTTTACCACACTGGACCTTGACAGGTAGCAAGCTGCACACATACTGTAACAGTCCTCACAGAAAACACTGCACAGCACTCATGTATGCTGTATATCTTCATTAGGGATCTCAGTTTGGTTTTTCTCACCTTCACAGCCACTGGATAGAAAAAAAGCAAAGGAGAGGCAAAAAAAGAGAAGGGAAAGAGAAGGCAAGGGATGGATCGAGAAGGTGTGTTTTTCTCTGAGAGAGAGAGAGCGACAGGGGGAGGGGGACAAAGTGAGGAGGCGGAGAGATGAGAAGTGAGGGAGGGAATGATGTAGAAAGGGAGGAGAAGGATGAGCTACTCTTGGATGAAGGACTCCAGAAGAATGAGGAGAGACTTTTCAGAGTTAGCTTCAGAGAGGCTACTTTCCATGACTCTGGTCATTTGATCAGCTGTAAATATATATATATATATATATATATATATATATATATATATATATATATATATATATATATATATATATATAAACAACAAGCAGCTGCAGCGATGGACAGAGGATAACTGGACACTCACACACTGACATGATTATGATTTCTCTCTGTCTCTCTGGCTGTTGAAGCTGCTCTGAGGAGAGCTGACAGAGTTTTAAGCTGTTTAAGCCTCCAGGATGAGCGACCACCAGGTCTGAAATCCAGAAGAAGTTAAGAGGAAAGTTCAGGGACACAGCTGGAAACTGCTGGAGCCACAATGGAACTACAGACCTGTCTGTGCTTGGTTTTCATTGCTGCAACTCCAAGAGGTAAGCTATTTAATTTCCTCAGCTGTATCATTCCTGATTTCCTCTGGTAATGTAGATTACTGTCCAAAAATATTAACTGGACAGAAAAACAAACAAACAAAAAGAGAGGCAGAGAGAAAGGAGCTTAACAATTAATCTTTGTATGGCATCACGTAACATATAATAGTATGGCTCTCTGTTTTGTTGTTTTATTTTGATATCACATAGTACAAAATATGCCGTTATGTATTTTATTGCATCCCAGTTATCACATCCTGTTTTCTTACATATAATAATCACACTACACCATATCATATTGCATGACATCATATCTCGTTGTATCATATTTCATTGCCACATCACAAAGTATCAAATTGTATCATATTAATGCATAGTTATGCATTTTATCACATTATATTAGATCATACTTCAGATTACATCACATTACGTACTATCATATTGTTCTGTATGTATATAAATCACTGTATTGGATTATTATATATGTCATTACATTATTTTTGTGCTATATCATGTAAAATTGCTTTATTGCGTCAAATTATATACAGTCATATAACATATATGGTATCAAATCATATATCGTATTGTGTCAGGGAGTTACATCATGCAGTATTGTATCACATATCACTTTGTATCATATCGTGTATCACACTGAACCAGATTGTATGTCAAGTAATAACAAACATTTATTTTATATTATATCATATTAAATACTGTATTGTATTGCATTGCTTTAAATAACTACAGTAGATAGCTTTATATCACACTGTACCAGAATTATATCAGAATTATATTGTCATGTTTTTTAGCTTACATAATGAGGAAATAGTGGACTTTTACCTGGATCCAGGTGAGCTAATCAGAGAAATGTGGAACAGCTCGGAGAAGAGACACTGATACTAATTACTATAGTACTATACGATACTGAGACAGGCAGACAGGAAACTACAAACCAAGAGGGAAATACACTAACACTGACAGAGGATGAACTAAAACACAGGACCTTTTAAATGAATTCAGAAGTGATCCAAATATAAAAAATAGAAAACCAAAATAAAAACACTCAATGATCATAACATACATCGCATTGTGTTAAATCATTTCACTGTGTTTTAGCATTGAATCGTATTGCATCACTTTGTTATTTTATCACTATCTCATAGTGCTTGGGATCATACTCTTATTACTAACAAAATATACTTATTTAATTTAGACCAGTGGTCCCCAACCTTTTTAGTATAGCGGACCGGTCAACCTTTCGTAAATATTCTGCGGACCGCTCCCTATTAAACGATTCAGTATTCATGGATTCATCTGTGTGATGATTTTTCCTCTGAATCTCACTCCCATTAATTCTTCAAAAACCCATATTTTTGTAATTTTTTTTGTAGTTCTAATCAAAATATTCAAGAGAAAATGTAACGTGGGAAACTGAAACACCTGAACATAGCGTTACTTGATGCTGGCGTTTGAAAGCAGCCAATCCAGGACCAGCATTTGTTTTCTTTGTGCTGATTAAATGTAGCGCTAAGAGTGGAAGTAAAGGTAACTGTAGATGTTAGCCCTAAAATGGTTTCCACTGTGTAGTAATGTCTATTAAGGTATATTTGGTGTTTGAACCAATAAAATAGACTATTAAAAGCGTTTTTAGAGAGGTTTTCAAGTATTCAAGGTTTTTATGTACTTGTGGGTTACCCCAGTGAATACCAATGTTGTCTATGTAATATTGTCCCTAGTTAACTGTAGAAAGAATATTAATATGTATCAACAAGACAGCAGAGGGACTTGTCTTTCTGAAAAATAAAATTCAATCCTTCTTTCAATCTTCTTCTAATCCAAGTCATCTTTTTACAGTCCAGCGATTCATTAAGAGAGTAAGAATTCAGGGCGCTGAAGGCTGAACTCCCAATATGATTCATAATCTCTGACAAAAGCACAACCTTAAGAACACAAAATGTGTTTTTTACAATTTGGGTTTTTAAATAAATTAGGTCAAACCACTATTGCTGGAGCAATATTATATATATATACATACATATATATATATATATATATATATATATATATATATATATATATATATATATATATATATATATATACATACATATGCATTTGTCCAGCTTAGAAGTGTTATGTCCTGTTTTCTGCTGGTGCCACAGTGATCAGGAAGAGCACAGATTTACAGAATGTCACAGCAAACAAATCTTGATCAGTCCCACATACACTGTCAGGGCAGGAGCGCTCCCATTCAATTCCATTAGCTTTGGAGTCATCTGGGACATCACTTCTTTAATAAATACATCAGCCCACATGTCTTTGACCTGGCATGCGTAAGAAAAAATAAATAAATAAACATCAGTTTTCCATCAGAACATGTACAAACATTTCAAGGTTATCAGGTGTCTGGACTTGTCAAACAGACTCAGGTTCAAACAGTAATCGTTGGGTTGAAGGGTTGGGTTGTGGTGGAGGGGCGTGGGTAAAAAGACTTATCAGTTTAATAAGGTATTGATCCAAATCCTTTCAAAATGGTGGAAGACAGTCTTCAGCCAGCCTAAGGACAGTCCATCAGTTTTGACTGAGTGGGCAGCAGATGTGAGCGAGGCACAGTGATGGCAACACCTGTATCACCAGTCTGGAAACACGATTAATACAAACATCTTCATTCATGACATTCAAACACACCTGCTAAACTACATCCTAAAAGTATTCACACCCCCTAACTGTTTCAAGTAAAAAAAATTCCACCTCCTGTTTTGTTTAAAATGGATCAAAGTTTATTTTTCTTTAACAGAAGCAAGGGTGTAATTATGTAAAATCAACATTTTGTTATATTGTTGCCAAAACAAACCTGTGTGCAGTTAGCAAACACCTGGTGGAACAGATGAGCATATCATATGAACTGCTTCTCTGTCCCACGCTCCTAAGAATAGCTAACAGAGAAACACTAGTTGCATTTACATTAACTACAAAATTGCAAACAAAACAATAAAAAACACCTGCCATGCCTGAATGTTTAAAAACACTGAATTCACAAGTTTTTAACTTAGAAAATTGTAAAGGTTTATTTTCGCAAGGGAACTGTATGTAGCTCTCCAAGAAAAATAATACTCTGATTTATGTGGGATACATATTTAATACAACAAAATGTAGGAAAAATTAAAAGGTGTGAATACTTTCTGAAGGTTTTCCTTCCTGTTCCTTTAGGTCACTAAGCTAACTGTTAGAGACAGAAAAATCTCCATGAGCTCTGGTAGAATTAATATTTTTGCACAATGAGTTCAAATAAGGAAAGATGAGACAGTAAAAAATGTATTTTGAGCAAACATAATGAAATATCAGAGACCGGAAAAAAAACATCAAATAACTGCCAATAAAAATGGAATAGAAGGGGAAGAGGAGCTTTTTGACTGGAACACTCATCTGTCCACTTTTGCTTCTCCTGCCTGCCTCCCTTTGTCTCCTCTCCCAGATACTGTCTCATGTAACCACAGGCCACCTGTATAATAGAGGTCACCCTCCCTCCATATTACAGTTTGTGTACTTCAGCAGAGCCGCATCAGCTAAATTCACAGAGGATGAATGTGTTGTAAAGGAAAAGCAATATGCATGTGAATCAATGCGAGATTAGTCTATTTCAAGCATGAATATGAAAACAGAAACTCCTTGCAGGAAATTTGTACATGCACATAAGAAAGTCAAAGCTTTCTCTATTGATTTTTAACGTCTTCTTCTTTTCCTTCAGTGTACTCCCAAGTTGGACCTCGTGCCCATGCTGAAGAGAGGCTTCTTCAGAATCTGTTTGCCCATTACAATAAGCTCTCTCGGCCTGTGCAAAACACTTCAGACACGGTGCTGGTCCACTTCGGCTTGTCTATTGCTCAGCTAATTGATGTGGTGAGTGATACAAAGCAGCTGTGTTACAGTTCTTTTGGACAGCTTTCTGACTCTACATTTTCAAAACAGTTAAAGAGGAAGTTTTATGTAAAATCAACTTTTCTGAGTTTTCCATTAGTTTAGAATGTTATTCCAGCATCAAAAACAAACCTAGAGTGATTCTTTGATTCCCTCATGCATGTTTGAGAAACCCTTCAATCTCCATGGATGATGCTCCTCCTTGAAGCTAAAGTATCCAAGCATGAGGGCTTTCACCCACAGAACAGGGCATTCTGGGTATCAGAGACTCATAGTGCAAACCAAAACAAATAAAAACATTAATATTTAACTATTCTATGGGCTACCTATATGGATTATTGAGAAAGTAGAAGCACTTCCCAGTGTGGAAAAATTATATTTTCTGTCATACAGGGTGGAAAGTAATAAGTTACATTTACATTTATTGATGTAATTACAATTTGTCTAATTTGTCCTTTAAGTTGTTTACAAAACTGAAACTTTTACTTTAACTTGAATTTGTTTTGAGTAAAGTTACTCTGTTACATTTGAAATTTTTTTGAAATAAGATCTGCACAGCAATGAGAAATGGCAAGTGACTGAGGGTCACATAACGGAAACCCTGCAAATTCTAGACACTAACACGTTCCATAGAATTGCACAAAAATCCGTGAGTCCCTGCTCGAAATTGAAAGAGGTGTACGGCGCCTGGTGCCGGAAGCCCATTAAAAGGCTGTTTACATCGTTTTAAACTGTGTGATTGTGAGCATGATTGTAGCAATAGGTATTTTGCTCTATATAACACAGTAGGAGTGTAACCGGTAAACCTTTTATGGATGCAAACTCGATTAAAAACTCACCTGTTTAGGATTTTATTTGAAACGTAATCAATTACAAATTTATTGATGGAACTTGACTCATTTTCGTGTTTTGATTGTTGATTCTATGTTGCATTGTGTTTCTGTGTTTGATATGATGTAAAGCACTTTGGAATGCCTTGCTGCTGAAATGTGCTATACAAATAAAATTTTATTTGATTTGATTTGATCTCATGGTTTTGCATCGATGGGAATAACAAAAACCCATCAAGTTTATTTCAAGTTCACTTCTGAGAAAAAGAAAACATCTTGCTGTACTTAAGACATCAATTTAACTCTAAGTATGAGAAAGGCAACAGATTTATCATACAATATAAAGTTTGATATTTTAACAACAAATGTAACTCAATTTTATCAGATACTTGTTATGATAATTTGTACTGATTAAAACTGAAAACAAAAAATCAGGCTTAGTTTGTAGTCGGTTATTTAAACTATTAAATAGGAGTAACAAACAGCAGCTGACATAATATATTGGAAATTAATGTCCATTAAAAATACACATAATATTTTGTGTTGTTTTTTTATTTATAAATGTGCTCATTTAAATAAATACAGTTTGAGAACAATATGTTCTCATTTCTTTTGTGATGAGCGGAACTTTGTTTTGCTCATCATAAAGCAACTAAAGTAAAAATTTAATGAGGTACTAAGTACAGAATTTCTTAAAAATTTTTTTTATCAAAAATAACTGTAGTTTTACTTGAGTAGCCTACATTATTTACTCTTTCCACCTCTGCTGGCATGTATAAACATTGATAAACAATTGCATACTGTAGCATCTGCAGTACGTTTTTATCATTGGCATATATTTCTATATTGGCTAAATTGTACTGGTAACACACATTTGAAAGCTCCATAGCTAATTAATAGATTAGCTTCCATAGTAAATCACACAGCATGGGGCGCTTGGGGGGCTTATAGTTTGCCATTATGTTCCTTTGCAGCATTAATGTGTCTTTTTAGTTGCAATCCTTCTATTTATCCAGACTCATTACAGCCAGCACAAACCGTCATCGAGAAAGTAAAACACGTTTTGAGACAGATCACTTATCAGCGGAAATTAAACCACAACAAAGGAGATTCTATTAGTTTCCACAAAATTAAATCCAGTTGCCAGATAAAGCTAACACATGCTGTAAATATTCACAGCTGTCATCCAAACAGATATATAGTCACATTATGTCTTGCCAAATTTCTTCATTCACAGTGTCCAAAATGTGCTTTTTTTTCATATATGCATAAAGCAGTTATATATATCCGCACAGTTTGCTTAAAGGACCTTATACATTCCCTTGCTTTAGGGAAAAATTTCCTCTTTTTATGACATTCGGTTAGCTGACAGCCCTTGCTCCAAATGCCTGGTTGTGAGTGTCAACTCCAGCTGAAGTTGTCTTTTCCTATGGAGTGTATTCGCTGACTGCCATGTCTTATAGGCTGCTGGGGAAGAGCTGGAGGAAAACAGCTTGCCAGAAAAGTAGCAGGGCGCTTCTGCAGGAAGCTGATATTTTTATTTTCTTTGTGTGTTACACAATGAACCTCTGGAACTACTGATGTATTTATGTATGAAGGAAGTTCAAGCTGCAATAACTACTTTTCTTTCTATTCAAAGGATGAGAAGAACCAAATGATGACTACAAATGTGTGGGTTAAGCAAGTAAGAGATTATGAGAGAACCAGATAAATGCTGACATAAAACTGCAATGCATGAACATAACAGAGGTTTTTTTCCAGGAATGGAACGACTACAAACTCCGTTGGAACCCGGAGGAATACGAAAACGTCACGTCAATACGCATCCCGTCAGAGATCATCTGGAGACCTGATATTGTCCTCTACAACAAGTTTGGATCAGTTTCAGCAGATAACTTAGAACCACTTCTCTGTCACCATTTTCAAAATCATGCATCAAGCCACTTCCAGATTTTGATGACTTAACTCCAAACAGATGGAAAACATAGTGGATTTCTTTCCTTGTCTTTTGCCCATTTCACGAAGTAATTTGGTGGAAATGAATACGAACCAGGTCAACTTTAATGAAAAAGCTTTGAAAGTAATGCACTGTTAGGAGTGAGGGATGAACTGTAATTGGCTGTGTCTAAGATGGCAGCAACAGATATGGTGTCTGCGGTGAAACGGGTCCATTTGCTTCAAAATCAGGGAGGTTAACTAATTTTAAAAAACTACTCCAGGAACAAAAACACATTGTTTTTTACACATAACTGTAGTTTCAATTGAAACAGAAGGGTAAACATTTAGAAGATCCATCCATCCATCCATTTTCTTTACACCCTTCTTCCCTAATGGGGTCGGGAGGGTTGCTGGTGCCTATCTCCAGCTGCGTCCCGGGCGAGAGGCGGGGTTCACCCTGGACAGGTCGCCAGTCTGTCGCAGGGCAACACAAAGACATACAAGACAAACAACCATTCACACACTCACACACACAATCACACCTAGGGAGAATTTGGAGAAACCAATTAACCTGACAGTCATGTTTTTGGACTGTGGGAGGAAGCCGGAGAACCCGGAGAGAACCCACGCATGCACAGGGAGAACATGCAAACTCCACGCAGAAAGATCCCCGGCCGGGAATCGAACCCAGGACCTTCTTGCTGCAAGGCAACAGCTCTACCAACTGCGCCACTGTGCAGCCATTTAGAAGATTTTCTTCATAATATTTAAATCCTTATTTTAGTTTTATAAAGCAATAGGGATGTGTCAGTCAGGACAAACCAAACACCTATTCAACCAAATTCAAAATATATTAACATATTTGCTAAAACTGTCAATATGTTGTGACAGATAATTTGTGAAAAATATCAAGATCTTCTGCCTTCTCCCAGTGCTAATCAGAACCAACCAATCAGAGCAGGAGGCGGGTCTTTGAGCTAAAGTCTAATGCTAGTTAGCATGGCAACAAATAACAACAAATAAACAGTTTTATTGAAAAAGTAAGTCATTTCACATTAAGCAGCGTATACATGAGCATAATTGACAGCGTTAAGAACTTCCCTCTGGCTCTGAGTGTTTGTTTTTTTCACGAGTGCTGTAATTTAGCTGCACTTACCTGTGCGAGTCACATGTTCAATAACCAGATGTTACCTATGGGATAAACCAAGAAGAAGATAACAGGAAGTGGTGGGAGGAGACCAACAACATATTTTTTTTGTTTTTCATACTATAAAATGCTGTTATGTAGGATGAGCTGTTGCTTTCAACCTTTGACAGATGTATTCTTCAGATGACTCAGATGATGGGGTGTGTGTGGTGCTCAGGTGTTTGATGGCAAAGCTGCCATGAAATGAAAGCTTTAGTGTCCACATTAGCCAAATAAACTAAAAGGAGATAATTAAAGAAAGGAGAGTTGATCAGCTGCTGCTCTGCCAGATCAAAGCTCTGTCATCAAAACTGGCATCAAAACATCATTTATGAATTATTTACTGATAACTTATTTTTTTTTTTTTAGATTAGATTTTTTTGTGCATACTTATCAAACAACACAAATTTAAAACCAATATCTAATTTAGTAGTTTTATTATATTTTGTCATATGCATTAATAATTTAATTACTATCATCAAATATCGTATTGTGTTGTTTCTTCAACACTGATAAATTTGTATTCACAATCAAATCCTATTTAAGTTAATAAAAACAAATAAATAATTTTGCCGTTATTTGGACCTATTGTATGAAATTTCAGATGTAACAATGTCGCTATTTCCATTATACTTTTTTTTTTAATCCAGTAGAGATGTGGTTGAGAATTGGTAAAACCTCAATCAATCCAAAATGCACTTTGACCAAATGTTCCAGACAGTCAGCACAACACACAAAATGTTTTTATCATCATAGCAGAGACGCAAACATCTTTTCCTTATGCCCCTCTCTTTTTCAGTGCAGACGGCGACTTTGCAGTGACTCACCTCACGAAAGCTCACCTGTTCTATGATGGTCAAATAAAGTGGACGCCTCCAGCCATTTACAAGTCGTCGTGCAGCATAGACGTCACATTTTTTCCCTTCGACCAGCAGAGCTGCAAGATGAAGTTTGGCTCCTGGACCTACGACCGAGCCAAGATCGACCTGATCAGCATGGCCAGCGATGTGGACCAGATGGACTACTGGGAGAGCGGCGAGTGGGTCATTGTCAATGCAGTGGGCAAGTACAACACGAAAAAGTACGAGTGTTGTACAGAGATCTACGCAGACATCACTTACTACTTCATCATTCGGAGGCTTCCCTTGTTCTACACCATCAACCTGATCATACCCTGTCTGCTCATCTCCTGTTTGACTGTTCTGGTCTTTTATTTGCCATCCCAGTGTGGGGAGAAGATCACCTTATGTATTTCGGTTCTCCTGTCCCTAACCGTGTTTCTCTTGCTAATCACAGAGATTATCCCGTCCACGTCACTGGTGATCCCCCTTATTGGTGAATACCTGCTGTTCACTATGGTATTTGTCACACTCTCCATCGTAATCACAGTGTTTGTGTTGAATGTGCATCACCGGTCACCCAAAACTCATGGTATGCCTCATTGGGTGCGTAGAGTTTTCTTGGACTTGGTTCCTCGAGTCCTCTTCATGAAACGTCCGCCGGGAACAGCGAAGCAGCACTGCAAGAAGCTCATTGAGATGATGCACCGCCCGACTGTGAATTCCACAGCAAACAACTCGCAGGCTTTTTGGATTGGTCTGGATACGGAGCTGAGACAGATGACGCAGACAGACAACATGCTCCCAAAAACCCCAACTGACAGTCCGAGAATTCTTGTTTGCTCACCTTCTCCACCTTCTTCCTCCCGAGAAGACCACTGTAACAACCATCCACTCAGCACCAATATCTTCCACAGATCAGCCTCCGCCAAATACTCGGTCCTCACAGAGAAGCATTCCCTACGTGGACACAACTCTGCGATCATGTGCGCCTCTCAGTTGTCTTTGCCTCCGACTTTGCCTCTGGGCTCACTTCACAACTTGTCCAGTGAGCAGCCAAGTTCTCTGTCCCTCAACGGCCATTCCCAAAGCGCAGAGCAAATGTGCAACCAGCACGATCAGGCTCCACTGACATCTGAGCATCTCTGCCGCTCACAGAGTTTCCAGTACTGCTGTCTGCATGATGATGGCTTACTGGGGTCTCCAAGGCAGCTGAAAGAAATGGTCTCTAAAGAGCACTTGGC
This sequence comes from Gambusia affinis, assembly GCF_019740435.1. Lineage (NCBI taxonomy): Eukaryota > Metazoa > Chordata > Actinopteri > Cyprinodontiformes > Poeciliidae > Gambusia > Gambusia affinis. Next base: position 20,333,855 of record NC_057868.1, on the reverse strand, counting down.
CAAATCCCCAACAAGATTGCCAACCAAAGAAGCAAGCACCCAACAAGATACTCCTATTCCAGCAATTTCTCCAGCTATGCAACGAGCCATAGAGGGAGTTCAGTACATCGCAGACCATCTCAAAGCAGAGGATGCAGACTTTTCAGTAAGTTGTAAGAATTTACGTTTTTTTTGGAAACTCAAAGAACCTTGGTGATAAAACAAGCAGTTAGAAGCACAAAGAGCAGGTAACTTTAGCTTATAGTTAAGGTAGAGAAAATAAGTTCCCCACCTTATAGTTATGCATCAAGTAAACAAACTGTGACCAGACTAGATTTCACATAGAAATAGTTCTGTCAAAAAGTGTTAAACCATGGGTCATTTTTCCTTTTATCCCAAAGAGCCAGGCTTGTTTGTAATCTTTTCAATGTGGTTCTGATCATGGCATGTGGAAAGTAATTTGTGGAAAGTAATTTGTGAAAGCTGAAAGGCAAAGGGCAAACAAAAACGTGTGTGGCCTAACAAAATTCTCTTCCTCAGACAAACAACATCTTTAAGTCTTTCATTAGAAAACAGAGGGAAAAAAAATCCAGCAAAGCCACAACTCAGGGCCTGAGATAGCCATCTGCTCTATGCCAAGTTTTCAGCTGATTGCCCTTAAGAAATTCACTTGTTGGTAAATTTTCTATAGATTTAGCTGAAGAAATGGGAACAAAATTTGTCCTTGTGGCAAGCTGCTATAGAACAAATGGTTAAAGATCCCATTAGAAATTGGCTCTTTGTCCAAGATGCTGTTTTATGTCAACTTAACACTTATTTTATATCTACAGGCTCATATGTCAAAGTGAAGTGGCTTAACAAACAAAATAAACATTCAATTGAAAATGGTCAGTGGATTGGAAATGGGAGAGAATAGAACAGACTTATTGTCCCCTAGAGGAAATTTGACATGTAGTCCAGGGTGTATATATATATATATATATATATATATATATATATATATATATATATATATATAGTAGCTGCTCAAACACACAATAAATCAATGTGCACATCATATACATAGCTAGAAATCTGAATGACATACACCACAGTTTAAAAACAACCCAACCCGAAGTACTGCTAACCTCCCAGCAACCTATCATCTGTTTAAAACTTTGATTCAAAATGTTTACGGAGATGAGTATAAAAGAGTATTTAAAACAGTTCAATTTAGTTTTTGGAATTTGTACCTTCTACTGGAGGGGAAGAGCTCATATTCCCCACACAGGAAGTGGAACGGATCCAACAATACCCAATAAGCAAGAAAGGCCCTAAGAACCCTTTAGAAACTTATTATAGTGAGCACTTCAAAAGATTACCAAAATCTGTCTTTTTTGGAAGCAAAATATGCGGAAAAATGTTGGACACTATGAACTCCAGTAAATAAATTAGACTGAGGACATTAAGTGTTCTCTTTTAAAGACAAGCTTTCTGTTTCTTTCTCCTTCAAACATCCTAAATGTGAGTTTACAGTGAAAGGTTACTCTCACTGCCTTCCACATTAGAGATGAGATATGTCTGAGTACACTGTGATCTGAGAAAGGTAGAAGGATGTCCTCTGCAATGTAAAGTGAAAGACATCTGCCTCCATCTGCTTGTAAACCAACTGAGAGATTTTCAACAGAATTTAAAGACAAGCCGCTGTTTGCTGCTGAAATATCTTGTCTGTGTCTCTTTTCTGATGCTACAAAAATGTCCATTATATACATCTTCAAAATCATTTCTTCAGCATATGAAATACAACTCTGCAATTTCCATAATCCATGTTTCCTGCTGTGTGTAAACGCACTATTACAAAAAGCTAGTGCTGTGCTTTGAACCAAAGCATAAGGAAGAGATTTCATTTTTACTAGGCATGTCTCATTCAGGATTTCTTTTCTCCTCATCTGGATCCATTTCATTTATGTGTAGGCATCAGGAGATACTTTATTAAAGTTAATAAAATCAAGGTCATGTTTAGACTTGAAAACGGCAGTGTTAAAGTGCAGTTTCATTTCATAACCAATGACATTCTGGATAGGGCATCTTTTCTAGTTTTCCTCCAAAGTTCTCCTTTCTTACTGCAGCAGATAATTTGTCCCAATCATTTTCTGTAGGTCAGCCTCAATATGGCGGGTATCTGTAGTGGTTAGGGACCACAATAGCCTGAATATACTGAAGACCTCCTCTAAGAACACTTATGACTCAACATTTATTTAGTTCAAGCAACAAATAAACCTTAACACACAGTGGAAACTGTTTTTAGCTTTATCACAGAAGCTAACATCCACATTCTTCCTCATCTCCAATCTTGGGGTTACAGCCAATGAGCGACAAGGAAAATGAATCAGGCTCCTGGATAGACTGTTTCCGTATGTTTTTTAGTGTGGCCTTTTCTAATATGACATCTACAAAACTTTAATTAGCTAACACCGTATTAACATAAATGCATAGACACCTGCACTCCATCCAGATTTATTAAGCTGCTTTTCCGTTTACTTTTAATTATTGGTTCTTGATAGTTATCTCCCATCCTCCTTTATAATATTAATGGAAAGCCTCACATCTAAATTCATGCCAAGATTACTTTTTCTCAGCACTTCCAAGTCTTATTGGCCCACACTCACTGTTGACATCTTCATAATTTATGAAGCTATTTGAACTTTGGTCTTAATTTTGAAGACATTCAAACTCAAAACTTAGATTATAGGAAAGAACAACTCATAAAAACTCACTAAAACCGATCCCAGATTTAGGATATTGGATACTTTGGTAAGTACTTTCATTTTCTAAATCAAACCAAAGAAGAACTTCATTTGGAAGCAGTAATGACAAAAATAAGGATCATTTTACAGAAAAATTAAATTTTCATTCAGACTTCATTGCTGCTTAAAAGTTTACCTTTAGTTTACCTTTTTGGCTTGAGTTTCATGGAGGAGTTATCAGTTGGGTTGTAAATGAACATCCAGCTCATGACACAAGGCAATACATCAGAAGAATCTGTAATCAGTGTACAATGTTCTGGTACATACATATATCACAACTTTTATGCTTGTCTAATACTAACATATTTGCAATATAACAAGCGTTAAAAAGCCTTTTAGATGTTTTTACATGTTATTTTACATGTTATACATAGGATGATCAGGTGCAAAACAGACCAAAATCCTTAAATATTAACATTTAATTTAGCTAGCTACAAAGCAGATGCTAATGTTAGAGCCATTAGCAGCTCACTGTTACCTAAATTAGCATTGTTCTCACTGTCCTGTATTTTATCTGTCTCTTTGTCACTCTTTCCTTTTCCTACTATGTACTCAATATGTTGCCAGATAAATTATTTGAAAGTGACGGAGGTTTCTTCAATGACAAGTTTTTAGCTAACATCATCAACAGAAGAGGCCGACTCAAGAACTACTCCCTTTAAAGTACCAGACAGACACAACAGGAGTGGAACTTGAATCTCTCGCCTTCATATCTGAAGGAGTAACATATACTTACATTACCTAACAAAGTCCCATGACAGCTATTACAAAGCTCTTAGAGAGACAGACTCTCCTGGGAAATATTGTCTACTTATAATGTTTCAAGATCCCATCCAACTCTGGTTATCAGTAGTCAGTACAGACCCTGAAGTAGAGAAGTCTCTGATTAAAGCCAGTTAGCTTTATTTTATAATTAATGACCTGCTGTTGTTGATGGAACCATAAATGTAGCTCTCTAAACGTCCTGAAGGAGAAGGTCTAACCATCATTCCTGCTCAAACACACTTGAAGATTGAAGTCTCGACTTAAAGTCTAATCTTTAATCTAATTAAGATGAAGTGACATGGTATTGAACCATGTCACTTCAATATGAGGAACAAGATGGAATATCTGTCACTGACATCTACAGTTAAAACACTGTAGATGTTTTAACTCATACTTAAAACATCTACAGTGATGCTGAGTTAAAATATAACTCCAAAAAAGTGGGTCTAAACTTCACCACAATGATTTAAATAAACCAGTTGCTGTTATCACAAATGCTTGACGCCAATTTTAGTTTTCAGGTTTAGAGGTTAAAGTATTTCTTCACACAGAGATGGGTTAGTTTGAAAAGCTTTTTTCCTTAAAAATGGAACCTTCATGCTAAAAGGTTTTTTTTTTGTATTTTATGGTTATCTTCGTCTATACAAATTAGTTTTTCATAAAATATTTCAAAATTGCAAAATTCAAATAAACAACAATCTCTATACGTTTTCACAGCACTGTGGATAACATTTTTAAAGTGTCCAGAAAAGTACAAATTTAGCAATATAATTTGTAAAGAATTGGAAATGGAAGAATTAAAACACAACTTTTTATTGGAATGTATGTCTACACACAGTAGTTAGGGTTAGGATGCAGCAGCTGCATTTCCATTGACCATAAAATTGTGCAATTTGACATTTCAAAAATAAATCAGCTTAATGGAAACTGTCCATTTTGAAAAAAACGTGTTTTTTGCTATATCAACATTGGTTTATTTTGCAAAACTGCAATGGAAAAACTTTTTTGCATCACTCAAGTCTCATGATCAGCAATTGGATGTTGCCATTGTTGCAAACCACAAAGAAGACGACAGGAAGTGGTTGGAGGATGGCGGGAGGCGTGTATTTTAATGACGTAACGTGTGAACAAACGTATTGACATGATTTTAATTGCGTTTCTTATGTAATGGAAACACAGCAATTGCGAAGTTGTGTATTTTGGATGTTGTGTTGTTTGTGTACATCTATATGGAAACACAACTGATAATGTAGCGGTGATAGGCTGCTTCCCACTCAGTAGAACTGGAAATCAGACCTGACAGTGGATAAGGCAGAAATACTACATTACAGTGAACTACAGCAGGGGTATCAAACTCCAGTCCTGAAGGGGCGGTGTCTTGCAACGTTTAGATGTGCCTCTGCTGCACCACACCTGAATAGAATAATTAGGTCATTAGCAAGCCTCTGGAGAACTGATCCACACAAGGAGGATCAGTTCCAGGGTTTTGCACCTTTGGCACATCTAAAATCTGCAGCCAGAGGACCCCAGTCATAAAACAGCAGGACATCTATAATTTGACTGTGAATATTTCATGGCGAAGATTGAGTGACATATAGAAGGAAGTAGCCTCTTGCTGAAAAACACCATCATCCATTCAAGACAGATCAATCAAAGAGGAAATCTCTCAACTGCTAAACAGAAAAGTGGTATGGTGTGAAATTTGAAATATCTTTTTGTTTTTCTTTTTGTCCTTTCTGCTAGGTGAAGGAGGACTGGAAGTATGTGGCAATGGTCATTGACAGGATATTCCTCTGGATGTTTGTACTGGTGTGTATTCTGGGATCTGTGGGACTCTTCCTCCCTCCCTGGCTGGCTGGGATGATCTAGCAGCTTTGAGGAATATGAGAGCTGACAAGACGACGGGCTTGTCACATGTTGTAAGAAAAAAGGTTTATTATGAATCCTTTTTCTTTCTGGTTTGGTCACAGTCTTTGCTCTTATCCTTTGTAATCAAATGGTTACCCACTGAGGAACAAGATGGAATATCTGTCACTGATCCCTGTGGGCACATACATTCTTTATGAGGGCAAAAGGTCAACAACAAAAATACACTTCAACGCCACTCCATTCTGACTCTGAGCTGCACAGCTCAAACTGTCATGCTGTGATAAAACGTCAAAAGCTGAATCCTGATACACCAGAAGACTTAACATCCAGATTGCTAATAATAGGACAATATGAGGTGGAGACTGCCAAAATTACAGTCTCTGGGTGAAACAGAGCTGACAATGAACTCATGTCATGAAATATTCATGAGATATCCATAAAGTAATGTTTCTGTGAAAATTTGTCTGAGATTTTCCTTAGGCCGGATATTTTATTTGATTTAGGTAAATGTGAGTAACCTGCTGTTAAATGTTGAATTGTGTCGGTTCTGTCAGACTTCTTAAGCATTCTGTCCTTTCAATAATGGCTGTATGGACAGATAAACACATACACTTTTAGTATTTTCCTTGATGAGTATACATATGGACACGGTGGTGTGCCGTGAGGTTTCAGTCAGAGCCTTCAATAGACGTCTACTATATCTGAACAACACACACGTTGTGCAGTATGCAAAAATTATGCAACACACCAAGCAACAGGTATCCAGTAATATGCAAATAAATAAAAATCTGCCAAAAATATATCATTGCACTGACATGCAATAATATCAGTGCACATATCTCTGTATGTATGTGCACTGATATTGTTGCAGGAAAAAGGAAAGAGTGCACATAATCAAACAAGCAGCAATTTAGCAAAACCTTTCTATGTTCCCCAGTTCAGCTCAACATCAATCCATACTGTTCAAATAGCATATGTGAAACACAGGAAAACATGTCAGAGGAGACAATTTAAACTTTTTGGCCCAAACCCAAAATCCAATTGAGAATCTATACCAAGACTTCATTCTCTATCTACATTTGTGTTCATGTTTGAAATGCTATGAAGCTTCACACACAGAGTTACCACTTTGATTAAAGTTTAAAATGTTTAATTAAGGCTATGAATTCTGATAGTACAAAGTTTTGAGGGAGTATTGAGAACATATGTTTTTATGAACAGTATACAGTCTAACATACACCTTATTTCCACCTGTGTTTGCTTTTAAAATATTTAAAAGTGCCAACACATTTAGGATTCAATCCATACTGACTGAGAACACTGACTTGCAATCAAACTATGGCTGAACTTAAACTAAACAAAAGTATCTGCGAATAAGTCTGGCAGGCTGAAAGTGTTCATATTCTGTATGTTTCTGACAGCTTTATGGACAAAGTCTTCCTGGAGTACTTGCTGAAGTGTTGGAGCAGGAAGTATATGGGAGGTGAAAGACTGCAGAGTGAGAACAGACAGCGTTAAAAAGTAAAGGATAGATAGTTAGAAATGCATGATTAGAGATAGTTTGAATTTGTGAGACAAAAGAATTAAAATTCTACCCAGACAGTATTTTGTGATTTTAAAATACTGTTAAAAAGTCCGGTACCAAATGATTTTCAAATACCAGAATTTTAGACTTCAACCAGGGAAAATTGTACCTTTATATTTATGAATGAAAAGTAATTTTTGCACTCTGTCAAACTAAATAAAACTATAGATAATTTAATTTGGAAAGATAATTTAACAATAGAAAAAAATGTATTTTAAAAAATCCACCATGTTATTTATATTTTTAGGTTCTAAAAAAGAAAAAAACTGATACAAAAAGAGAATAGAGACATTTTCTCCTATGGGATGTAAATGTTTATGGAAAAGCACACGGTTCAAAACCTAATGACAGGAGGACTGAAACAGACATGACAGGGTCAAGACAAAGTGGACTCTTGTTGTGTGAAAGCAGCTTCTAAACAGGTGAATGAAGCAGAAGTTTCACCTGGAACTGAAACACTTTCAAGGTATTTTCCCTAATTTTCATTTCATATCTTGTTCAAATCTTGCTACAGCCTATTATCACGAGTGGAAAAGCAGAAAGTCTGGATAGAGCTGCTATTTATGTACAAGCTGTTGGATTCCCTCAAATTGCTAATCATATGTCAAATTATGCTGACTCGGTCCACTTAATATAACTGCAGAATGTCAAAGTGGTGGCAGGTAGATGAACTTACCATGACACACACTTTTCTACTCAGTCTGCTTCACATGGGTAAAGCGGCCCACTGGGCTTTAATTAACACGTCTTCATATTAAATTGGTTCCCATACATCAGCGTCTGGCCGTGCTGCCTGGAGAAAACCTCAAATTGGATTAAAAAGTGTGTAATGTTACACCCAACGCTACGACCTCGATTCTGACCCGAACCAACAAACTATTGTATTTCCACTGGCTCAGCAGAGCAGCTACCATTGATCATTATACAGATTTCACAGCAGGTACAAAATGGTAATTTATCTCTATAAAAACACAGCGCATTGAACAAAGTTTGAGTAACTGCCCACAGTTACTCAAACCTTGTTCAAAGCCCTAGCTTTGTGATCTACAGAGAAAACATTAGAAAACAGCTGGTAGTGGGACGTAGGATGGATTTTTCTGTAACCTAAGAGCTTGATAAACTCCATCTCCTCTATAATGTTTAAATTAACCTGTTAATGGAAGCTCATTTTTCACCCTTCCAATATCCCATCCAGACATTTTTTATTGAGAATGGCTCTTGGCAAAAATGATACCAAATACCTTTTTTTAAACCTCTGATTTCACATTTAGAATAAAATATAAAGAGGTAAATTAAATAAGAAGATGGAGATCCATAAAGATGTTTTTCATCAGCTTCCGTAAGAGAAATGCTATGCAAGGTCACCATGCTATTAATTACAGCTAAAATGTCATGTTATTAAATTTACCTAGATAAAGAACTTGCCTTCAATGCTAATTTCAGTTATGACCTATGAAGATCATGTGCTTTTGGGGTCTGGAATTAATTTGGACATGGACAGACATTTTAATTTATTTATCGACCAAACCCAGTAATTAGAGATTCGGCCCACGAAGACCAACATGATAATCCTACAAGCTGTTTCCTGAACAATTATTTCTCTGTGCAGAGCATTATCTGTGGGCGTATGCACTGAACGTACAGTCAGGATCAGAAAGAGACACTAACAGGCTGCTTCTGTCATGGCTGCTTAAACCTTGAGTCAACTGTTTGAATGAATGATTCTCATACTGAACAGGAGACTTTAAGAAATTTAAATTTTCATTTTGAAAGCAGGACTTCATGTCTTTTTTCTCAAAACTTATAACGCTTGTACTTAAAACGTCTCCTGGTGCTCGCACTGGGTTTGAGATTGAAGACTTCAACTGCAGAGTTTTTGGTACTCACTAATCTGAATATACAAAGTATTGAAGTAAAACAGTTTGTATTTACAAACGTGAAGAACATTTGACTCCTGATCCAGATTGCAGTCAGCATGACTCTGTTTTTACTGAGATGTTGCCATATAGTTTAGGATCCATGGGTGGAAAATCACTGACTTTCAGAGTGTTCTCTGGAGAATGGTGGCCCCGATAAAGATCAAAAAGGATCAAGCCCAACACATCAAGGTTCTCCAATTCCTCATCTCTCCAGTCAAATAGAGGGGACAGGGGACTCCAGGATTCCTGCAAAACTTTTTTTTTTTTGCTCTAGAGGCCTTTATTTGAAAGTAGTCTGACAGGAAAGAGGGTAATGAGAGATGTCACCAGGCCAGGAATCGAACCTGCGACTACCGCCACGAGAACTAAAGCCTCCATACGTGAGTCAAGCTTTACCCCTGTGTCATCATATCACCCCTCTGGCAACACATTTTTGAAAGTTGTTTTTAGGAAGAGGTTAGGTACAGCACTAACAATAAAAAATAAAAGCATGTTGGAATATTAATACACATTCAAAATTCTGTGTGATAATTGTGTTTGAGTATAAATCAAAGGTATTTGTCTGAAAAATTACGGGCATTAAAGGGATAGGTCAAAATCGCTGCAGAACATGTAAAGAGAGGAAAGAATCCGGAACCGGAGGGAGCGCTGACGGCTCACCTTTCAGGATGACTGAAGAAAGCGATGTAAGGTCAGATTTCTGACCTTGGGCCCCAGGAGAACATTGACCTAAACACAACAAGCATGAAGAGATGTGAAGACAAGAGTTCACAGGTTTTACTTTATTACTTTTGCTAATTATAGCCGATACCGGGCTGTTTGCATACAACAATGAGTACAGTAGAATTATTTCCAATTAATGATGCAGCTTCAACCTATCCACTCACTAGTTTACCATTCAAGATCTCGCTGCAAGCATTTAAGTACTTAGGAATTCATGTAACTAAGAATTATTCACAACTTTTTAAAGCTAATTCTACTCCCTTACTTGACCAGCTGACTCAGGACTTACAGTGCTGGTCCATGCTGCCACTTTCTTTAGCAGGCAGGATCAGCTGTATCAAGATGAATGTTTTGCCAAAATTCTTGTACCTTTTTCAGTGTTTACCAGTATTTATCCCAAAACATTTTTTAAGACACTCAATGCTTCAGTTTTTCACTTCATATGGAACAAAAAACCTCCTAGAATACGAAAGAGTATCCTGCAGAAAAGTAAGGAAATGGGAGGGCTTGCCACGCCAAATTTCTTATGCTATTATTGGTCTGTTAATATTCGTACAATGTTATTCTGGTGCAATGTGAGCTGTCAGACTCCCAAATGGTTACCAATAGAGGAGGCTTCATGTAGCTCTGTTTCCTTGTACTCTGTTTTATGCCTCCGTCCTGCAACTTCTCCTATTACTTACAGTAACAATATAATTATTCAGAACTACCTCAGAATATGGGCTCAGATTATGCAACATTTTGGGATCCAGAGAATACCTCTTTTATCGCCACTAAATTACAACCCTCTAATTCTACCTTTGCTCATTGATAAGACTTTTAATGTGGAAAAGCCATTTTTCTGTGAAAGATCTATACTGAGATGGTACTTTTGCCTCATTTGCTCAATTATCTTCAAATTTTAACTTACCTGCTGTCCACTTTTTTAGATTTCTACAAGTTAGAGACTTTATTTGTCATCGTGTCCCAGGTTTTCCAATAGGGTGTAATATCAAAAATATACAATCTCTTAATGTCCAATCTGTCTCCTGGGCCTAGCCATCTTCAGACTACTTGGTCTGATGAGCTTAACATAGAGATTGACAATGAAATGTGGCAAACTATTCTAGAACGCATTCACACCTCCTCAATTTATGCCCGACACAGAATTATTCAGTGTAAAGTCGTCCATAGAGTACACTGGTCCAAGTGAAGTGTGGTTTGGGTCCAGCCACTGTCAGCCATATGTTTTGTACCTGTTCCTCCTTATCTCAATTTTGGAAATCTGTTTTTGACTCACTTTCTGTAATCACCTCGGCCACAGTACAGCCTTCTCCACTCATTGCTTTATTTGGGGTCCTCCCCAAAAACCAGGTACCGTCACCCCATCATGCCGACCTTGTGGCCTTCCTCACACTACTGGCTAGACGTATTATACTGATGCATTGGACGAATCCTCTCCCACCCACACACTCTCATTGGATAAAAGACGCCCTTTCATTTATGAGACTGTAAAAAATTAGGCATACTCTCAAAGGCTCTGGAATCACATTCTCAAGAATTTGGTCACCATTTCTGGACCATGTTAAGTCTTTGACATTCAATAAACCTAATTGCTAGGTTTTCCAATAAACCTAGCAATTAGGTTTATTGATTTATTTTTGGTTCTTGTTTTGCCATTTATTGGTTTGTGCTTATTCTCCAAAGTACTGTTTCAAGTATGACTTGAATGTCTATGTATGTTGCTTATTGTTTTGTAAAATCAGAAATAAAAAAAAACCAACTCAAAAACAATGAGTACAGTAAAGGAAATATATCACGTTAGTGATAGTACTCATGCAAATGCTTACATTTTAACTTAAAGTAGCATTTTAGCTCATTTTGATACAAATTTAACAAACTAAATGGACTAAGCTGATGTTAATCAGTACCATAATGACATCACGCTAAAGTATGGTGGAGTTTGTGGTTGCATGTGACAAAATATGAAAAAATGTAATGGATATTAATGCTTTTGTAAGGCAGTGAATGCTAAAAAATTGGCTGCTTAGTTTACCAATGTTTTAGCAAAAAGGAAGAAAAAATGTTTCACAGACAATTGAATTTTTGAGGCGACCCATGTCAATTAAATGTACAACAAAGATACTCAGCCTACACAGTCACAGACCAAACCCTGCAGCCTTATAATAGGCCCAAAATAAGGCCCAAATAAGGGCCGGCTTATTAATCTGCCCTTATTTGGGCAGCATTATTTTAGGAAGCCACGGCCCAAGGAATCAATTCCCCCATCACGCCTCCTTAATCTCATAATGCTGGCCGTGATGAGCGCCGATTAACTGCAAAAACTTCCCTAATAGGTCAGCTGACAGATGTCTGAAGGAGCTGCATGGTGCATACAGATGACAGGGGATAGGAAAGTGTAAATCTGTTACCCCTTCCTTTCCCTGCAAACCTTGAGGCTCATAAATGAGGAAGGCATGAAGCTCGGACCCTCCAGGGATCCCATTAAATCCACACACATGGTGCATTTGGCCATTTTCTCCCACAATCAGCAAATTCCAAGTGATCCCCTCTGGTCACCAGCAGCCAATGTGCTGCCACTCATCAGAAACAGACCGCAAACGCTCGGCTCCATCCACTCAACTAAAACTGTATCTCTTCGAGGTCGCCCTAACTTTAACATAAAGTTTGGCGTTATCTCTCCCCCTGCAGGGCTATTGTGACTGTTCAGATTTGCTGACGGCCATTAGTTTCTCCGGTAACTGTCCTTCATGGTCTCAGGCTATCCCTGAACTTTAGTCAAGTTAGTCTGTTGGGAAGAAATCATTTCTGATTCTCTAACTTTTTTTGCAGGGGCTGATGTAGAACTATTTACCTTGAGGGAAGGGAGTGGCAAGAGGTCTTAGCAGGGGGGCAATGCTGGAACTCCTCAGTGAAGATTGTGAAAATCTCACCCCCTGGATGTAAATAGAGGCAACAAAAAGTCCACAAAACACAAAACTTTTATTGTATTACCATCTGCATTTCAACAAATGTGTGCAGATCTTTGTCGGTATTCTACTAATGCTGAAAAAACAGAGTTTCTGAATTATGGTGTTTTCATTAAATAAGATGTGAAATGAAAATCACATGTGAATAAGCTTGTTCTCGCAATAAGACTTTAACAATCATGACAGCATGGATGTAAACACTTAAATGAGATATATTCAGAAATTAGCCATGCACTGTAAAAAGTAATAAGTTCACTTTACTTAAAAAAAGTTAGGAAACCGATTGCCTCAAAATCTTCAAGTAAAGTAGCTAAAAATAACTATGTTTAGACCACTCAGATAAAGGCAGTAAACCTGAGTGCCGTTAACTCAAAATCATTAATTGGGTTAACTGTAAAATATTCATTCAGACAACTCATGCAATGGCAGTAAACTTGAGTGCCGTTAACTCAAAATCATTAGTAAAGTTGACTATAAAATGTCAATTATGACTACTTCAAATTGTGAGTTATGTCAATTAAGCAGTACTCATAAAAATAAGTTATACTTACACGTTTAAACGTTCACATTACTTGCAAAATATCAGGAAACCGATTGCCTTGATATGTTCAAGTAAGATGAACCAAAAGTGTTAAGTTATTGGAACGAAGAGCCAACAGACAACAGTTTGAATGGGAAAAAATGTTTAATAATTAAACAAGTTTACCTTAAATACAAGGTTCTCAAGTGTGGTTACATACACACTAACCTGGAAACAAAGTTTTCCATAGACTTTTTAGGAAAAAATGACACGACTTTTTTCTAGGGTAGCCTTCAATCTAATATTGAATCCTTCAAATGGCCCTCAGTCTTTAAAACTTTGAGAATCCCTGCTTAAATGTCTTTGTTGACTGGTGTGAAACAAAAACTAAATTCTCAATACTAGAGCCTAACATTTATCATAACATTGATAAAGTAAATAATGAAGTAGTGAAGTGAAGTAATGTTTCTCCTCATTAACATAAAACCATTTAGTAGTCTGCAAGTGCAATGATGCTCTCTCCAACAAAAAAAGAATCAAACAAGAAATAAAAATCACTTTTCCAATAAGGGTAAAGGTATCAACGTTGATCCATAATGTCACATCACATTCACTCATTGCATCAGAAGATTTTTGAGTGATTGTATTTTTGGTTTTAGGGATTTATGTCCAAGTGAGAGAAGCACCCTTTGGATGAAGTCAAAGGTGTACTTCAGTTGTTGAGGGTACTCCAAATTCAGAGAATAAATAAGTCCAAAGAGCACATGGCATGTGGAAGATTCCCAAGATCATTCATGACAAGACTTCCTTCCAAAATGATGGCAGTACTTGAAGACTGGAGGTGCAGTGAGTCAGTGGAGGCCTGCCTGTCCTCAGGAATGATGGTCAGGATCCCAATGGGGGTGTGAGACACGTCTGGGTCTTCGCAGTCCTAACAACAATAGAAGCAACACCACAATTACATATCAACATAACACTTCTTTAGGGTGACCAGACGTCCTCTTTTTCCCGGACATGTCCTACTTTTCAGACCTAAAAAAATGTCCGGGGGGAATTTAAAAATCGTCCGGGATTTTGGTCAACTGCCTCAAAACACATTACATAGCTTACAGTGCATTGTGATTACATTGCCACTCCGTTCCACTACTCCATTCCAGGTTTCTTTGTATGGCAAAGAAATCGGTAGCACATGTACACACATGTTCCCCCCCGCCCCCCCCCATCTCCACCCCCCGTTGGCGCATGTGTGTCCGCCGATTCTACCCCCCCGCCAACAAAAAAAGAAGTGTCCTCCTTTTCAGAAACCCAAATCTGGTGACCCTACACTTCTTCATCACGGCTGCTTCTCCTACAGTTTACAGCTGTCCCACCTATGGCAGTCTACTCATCATAAGCCTTCTATAACAGTACAGCGGCTTTTTTAACCCGCCAACATCTTTATCCTTATCCCTTTTCCTTTTTTTGTTTTGCGCCCCGGATAGCTTTTTTGCACTGCCGCTCCATCTTGTTGCCACTAAATAAACATGATATTTTCGACTAACGTTAGTCCCAGGCATCGCTAAATCATTACACATAAAGTTAACCTCAAAACCTGGACTTACGGATGAATTATACGGCCGAGATAACGAATATAAGTTTGCTAAAAACAGTGGGACTTACCGTGACAAAACTTAGCTGCAGCAACCGCCGTATTGTTGACAGTTTGGAGCTTCTTTCAAACACGTCGTCACTCGTCAGTGTCCAATGCGCATGTGCGTTCAACGAGAGCTGCCGAATGATGCCGAGTTTTTTGCTGGTTATGCAGATGTGTTTTGCTCACTCATAACTCCAAGTTCGGGTTACTTGGTGCTGATGAGTTTGATTACTTGCCTCAGTAGAAAGTTGTCTTTGCTAAGTTTAAGTTAGTATAGTCAACAGAGTAAGCTGGAATGAGTTCAGGTCACTTTTCTTTTTGAGTACACTTTACTTTTACATTTTACAGTGTGGTGGCGCTAGTGCTTATCATCTGTCAGCCAATCAGAGAAGATGTCAGCCTCTTGTTCAGGCTTTAGAGCGATAAGCACCTCCCATTTGGTAGTGGCTATGTATGAGGCCTTTTGGGGGAACTGTAGTCACTAATTTTACACAAGAACTATGAATTCAGCATGTTGGAATTACACAACTTTTTATGAACTGTGATCCTGTGAGAGATCTGGTGGAGCCAGCTGCACATTGTCTGAAAACACATCATCCTGCTACCACTTCCTGTCGTTTTCTGTGCAATTTTCGGCAGAAGTAACGTCCTACGTTGATCACGTGGCTCGTGTGATGCGAAAAAAGTGTTTTCATTGCAGTTTTGCTGTTAAATCCATTCTGAAAAATCATCTCATCTTAATCCTAACACAACTTCTTACAGAAAACCATGTGTACTTGCCATGTTTCTATTAAATAAATTTATTTATTGTAATTTCAAGTTGTGCAATTTTATGGTTAATGGAAACACAGTTAATATGTCTTGGAAGAAAACAAAGACAAGTTTTAGTTATAAATGTACTAAAATTTGTCATTATTTGAGTTTTTTCTCACATACAAATATTTTTAAAAATATATTAAAGAATTCTGGTATTCATAAGAATAACAGAATTAACTTAATTTTATACTTTTGTCAGTTGAAGCCATCATTGCTAAATATTAAACCAGTAGTGATAATTCAACCTTTACTACAGTCTCTTTCTAACATTTACTTCTTTACATTTGAATAATTTCTAGTAATTTCTTGGACAGCTACTTTTTTAGTTTTACTTGGAAAAAAAAAATTGAAGTAGTGCTACTAAAACTTCAGAGGATTTTTTTTTTTCTTTGATGAATTAATGTTTAATTTGAAGGCTCTAACATTCTTCCGGACAAAATTGAATTTAGCTTTTATAAGTAAGATTTTAAGAACAAAAAATTGGAGAGGAATGAGGTGGAACAAGGCTCTATTGGTGATGGCTCTTGATGTTTTGGGCTTTATGCAGCAATAATCTGACATGAAGGTGGGAAAGACATGCAGCAAAAGTCTTTCGATTCGATTCGAGTCGATTTCGGCAGCACCACGTCGAGATCTGTAACCTCCGTATACAATGTCCCGTGCTAACCAGTGCGCCGCACGAAAAACGCGTGGCGTCGCGGGGAGATCTGTGGTCCCTTCATGCTGAATTACTGTTAAATAAAGCCCACCAGCGCCGTAAACAATTCCTTAAAAAAAAATCGTCCTGTGGCATAAACTTTATATTTAAATTCTGAAAATGGAGCAAAAATAAATATTTAAGAAAATGAATATTTGATCTGCAACAGCAGTGTTAAGCCTTTTTAGAGGGGGAGGAGAAATTCAGCAGCCAACCTGCCTGGAGACAGTGTGCCAAGCTGCTGCCCAGATTTATTATTAAACAGGGAGGTTATTGTAGCTTCACAAATGCCATGTGTGCTGTATGACGTCTGGGCATTGCTTTAAAACGATGCATACTCCTGGCTATGGAATAGTAAAAACTCTGTAATACTCAGAAAATGGCACAAAGTCCACAGCAGCCTCCAGTCAGAACCCATCTCAGAGAAGTGGTAGAAAGCACTAAAATACAGATGAATATTTTAGTATGTTGCAAAAACATTCACCTTAAAGAACCCAATACTTTTTCCTGTTCTAACTGAATATTTCAATGTAGTGTTTAGGGGTTCAATTAGGCACTAAGTAGTACACTGTGAAGTGAAAGAAAATTAATGCTAATAGAAATCTGTTAAAGTTTTCATCCCCTTTTACTCTGATAGCACAAAAACAGCAGTGATTACCTTAAAGGGGCAATAACATGTATTTTACAGGGATTTTATAGCACAATAGAGTAATAACAACATTGGATATAAAAGAAATTAGACACCTTGAAATCGGACCTGTCTCTTTCAGAAGCTCCTTCACTTTAGATATAACAGCAGATCTTATCTGTTTTTATCTTTTTATGAAATAATTACATTGAATTCACACAACAGAATGCTAATAATACCTGTGTTGACTTTTTTGTCATTATATTGAAAACTCCATTTTTTTATATTAGTTCCCACTATCTTCATTTTGTAAAAGTTTAAGTGAAATAGTGGTTATTTAAATATGACTACACATTTCCTATTATAGACATTTATCAGAAATTATTTGCTCTATTTTCTTAAGCGCATGTGGCTCTTAAATGCTTTTGTAACTAAACTGAGGGTAAAAACGGCTCGATGGGTTGTAAAGGTTGGAGACCCAGCACCTAGACGCACAATTTATATGTTAAAACATGGCAGTGACAGCATCATGCTGTGAGGATGCCAAATACATTTCCATACCACAATTACTGAAGTATTTAAACCCAAGTATTCTTTTCTTTCCAGAATTAAACACTATTTTATGAACTTTGTTGTTGTGACGTCACAAAATGTGAGGCAAATGTTCAGCTGTGGTATCAGAACCAAAAAAACAAAACAAGTCGTTCATGACAACTAAAAATTTATTTTTAACAACACTGTTAAATTTTCAGAAACCATCCACAATAAACAACAACTAAAAAAAGAACTACACTGACAGCTAAAAGCCGTGATGCCGGTAGCAAATCATCCAGAAGGAATCCCTTAAAAAACAAGAAAAAAGAAGAAGAAACAAGGCAGAGAAGTGACAATAAGCAGTGAGTATGAGTTAATTAGAGGCCAGCAGCGCCTCCCTCTGTCTGTGTAGTTAGAACTCTGTCATCTTCTTGTGTGTGTCTGCCTTCTTGTGCTCCCTCTGGATGGACAGCTCGTGTGCTTTCTGTTGGGCCAGCAGGTGGCGGGCCACTGACAGCTTCTCTTCTAGCTGCTTCACTCTGAATGAATCCCTTTGGACAAACACAAACAACAAATAGGTGAGAAGGCGGACAGGGGAGATGACAAGTCAGGTGGGTTTTAGCAGCACTGTTTCTTCACAAGATGCTCCCACCTCAGTTACAATTCAGATTATTCCCACGGTTCTAGTTTGGGGGATATGAATTTATTACTTCTACTTGTTTCAAAGCTTTTTCTGACATATAATGGAACATTTTGGTCATTTCCCAAACAACTGGCAAATAATAAGATGGTAGATTAGGGCCGTTGCAAATAGGGAAAAAACAGGAGTGGATTTCCGCCAACAAACTCAAAAATGATGAGATTAATTTCAGAGGTTTTTATGAAAAATACCCTGAAAACTTTCATCTAGAAAAGAAAGATTTCAGAAGTTGAACATTTTTGACTTTTGAAACTACTGAAAGTTTTTTTTCTAGAAAATTTCTGAATTTAATCAAAAAATTTCTGAGTTGTTTTCTATTAAATTCAGAAGCATAAACACGTTTGACTGCTACTGTCACTGAATACAGTGACAGTAACTTAAATAGGGCAAGGTTCTTATAGTTTCCAGCTTTTACAGGAGCAATTAGTGACTCTATGTTCAGGGTGGCTCAGTACCTGCCCATCTGTCTGCCAAGGGACTCGCTCAGTTTCTGGATCTCCCTCTCGGTCTGAGCCACCCTCTCTGCGGCCTGGAAGAGCTTCACATTCAGGCTCCTTTTGGTGCTTTTTCCGGCTCGGTAAGCCTCCACCCCGGTCGCTCCCGCTGCCCCAGCAGCAGCAGGATCTGAGCTCTTATCTCCCAACTTGTGGTTTAAAAAATCAAAGATGGTACGGCGCCCTCCGGCGGAGACTTTCGGCTTTCTGCTGCGCTTTGTCCGGCTGGTTTGGGCGCCATCCTGAGCAGCTTTGCTGTGGGTATTCCTCTGTGTCAGCTTGGCACACTCATCCAGAGAATTTCCCTTGGGCAGCACCACGGCCATCACTGGCTCCACCCGACCCTCCTGCAGCTTCCCTAGGCCTGGGGAGGCAAAACAAGCTCTGAAAAATTTGTTTCTGTGTGTGTGTGTGTGTTTTTAAAAAAATCAGCACTGGCACAACTTTGAAATAATTAAATAATCTGTTAATATTTTTTATTAATATTTCAACTTTTCTATATGAAGTTGATAAAAGATTCTAGTAACTTCTATTTCTGTTTCCTCAATTAAAAGTTGCTGCTTTGCATATGTACAATATGGCTTAAACACAATGGATCTGGTTTACACCAATGTGTTTGCATAGTCCAAATTAAATCAAGTCAAGTTAACTGTGTAACACATTTCAGCAACAAGCCACCATAAAAGTCATAATAAAGAAATCATTTATCAAATCTCATCATCAAAATCATCAAGCAAATACACATCAAATATGTTGATCAGTGTTTCACTAACTACAAACCAAAAGCAACTCTAAACTGTTTTTATTTTGTTTAGAATAAAAACTGCTGAAATGTTTCTGCAGTTTTACAGTTTTCTGGAGTTTATTTCCAGATTTGTGGTGTATAGAAGCTGAATGCTGCTAAATGCTGTTTCTCCAAGACCACTCAGAAGACCTGAGTGGTCTGGCTACAACAACAACCACAACAGCTCTTTAACAACAGAACAAATCTGAATTAACACATCTACTCCAACAAGCCGCCACCTTAAGCAACTGTAGAATTCAACTCAAGGATTCTAGATAGTGATGTTCTGTTCTTGGGTCTGAACCCAAGAATAGAACAGAAAGTCCCTTTCAAATGTTTTTCCTTTTATTGTTCAGCTACAGATTGACGTTAGTTTAATTGGCACCAAGATAGAATTTTACTTTCAAGTATGTTTAATTTTATTTTTTTAGGCTGTGCCTGAAGGACTTTTCATTTAATAAGCCTTATAAATGGATCAAAGCTACTTGCAGATGAAGTCTATACATCGCTATACATCTGCATTGATGAATCTTTTGTTTCTGGGATCTTAGCCACATGCCGGAACATTCCCCTCAGGTCTACAGAAAAACTTTGAATCAAGTCACACAAAAGTACAACTTCAATGAGCTGCAAAATGTTTACTACAAATTAAATTTAAGCAAATTACACTCAATTGATATTAATTTTGGAAAAACGCATATATGTAATAATAATCCTGTCAGCGTTCTGACATGTTCAGATTTATAGAACAGAAATACATACATTTCAATTAATGAGTCTTCTGGTTGGAATGTGTTAGTCTTTCTTACCTTTTCCAAACTCGTAGCCCATTTTGAGCATTAGTTTGGATCCAATGCCTCTGGTATGAGCCTCCCAGCCCCCAAAGTTAACACTGCTCACTGCTTCAGAGGATTCTGTGGCAGAGTCGAGAACTGATGAAAAATAACAGAAAAGGAAAGGTTGAAGCAAACAGTGACAGGTACAATTTAAATTGTATATTTGGTCTACACATTATTGACATTTCTAAACCTTTTGCATATCCTACTGCATCTGCATCTGCAGCGTCATCTGAATCAGGGTCAGAGGAGAGCGGGTCGTCTTCCCTGAGGGGCGGGATGACCCCATCGGCCTCAACAACGACATCTTTCATCAGCAGTGAGTCAAACTTTACCGTGAAGAAACCACCGTCTATTTCTGACAGGAGAGAAAACGTTACAAATCAATGAGATAACATGGTCTATGTGATACATAACTTTTATAAAACAACAGGGGTGCCCAAAGGACTAACTTTGAGAATCTGTTGAACTTGACATCATCACTAGTTAATCAAGTGTCACTGTGTAGAAATATTGAAAAACACAAATCCCAGTGCAGCTTCAGGATTTAAAAGAACAAAGCGTCTCAAAGGAGTCCAAGAGTCAAGAGTTTTTTTTTTTCGTTTTTTTATTATGTATCAACAACTCAGAATTACCTTTTATCCTGGCCGGGTACCAGATGCCGTCCTCATGTCGAGCCAAGCAGGCAGAACCTTCTTCAAGGTTACTGAGGTCACAGTCCAAGAACTCCCGGAGCTCGGACACGTACACCACCTCCCCATGGGAAAACCTTCATCAGAAAACACCGGAGAAATGGAGGTTATAGAAAAACTAATCCACTGATCAAACTCATACTTAGGGAACAAGGTGGAATGGGGACAGAGAGTCAGACAGCATTTATCTACAAGCAGATTAAAGTAATCTTTTTATAATTCTTTTTATTTTTCTTTCAGAGATGCCCAGGGATGGAATAACTTTGGTCTTAATTTTAGGCAAATCAAATATTTTTGGTCTAATCTTGTCCCAGAGGCTGTGTCCAGTACAAGGCCTATGGTAAATTAAAAGGGATGAATAGTTTGATAGCTATTACGGCCATTTTAGATAGAAAAAAAAATGCAATTTGTGGCCAAAAAACTCAGAAATTTTTAGATAAATCTAAAAATATTTTAAGAAATAAAACATGGAGACTTCAAAGTTTGAAAAGATGAAAATTTGCTACAAAAGACTCAGTGATTTTGAGATTAATGTCGGAAATTTTCTAGAAAAATTTTTTAAAATTTCTGAGTTTCAGAAGTCCAATTTTATTCAGAATGGGAGAATTAAGAAAATTTGTTCACATAAAATTCACTTTAAAACGGGTCACTAAAGGTTTTACCTGCAGTTCTCCTGAAAGCGACATTTGTCCTCCAGGTAGAAGGGACATGGCTTCATGGATTTCTGGGTGGGGTAGACGAAAAACACTCGGACCTGCGCCTCCTCTCCGTCCGGCTGCTCTGCCCCGACCACCATGGCGTTGTGGTACTCCAGAGTCCCCCAGGACGTCCTGTAGGGGGCTCTCACCTTGGTCCCGCTAAGCGCGTCCTCTCCCTCTTCGTCTTCCTCCTCTTCTCCGTCTCCCTCTCTGCCTTCCTCATCCTTCTCTCTGGAGTCAGAGCCGCTGCCTGAACACTCTCCCAGTTCCGAGTAAAAAGCGGCGAACTCTGTGTTCAGGTTCCCGTCGACCCTGGTGGTGTCGGCTGCCACCTCGCAGGTGTTCCCATTCGGCTCGTTACTGTCCTCCAAGCTGGCCAGCAGCTGGCTCTTTTTGACAGACATCAAGCTGGCCTCTGTGAGCTCTATCAGTTGGCAGAGGTCCTCCTTCAGTTTGAGCAGGTCCGGCTGCTGGCTGGGATCCAGGCTCGCAGACAGGGCCATCTCCACCTGCTGCAGCTGAACGCCGTAGGCGGCGATGGCGGCCTCCAGGGTCGCTTCATCCATGCCGACAGCTTGGCACCGGGAGGGGCAGGAGAGGTCAGCATCAAACTGCGCCGACTGCAGAAAAGGATGGAGGTTTAGAGATAATTTAGACAGGATCACGAAAAGGATTTAGGGTGTGTATTTATTATATCGTTTATCATCCATCCATCCATTTTCTGTTCACCCTTGTCCCTAATGGGGTCAGGAGGGTTGCTGGTGCCTCTCTAGCTACATTCCGGGCGAGAGGCGGGTTATACCCAGGACAGGTCACCAGTCTGTCACAGGGCAACACAGAAACAGGCAGGACAAACAACCATTCACACACACACACACTCACACCTATTTAGAGAGACCAATTAACCTGACAGTCATGTTTTTGGACTGTGGGAGGAAGCCGGAGAACCCACGCATGCAAAGGGAGAACATGCTAACTCCATGCAGAAAGACCCTGGGGTCGGGAATCGTACCCAGGACCTTCTTGCTGCAAGGCAACAGTGCTACCAACTGCGCCACTGTGCAGCTTATCGTTTATCATATATCGGGAATATTTCTTATAAGAATTTTGATTTGTCTTGACATTTACATTAATGTTGCTAAAAAACAAAACTGACATTATTGGAAATGTTATTATTTTTACTGTTTTCTCAACTATTCCCTCAATATCAGTGCATTTGAAAATATGATTATAGTTACTGTGTGAAGTTGTATATTGTATATAAATCACTTAAGTAGCGTCCTCAAGAAGCTTGTTTAAAATGGAAGCGTTTTCGATAGCTGTATTTGTGGAGCTATGACTGCTATACCCTTAAAAAGATGTAATAAATAGTTTTTCATTTGTCTCGTTATCGCAATTGTGCAACAAAATATAGTGATTAAGTTCTAAGTCCATACTGCCCGTCCAAGGACGGGCAGTATGGACCCACCCATCCATCCTTGGAAGGATGGATGGGTGGGTGGGTGGGTGAAGGGATAAATGGAATGATGTGCAGACTTAATGGAAGGACAGATGGACGGGTTAAACACTTTTATCCACTTCATTTCTTTTAAAGACTTCAGATGGTTGGAGCATCTTATGAACAGATCTTTTTACTGTTGTAGACGGCTAGCAGCTAAAACAACATCTCAATTGGTTTCAGTCTTAACTGAAACCAATTGTTTCAGCTAAGACTGAAACAATTGGTTTCAGTCTTAACTGAAACCAATTGTTTCAGTTAAGACTGAAACAATTGGTTTCAGTCTTAACTGAACCAATTGTTTCTTAACAATTGAGAAACAATTAAGAAACCGTTGTTTCTTAATTAAACTGTTAACTTAAACTGTTGTTTTAGCTGCTAGCCGTGTTACCGGTTAGACTGGGCCAATACTGGCCACAAAGGCCCATTTATTCATTCATTACCTCAGTAAGTAGTCGGCTTCTCTGTCATCAGCTCTGGCTCCGGTAAAAGTAACATGGTGGTTGTTTTAATAAACACACAACCAGACAAAAAAGCTCTAGACAGGACAGACCGGCGTCATCTTAGGAAAAATGAGCAAAGGCTGAACTTCCGTTCAAACAGCTGTTCTTTCACAATAACACTAAGCCTTCGCGTTCCCTAGACAGTTACAGCCATCGAAAAGGTAAAAGCTGAGCTAACTGCGTTTAAACAATTGGCACACGGGCTTGTTCTATTTCAAATGTGAGATTTATTATTGAAGCTCTTTAATTTAAAAATGAAATAGAACTCTAGCAGTCATTAGAGTAGATGGAGCATCCGTCCAGGGAGACTGTGGTTCTTCCTGAACCTGTAAGTGGAAGTCAATGGATGGCTGGTTGGAAATGAGTTACTTTATGCTCAAATCTAAATGAAACCATAAGGTAAATCAACAATCAGAAATCTGTTTTTAAATACATTTTTAAATGTAATTATATTCTAATAATGTATACTGCATACATTTTTCTAGCATATTCTGTTGTAGTAGTTTGTAACATAGAAGTAATAAAGAGTTAGTAAAGACACTTTTCTTTTTTATATGTATGTTTGTAGTGGAATAATCTAATTCTGAAAAGGACCGGAAATTATTACCTACCGTCACAAATGTGCGTCACTGACGCAGAATAATGACGGAAACTTCATTGAGTACAGCGGTAACTTTGTCGGGTCAAGATGTTTTCTTTATTTTTTTATTTATTTACTGCTGTAGTTTCTCAGTGACGTCTCAACAACAAGACCTTACTGTTGCTGGCATGAAGGTAGGTTGTTATTTTCCACTGTGTCTCTTTAGTATTGAAACTGTTAGCCTTGTTTATTCACTGAGGTGCGACATCACATTTTACTGACACTATTTTATTAGTTTTTTAAAGCGTTTATTTTGATAGTAGATCATGCAGTATAAGAATATAACCAAATTTACCAAGTTTTTTTTGTTTAAACCCAGTTAAAATTTAAGAGCAGAGAAAAATATAAGCTAACGCACTCAGTACCGTCAGCATCAATGCCTGTATTCTCAGTAGGTAAAGAGGATGGATGTACGACGGCGTGATTGGGCCATTATAGATGGAACATAAAAAAAATGCTTTTTCCAGAAATTTTCTAGAAAAAACATGTACATTTTTCAGTTTGAAAAGTAAAAAATGATTGACTTTCGAAACTAACTTTGTTGTTCTAATAATATACGCTTGCTTTCTTTCTGCAGGCAGCAAGTAGAGTAAACACGCAGCGTCACGTCGACTGATAATTCCTCCATACTGTACAAGAATATAGCAAGAATCTATCATCTACTTCTAATATTATACCGTTATCAGAAATCGAAAAATCAAAGTCAAGTTTGTAAATTGGAAAAATAGGAATGCTGATTACTGAATGCCATGCGCAGAACTTGAACCAGTTACTTTAAAATATTTGGATTATTGGAATTAAACCAGAATTAAAGATGAGTAATCATCATATACATAGATCTGTTTACTACCATTGGACAGATGTCCAGATCCAACCCTTCCGTCTGACTCTTCCTCTCAAGTAACGTTGAAGTCATTCTCTCTTTATAAACTATATGGTTCAAATAAATGTTTTGCAGTCCTTCGGTAGAACCAGCTTTCTATTCTTCTTCACTCCAATTGCCTTCTTCCTCCAAAACAGCAGATTAATCGCTTCCTCCACTTCTGTGTATTAAAAATTTGGTTTGACTTGCTCTCATTACATCACAAGATGGCATCGATGTTTTGATGAAAACAGCACAAGGAACAAGGGAGTTTATAGTAGTTTGTGAGAAATATTTATTATTAAAAGCTTTTATGAAAGCACAGTAGTTCATCTTTTTAAATTATATATGTGATTTTATAGTATCAGTGAGACGTTAACCTGAAGAACACATTCATTAAAGTGAACTGTACTGAATGTGTTACATCAGCTCCCTGTGTTCTCTTACAGAAGTGGCCCTTGCTGTGATGCCTCCAGCCATGCCTCAGATTAATGATCCGAAGATTGCCTTCGCTTACCTGCGCCCAGCCTGCGTTCTGCTCACCAAGGAACCCTCTGTGACCAATGTGGAGTCACTGAGCGAGCAGCTGAAAGACATCCACGATGCCTCACTGCAGCAGCTGCAAGAGTATGTCCTCTTCCCCTTGCGCTTCATCCTCAAAGTCCCGGGGCAGAAGAAAGAAAAGCTGGTGCAGTCTGTGGCCGAGGCAATGAGCTACGTTCTGGAGAGGACTTGTGTCCAGAGCTGGGACATGTTGCGTGACGTCTTTTCTGAGCTCTGTGTCTGCCTCTGCTCCCCCACGGACCCGGGCCAACCCGCAGGTACATCAGAGGAGCTGAAATCCGCCGTGCTGCAGTGCCTGGATGCTTTGCTCCACGCGGCTTATGGCGACATAGTGTTCAGACTGTACGAACCCTCGATGCTGCCCGGACTGGGTGCTACCGTGTCGCTGCTGTTGGCTTTAGGAGAGAAAGACAAATCCAGAGAGATTCAGACGGCGGCCTTGAAGTGCCTCCAGTCTTTGATTCTGCATTGCGACTGCAACCAGGAGCATGTTACACCATCGTGGGATGAGCGATGTTCAGTAGGCAGCACCATGGCTTCCTTCTTGCCTGGGGTCACTTCGGCTGCAGCGAGGATCATCACTGGAGATCTGAGGCAAGGCCATGCTGTTACTGTCAGGGCCATCAAGGTAAAAACACTTCAGTCTTCTTCAAAATAACATAAATCTCTTTCATATTTTTAGCATGATGAGCTGAGTTTATGCTTTATTTTGCAAAGCACTGGTGTACAGTGCTTTGCAAAATTATTGATCCCTGCTCAACTGTATTAGTGCAGAAACAATTAATCGAATGAATCGCAATTAATTGATTAGTGAAATAATCATCAACTAATTTAGTAATCGGTAACTGCAAAATAAGGAGTAAAAAAAATTCTGAAAGATACATATATACATATTTCATCTTTGATGAAAAATCTTCTTTATCTGTGAATCAGTTTTATCCAGAATTCCTAAAGTGACATAGATTCAAATTCCTAAAAACATTCAAAGATTCTTTTTTCTGATCAATTACATGTTCTATTTGCAGATGCATCTTTGCTGCAAATGATTAAGCATTTGCTAAAAGAATGACATGTTATTGGATTTTAGGCAATACAACGTTTAATTTTTTATTTAAAAATTGGAACTATTGGTTCCTTTTCTTTTGTCTTTCTAATATTGTATAAAAAGCTGTAGGTGGTTTAATAAAAACCTGGAGAATGCGTTCATTTTTTTCATTTCTATAATTGTCAGAATAGTCGATAGAATAAGTAATTCCTAAAATAATGATTAGTTACAGCTCTAAACCTCATTCACATTATATCATGTTACAGTGCAAACTTCATTCTGATTGGCTATTTTACTTGGATTTCATGACATAGACTAACACATAGTAGCGCTGCAGCTAACAGTTATTTTACTAATCAGTTATTGATGATTAATCAAGTAATCTGATATTCCCATGTACTACTTTGCGTTGCTCACAAATCATAATAATAATGTGCAAAAAAATAGTAAAACAAACTGTGAATTGTTTAAGGGTCATGAATACCGTTTACACCGTAGGAAAATAAAATTCCTGCTCTGGTCCAGGTGTGGTCTGGGTGTGTGGTTCTGGTCATGGAGGATGCCCAGCTGCAGCAGAGTGAGTCCTGCAGCATCGTGTCGCAGGAGCTGGGGAGGATCGGCCAGCTGATGGTTCAGCGGACGGCGGACTGGGTGAAGGCGACAGCGGGGAAGCTGTGTGTGCTGCTGAGGAGGATCATCTCCTGCTGCTCCACCCACCAGCACTGGAGGGTGAGGCTGGAGACAGTGGAGCTGGCTGACCGTCTGCTGACAGCGTGCGGTCAATCACTGAAAGAGTGCCTGGGTCCACTGCTGGAAGCTCTGGTAGGAGCGATCAACGACGAGGACCCCAGAGTCAGACAGAGGTTTGTTTTTGTTTTTTTACTGAGTGGAAAAAGAATGAGAGTGGCCCGACTGGAGCCCGATGTCTTCTTGTTCAGGTGTGAGGTTGCTCTCAGAGACGCATCCCAGAGGAGTCAGAGCGCCACTAGCAGTAAGAACCTGACTGACATCCTGTCTGAGAACCTCCACTCGTTAGCCACCTCCCTCCCCCGGCTGATGAGGTCTGCAGACGACCAGAAGAAGCTGTTTGTCCTCAACGTGTTGCTTGGTTACCTGAAAGTCCTGGGACCACTTGTCTCTGTGGTGTTAAACTCTGCTGTACACCTGGACAGGATCTCTAAAGCGTTAATGCAGGTAACAATGTGGTTTAATATTTTGATACTCTTCAGAATTGAAGTTATAAAGATGTTATAAGTGGAGGTGGTGCAAGGGGGAAGTCTTGATTCATTTCCCATACCCCAAGGCAGGGGGGCCCAAAGTCGGTCCTCGAGGGCCAGTATTCTGCATGTTTTAGTTCTCTCCCTGGTTTAACGCACCTGGATCCAATGTTGGCTCATTAAAAGGCCTAAGAAAAACACTGACATGCTGGAAAAGTTGTTGGTGCTACCAGGGAGAGAACTAAAACGTGCAGGATGCCGGCCCTCGAGGACCGACTTTGGGGGCCCCTGCCCTAAGACCTTTGGCGCACATCTCCCTCTTTCTCTCACAGTCCATTTTCTAATTGGTCAGACCAAGTTGTTGATTTGCAAGTCACAAATAAGTCTCAAGTCTTTCCACTCCAGTCCTGGGTGTCTCCGTATCCTTAAAAAGCCTTAGAGTCATGTACCTAAAATTCAGGCCTTAAAATAAATAAGACAGAATGTAAATTAGCCTTAAATATGCTAATCACAGGTCTTAAATCTAGTTGTAGTAGGACTATTAACTGTTTTTCCTCACTGAACTTTTGAAGAATTTTATTTATGCTAAATGTTTTACATGTTTTGCTTAAAATCTGTTTCCTGCATGTAGTTGTAATGAAAATATCAATCAGTAACTTGGGTCGGTCTGTGTTCATGTTGTTTCTTTGCTTTTGAGTTACATTTCCTGAAATTTTATTTTACATTATAGAACATTCCATTTTGTTTTTATCCCCTCTCAGTTGCATCGGATTTGGTCTTTTTAATCAACTTTTCAAGTTTACTCAATTATAGAAAAAAATAAGTATTGAAAGAAGCCTGATTATTTAATGATTACTAATTTAGTTTTAGAAACATGTTGCATTTATTGCATTGGAACAATAAAATAAGAATAGCCTAAATGTCCAAAATGGAAAGCGTTTAATTAATTTTGATAATAATTGTGTTTGTTGTTGTTGTTGAATGGATTGTTTCTGTGATCATTTGGACTGAAATTGAGGCGGAAGATTTTTCCGTAGCCCTATTGCATGTTAATAAATTTATAAGTATGAGGGGATGAATTGGAGGAAGATGCATTTATTTGGGAGGATTTGCCACAAGGTGGTGCTCTCCTCTCAAGCTTTAATAAAGGACTCAACACTCAAATTTCTTCTATTTAAAGACAGAATGGTCCAAATCTATATGTGGATAAAAATTTAAAAGGCCCTGTGTATAACTAACATCATCAGAACAATGAGATGGTGAAAGCCACGTAATCTCAATTTTTTCTATTTCTATATTGCATTTGAAGTCCATGTCTCATTTCTATTTTTGTTTATTTTTGAATGAATGCAGATGGAAATAAAGCAAACTTGTTGAAAAAATAAATGAGCAAAGTTTTAAAAAACCTTCACCATTTTCTCTCAATTTTAAATGCTTCACACCATCAAATAAATGCTTATTGTAAACAAACACAAAAAGCCATTTCCAAATGATGATTTAATTTATTAAGAGGAAAGACTATTCAAACCAACCAGGCACTGGGTGCAAATTGATTTGCCCTTCTCACAAGGGCAAAAATCAGTGAGTCTGAACCAAAACTGTGTTTTAATACCTGAGAAATTAGTTAAACAGAACCTGCCTGGTTTTTTCATACATCAGCTTGAGTTGACAGTTCACAAACAACCCAGAACAACTGCTGAACTCTGCTGGCCTCACTTGCCTCAGTTAAGGTTAGTGTTCATGATTAAGCTCAATAAGAAAGGCGCTGGACCAAAATGACCTCCAGTTCCAAGGTGGAAGTGACTGCTGGCCGAAAACAAACACAACTTACATTTCTCAACAAAATCCTGATGAGCTACAAAACTTTTAGGAACGTTATTTTATGGATTCATGAGACAAAATTAGATATATTTTTTTATAAGGTTTCTGCATGGTTGTTCTGCTTTGAGTTCACCATCTTAATAAACCAAAATTAAGGTTTTGGAATAGGCCAAATAAAATTGGTCATTACATGAGCTCCTATGGACTTTTTGGTCTTTTCCTGGCAAAATCTCAGTTTATCCTAAATGATTGTTAAAGTGTGTGTGCAGGTGCTGGAGCTGGATGTGATGGATGTTCGTATCGTGGAGGAGCGGAGCTCCACTGATCCCATAGAGAGCAGCTCCGGCTCACACCACTCCGACAGCGCTCACACTCAGAGGAAGCACTTCCTGTTCTTCACTGACGACAAGATCTACTGCGTGCTCATGGAAATCTGCCGAACATTAGGTACTATTATCCAAGAGAGTAATATAAAAAATATATATAATACGAGAATAAAGTAATCAAGAATAAAGTCATAATACTACAACAGTAAGAATACAAGAATAATGTTGAAATAATACGAGCATAAAGTCATATTACGATTTTATTCTTGTATTACTACGACTTTCTTCACTGTGTTATTTACCTACTGAGTGTTCACTCAGTAGAACAGTGAGTGTTGATCAATTTAATCGAGGCCATCAAACAACAGAAACAGATAAATGTAATCAGTTTTGATCACTAATATGAAGCCAGGAGGCCTCGACGTTTTAGGACCAGATTAAAAGATTAAGTCCTGCTTTATGTATGCAGCACTGTCAGCGAAAACTAGCAAAGCTTAAATAAAACTTATTTTAGCCCGTAGGTGTATTTTAGACCCATATAAATTAGATAAACTCCACAGTAACTTCTGGTTCCTTCGTATAATTCTTGTTTCTATCTGATGAAGAAGAAATGTCAATAATAAATGAAATACCTTAAACAAAAGCCACAAAGACACACTTTGCAACAATTTACCACAGTTCTGACATTTTTTTAGGTATTCTTCATCTACTTTTTCATTTTACAGGTTACTACGGCAACATCTACCTTCTCACCGACCACCTGTTGGACTTGTATCGGCAGTCCTGTGCGTACAGGAAGCAGGCCGCCATGGTCTTAAACGAGCTGGTGGGTGGTGCCGCCGGCGTCTCAGTGGCATCGCCGGCAAGCTGTTTGGACGGTGGGGACTGCCCGGCTCCCTCTGCCTCCAAGGAGGACCTGAAAGCTGTGGTGGTGTCTATTATGGAGGAATACACCAGCCTGAACAACTGGCACCTGAAGACTGTGAGCGAGGAGACGGACTTAGACCGTCAGGATCAGCAGGTAAGGCTTCCAGCAAAGAAAACTGATAACAAGATCAGCTGTTTCTAAATGCTGTTTTTTACGCAGTTAGTTTCTTATTCAGCTACAAGAAAGGAAAGTAAGAAGGATGGAGTGAACCAAAGTTTTCAGAGTATTTTTCAGCACTTCACTTACAATACTTACTGACCAGAGGAACTTCAAGCTGAATGTGAACACTGATAGTACTGGAGAAAAACTATGTATTGTCCAGCATTATTCATTGTCACAGGCCAACTTGTCATTGTTTTCAGCTGCTGGGTCCTTTCAGTCTCCAGTTCATTTCCTGCGGTGATATCATCAGAAACACCTCAAATCCTTTTCATCAAGCAGTTCCTTCTTCATCTGCCTGCCCTTTGATCCCACCGCCTACATCTGCCATCCACCAGCTGAACAGCAACATCTGGCAGCTGTGCATCCAGCTGGAGGGCGTGGCCCACTTCGCCCAGACGCTGCAGCTTGACTTCCGCCCGCTGCTGATGACAGCGCTCTATCCGCTTCTGGAGAAGGCCGGCGATGAGTCGCTGCTAGTTAGCCAGGCGGCACTGGGTGCCATGACGATTGTCGGCACGGCCTGTGGTTATGCCTCCCTGAAGGAGATGATCAGAGACAACTCGGACTACTTGCTCAACGACATCTCAGTGAACCTGCAGAGGCTTGGTCAACACCCACAGGTACAGATTCAGAGGAGTACAATTATCAAGCATCAGTTCAGCCGTTTCTAACCTTGTGACGTCATTTTCCCATCCGACCGACCAGGCTCCGCGGGTATTAACGGTGATGCTGGCTCACTCTGACTGCAGCCTGTTGCCTCTGGTTGAGGACATCGTACAGGATGTTCTGATGGCTCTAGATCTCACCTATGACCAGTCACCCGCTCTGTTTGGCTCTGTGCTGCACGCACTCATGAAGGCAGTGGGTAAGAAGATACGAGCTGATTACATAACACTTGCCTGTATTGCTTAATAAATTTAGAACTTCACAATTCAATTCACTTTCAGTTCACGATTCGTTACAACATTGCTTTAAACACTTCAGTATGGGTTCAGTAATAAGTAGAATGCAGAATTTTCATTTAAGCCTTTTTGTTCAATATTGGAAATATATAAAAAAATGCAAATAAACAAATAATTAAATTTCTTTTTTAAATGGTGCCTAAAATACATATTCATTTAGTGAACACTTGATCATTTGTAGCAAAGGATGCAGCTAAAACATACTTCTAACAATACTTCCAGGCTTAAACCTCCACACAGTGTATGGTTGATCTGTTGACTGTTTTTTGGTTTAACCATTTAATAAATGTATTGCAAAATGTGCTTAATAGGAGATTTGTTTGAACCAGGTGAAACTAGAACTGCAGCTTGACGAGTTGTGGGTAGAACAGATTTACAAAAAGGGTTTATTTATATTTTTTTATCTTAAATGAAAATGATCATGTTTTATGTATAGTTTTGGCTTAACTATTGCTCTAACTGTGTTCTTTTAAAAATTGCCTTGTTTAGAGGCTCTTTAGTTACCAATTATTCTATTATTAAATTAGTTGAAGATTATTTCAATAAAAAATTCATCACAATTAATCCAATTCATTTATGTATGATTTATTTATTTGACTCAAACAGTCCATATTTTACCCACTTCTGCTGTTCTGTGCCATGCAGACTATTTCTTAGTTGTCATTTTGTGGATAAATAATCTGTTGTTGAATTAATAGTAATTTTATTTTTTGCCTTTTAGCCAGCTGGTTCCCTCCGTCATGCTGTAGGACCAGTAAGCCTCCCAGCTCTAGGATTTCTGCTGTACTGGAAGATTTTGACATCTGCCAGTTCCTGTTGGATTACCAAAAGCAGAAGGAGTTGGCAGAGGGCGTTGGGATCGAAGCGGATGAGACGGAGGACCTTGGTAATATTTAGGCATTACCAAGAACAAACTGACAACGTTAAGGTTCTATTCATAAAACGTTATAGCAAGACAGAGCTTTGAGTTTGACATGTGGTTTATATAAATGAATTTAGGTTAAAGAGGCAGGACTCAACCAGGAAGCTAATTACAGCTAAAGCTAACTGTCCTTCCAGAGGTGCCGCCTCCTGCAGAGTGTGAGAAAGCTGATGATGGACCTGACGTGAAGGCACAACTCCCACCACACCTCAATATCACTAAAGACGTCATGGAGCGCTACATCCACCTGCTGTCTGACCCCAGCCTCAGACTCCGGCTCAAGGTGATGGGTTAGCCATGGAGGAAACGTCCAATCCTCCAGAGCTACCATCCTGCAAAATTTAACCATTTATCAGTTTCCTTCGACTTAACATGCACTGCCTTTTGTTATTATATCATATACAATCTCCAGCAACACCCTGTAGATTTAGATTTCTCTTGATTAGAAAAAGTAAATGAAGGTAAATGGTGATTTCTACCTTCTCAAATGAAGGTAGAAATCACTCTTTGTACTAAATGCTACCATGGTGAGTAGACCAACAGGACCTGTCCAGCTCACTTAATGAGCTGGACATGTCCACTTATTACATCTTTATAACTTCAGCTGGCATTAACCCATGTGATCAGTATTACAGTTGGCCTTAAATACATTAATTTTGACACTAGCAGCCCTATTTAATTTTTGTATATGTAGTTTGCTCACTTTTCCTCAGCAGACTTTAATGAACACTCTCCTACTTTATAGAATGAAATCAAAATAAGATGTCAAATAAGGTCAAACGTTTTTGGTCTCTTAAATCTAGTATTCAGGGATAAACCACACCTATATGTGGTCATAATATTTCTGACTGTTGTTTACTGTGTCCTCCTTCAAAAGGTTCTGGATGTGCTGGAGCTGTGTGTGTACGTGCTGAGTGAGAGGGAAGACGAGTTGCTGCCCATGGCTCATCGCTGCTGGCCAGCTCTGCTTCAGAGACTCACAGCTGATGACCCGTTAGCAGTCCTCAGAGCCTTCAGGGTTGGTTTACATCTTAGCTTTACTCAGAGTTATGGTTGTTTGACAGTCCTTTTAAACATTGGAACAAAATGCTGTCAAAAGCATATCAGAAGAGAAATCTCAATGTAAATTTTACACATAACAAGGACAAAGTGTGGATAATTTTGGAGCTTGGCATTACTATATAAAATATGTAATTTTTGTCTGTACATTTCTGTTGTGGCACAAATCTTAAAGTTCATCCATCAGGTTGTTATAAAGTCTTACATTTGAGTTGGTTAAACCTGCAGAAACCCTGAAGCTTTGTGGTTACCCTTAATAACTATCATGTTTCTAGAGGTAGCACCTGTTTTCACATAGCCTTTTCTAGTTATTTTTTTATTCATTTTTAAATTGATTTGAACTTAATTTCTCCACAATTAGGTGTTGTGTACGCTGGCTGAAACCTGCGGTGACTTCCTGCGAAGGAGGGTTTCTAAAGAGGTGCTACCCAAGCTGAGCTCCTCACTGGCGCGGCAGGCTCCAATCAGCGCCAAGGCCGGCCCGGTCTACACACACACTCTGGCCTATAAGCTGCAGCTGGCTGTGCTGCAGGGCCTGGGGTCACTGTGTCAGAGACTGGATCTGGGTAAGAGAAACCAGACACACCTGCAAAGATAGCGCATGACTGACATTTGACCTCTTTAGGCCTGCATGATTTTATTTTGGTTGTCTAAGACCTTCAAATAATTGCCTGATTTGTGAAATTAAAAATTGTGAGATATTTATGAAGACTGATGGAGATCTCCTACTATCTGAGTGTTATATTCAGCTTTAATAAGTAAAAATATCAATACGTTTTATGAGGCAATTTTCCTTATTTGTTTATTAATGTAATTAGATTTAACACATTATTGTACACTGTGTAGTTGTATTCTTGTACCACCACGTGGCAGTGTTGTATATCACTAACAATTACAGCCTAACATGTCCTTCTTTCTGTTTCTATGCTAATATTTACTACCTAAATCTATGATTTAGTTTTTACTTGGGTAGAAATGTCCACATGAGTTCATACAATCAGGACCGCTAGTGTGCTTTCGATCAGAGTCAGCATCCCTTCCTATTTCTAGATTGGTATGTCGTTTTATTTAAAAAATGTAATTATAAATTCAATTTGCTCTCATGCATAAAGCATAATGGAAAATCATCAGTGAAAAAGCCTGGAGGCAGCAGAAGCGTTTGGGTTCAGCATATTTTAAAGATGACTTTGAAGATTCAAAGCCCAGCCAGCTGAGCCAACAGGAAGCCAGCGAGTCCTTAGCTGCTCACGCAGTAACGCCCGCTCGCAAGCTCTATTACACAGCAGTACAGTAAGCAACGCTGCTTAATGTGCAATCAGCAAACCAGGAAGTAGGACTATTTAACTTATACATCTGGTGATGCATTTATTTTCTTTACAGAATTTAAGACCTACTTTGAGCATATAAACTCAAAATATGCAGTAAAAGTTGCCAGTTTTGTAAGTATCAGCTGAATTTTCATCTATGCATAATTACCAGCTTTAGAAATATACTTTAAATGTTTATGTTGCAACAGTATTCATAAGTCTTGAAATTTTCTACATTTTGTCACATTACAACCACACATTTTATTATTTTCAGTTATTATTTCAAAGTTGTGCATACTCCTATGTCTTTAAAAAGTTCAAATATTATGAAAAAATTAAGTATGTTATGTCCTCATTTCAGAAAGTTATATTAATTAGATTCATTACATTACATTTCAAGCATTTATTTCTTGTAATTCTGATGATTATGGCTTACAGACAATGGAAAATCAAAATTCAGTGTCTCAGAAAACTTGGTTATTAGATCAGATCAATTAAAAAAGATATTTTGAAAAGAAATTTTAGGCTGCTGAAAAGTATTTTCATTTCTGTGCACAATGTACTTACATAATTAGTGCATCAGTGCGCCGTGGCCCGGATGCAATCACCCTCTGGTTCAGCTGAGGTGTGGTGGAAACCAAGGTTGCTTTGGTAGCTGCATACAGGTCAGCTGGCTTGTTGGGTCTGATGCTTATTGTCTTCTTGTGGACAGCAGCCCAGAGATTTTCAGCTGGGTCAAAGTCAGGAGAGTTTGGTAGTTTGCTGGCCAATCAAGAACAAGAACGCCATGGTCATTGGACCAGCTTGTCACTTGTCCCCACTTTGGCAGTGTGGACAGTCATCTCCAGTCTTAGCTGATTAAGTTTGAGTTTCTGAAATATTACACATTTTCTGAAACACTGAACTTTAGATTTCTATAAGCTGTAAGCCACAATCATCAAAATTCAAAGAAATGAGTTGCATAAACATTTTCAGTCACAATCCAGAACTTCTTCATATAGATCCCTGGAAAGTTTGTGGTAATGATTTTGTGCAGTGTGGAAATGCTTATAGCAGGAGTGCCCAAAGTCGGCCCTCGAGGGCCGGCATCCTGCATGTTTTAGTTCTCTCCCTGGTTTAATGCACCTGGATTAAATGATGGCTCGTTAGCAGGCATAAGAAGAACATTGACATGCTGAAAAGGTTGTTGGTACTACCAGGGAGAGAACGAAAACATGCAGGATGCCGGCCCTCGAGGACCCACTCTGGACACCCCTGGCTTAAAGGGAGAATGGAGGTTTGAAGCTGAGTGTGGATTTTCTGGCCTGCTCCTCTTCACAGCGGAGAAGTGAAGCGGGTGATGGTGATATTAGGAGTGTCGCACCCTCCGTCTGAAACCCATCACTGACAAATGAGGAGTTAGCAGCCTGGTACACAGCGTGTCACAGAGTGTCAACACTGTCTTGTCAGCTGGTATTAGATTTAGCAGTGTTGAGGTCTGCAATGGAAATCAAATTTGTTTTATTTAAATTGTAGATTTTTCCCTCTGATTTTTGTTCTGAACAAATTAAGCTTTTTCTAATATAGCTTCATTTTTTTTCCCTTTTGCCTCATAATATTGTCTTACAAACCTTTTCTGAACTGTATTTTCCTGATCCCAAAACGTCCTCTGCCATTCAGCTTCTTTAAATCACAAATTTCTCCTTGAACCAATAAGATGGTAAATCAACATAGAAAACATGCACCACCTTCCCTGTCTTTGTTCTGATAGGCTGCTGTTTGAAGCCCATGCTAGATACCATGTCCTGTTTAGCTTTGAAACAGGACTCATTCAGTTTGGAGATAAAACATCCCAACAGCAGTGAGGCAGAGCTGGTAGTCGAAGGCAATATTTGCTTTCATTTCATATTTTACATGTTTTGATATGGTTAGCACTTCTGCAAACAAAAAGTGTCGCTTTGACCATGAGGGCCACTGCTTAGGCCTACTTTTTTGAAAATGTGGAGTTGGCAGCTGCTTGAAAGCAATCAAAAACAGCAATATGGAAAAAATAGAGATGAAAGGAGAGAAAAACAAATGGATGGAAAATGTTCACTGGAAGGAAAACATTATATAGATGGAAACCATTAAATAAACTGAAATTGTTAAATGGACAGAAGAATGGATGAACTATCCTATTTATTGACATATAGGCTTCATGAATATTAATCCATTAACAAGGTCTACCAGTTGCCCCAAATTCTGACCCAGAAATCCAATATGGCTGCTTCAAGTATAAAATGTAGTGCTACTTGACAGACATCTTGTATCCACATAAACCAGTCATACACAGTGTTAAATATCATTAATAGTTGATGAACATTGTAACTGTATTGCAGAAACTACTTACCTTTACCGTTATTGTAGGGTTAAAGGCCAAGTCAAGTTGATTTGTACTACAACACATTTCAGCAACAAGGCAGCTCAAAGTGCTTTACACCAAAAAACATACAGTAACTAATTATGAAACAAGCAATAAACATTACATTTTATAAAATACCATCATCAAAATCATCAAGCAAATACACTGACCAAATATATTGATCACTGTTCCACTCACTGTTAATCAAAGGCTTCTCTAACCAGCTGGGTTTGTAGAACTCAGTGTTTCATCTGTTTTTCAGTTTTCTGGAAGTTTGTTCCAGATTTCTGGTGCATAGAAGCTGAATGCTGCTTCTCCATGTTTGGTTCTGGTTCTGGTTCTGGTTCTGATTCAGAGCAGAACCAAAACTAAAAGTACTGATTGGTCTGAAAGGCTGATACAACAACAGCAGATCTTTAATGTATTGTATTTGTAAGCCGTTCAGTGATTCAGTTTCTCTTGATCTTGCTCTGACATTCGTCCTTTAAGCCTGGAAAGCTGTCCAGGTGCTAGAAGACCGACTTTGTAAAAATCTATGTATCTCAGAATGGTCAGGTCTGATCACTACTCCATGATTTGGGCCTGATTACTAGTTTTAGTTGTAGCTAGTGACTCTGACCACTGAGAACATCAATTAGTAAATGTAGTGGGGTTCCCAGAACCTCGGTTCATTCCATCAAGTTAAATAAAAAGCGGCGTTATGCTCCAGAGCCTTACGATGGAAACTCAGCCTCTTACACACCCATTGGAGATCATTGTAAACCTCATTTAACTGGAACCATGTAAACATCTGTCTTATCAGCCTGAGGAAAGAAAGGGCCATGCTTCTCCTGCTTGGCTTTCCTGCCTAGAACTTAATTCTGTTCCCCTGTTCTGTCAGAAGGAAAGAGATTTAGTGTCAGAGATGAAGAGAATGTGAAAGAACAGAAGACAAACAGTCAACGGCTGCAGCCTCACTCGTGTGAATACCGATTTGGCTGCTGCTTACCTCTGGGACACTCGCAGCAAGCCAATTACCAAGCCTTAGTCACAGTGAGGGAAAGACAGAACCACTGATTGACTGAAGCCAATGATACATCCCAACCGGGCTCAACTTTCAGCTGCATTTCCTCACCCTCTAACAGCAGCCAGCCTTTTTTAGTGCTGCTCACCATCTTCAGCCTTGATTCAGTGAAAGACTACAGGCTGAGTGCAAAAGGAGAGAAGAAAGGGGATAAAAGCGATTGCTAAATAATCCCATTTAACTCTGAAATGTGCGCTGCTGCTTTTATTCTCGACTCACATCGAGTAGGCATGTGCCAGCCAAGTGTGGGCTGAATTGGTAAACAGAGTAAGCAGAGAAGGAGACAGACATGTTTTGAAATTAGGCTTGAAAGGCAGCCCAGTTTGCAGCTTAGGGAATTGGTAAATGTCTGCTGGGAAGGATGGAAAAGGAAAGGGAGAGAAAGACAAATGGAGGGGGAAAGGCGATGAAAGAGTGGTCAGAAAGTGAAGTGGAGAGAGAGAGACAGCAGAAGCTGGCAACGTTATGACAAATACTGCGAAATGACAGATGAGGGAATGAAGGCAGGTAAGGCATGAAGGCAGGTGCATCTGACTACATCAAAGTGCAAAAAAAGAAGAAATTAAGATGTAGGAAAGGAAAGAAGGGAAATAGACACTTTTCCTTAAATGTGGAAAGGTGTATGTGTGAAATTCAACCTGAGGGAGATTTTTCCTCACCACCTCAGTGGTCTTTCCTGACCTCGTTAGGAGAGAGGAAAGGTAAAGTCCAGGCTGGAGCTACTCCTGCCATGTTTCACCAACACTCTGGGAATGGAGGTTTGATCAGAGCTTTGGAAAAACCTTGCAGTCGTCATGATTGGGATGTTCTGTTTGGTGTTCAGTTGTTGGTATAAATCATGTCTGTGTTTGGTTTTGCAGGCGAGGTGGACCTTGATGTTGTCTCTGAAGCCTGTCTGCCCTACCTGAGCTGCAGGCAGCCAATCAGGCTGCAGGAGGCCTGTCTGAGGTGAGACCTGCATGGAGGAGGGAAGTTGATTCTGCAGGAATGTATGTGCTGTATTTAACTTTAGCGCTGTTATTCCTGAGGAAAATATGGCAAAATAAAAGCACCAATTAAAACAATACTTTCAAAGTTAAAACCTGATGACTTAATGGTCTTTATAATAAAGGTTATACATTGTCTGGAAAGTTCACCTGGAAACTACTGTTTTAAAAATGCTAGCTGCGCTAACCATGCTAATTTTTGACATAAGATGCTAAAGACACTTTCACTGTCGGATGTTGGCCCTAAAGCTCTGATCAATGCTTCACTAATACTTTTATAAAGAACATACATAAATACAAGCCTGTCGCAATAAATCAATGAATCACATGATAACTTAAAACAAGTTCAATAATTTCCATTTGCATGATTTATTATATTTCTCTTTGAAAAACTGGATGATAAAAATCTTCAGTCTGGTGTTTTGGTCTCAACTACATCATTCTCTGAAGGATAATTTCATTTACAGAAACTACATAATTCATTTTATTTGTTGTTTCTGTTGTTTTGGACATTTTAAATGTCTTCCAGTTCCAGTGTTAAATGTTTGTTAGAATTTAAAGTTTATGGATCTTTTAGAATGTGTTCTAAAAACATTATGCCATTACCATTATAATACCTAATCTTTCTATAAGCAACAATATCATTGTTTATGAGATTTCTGGGACAATTTATCATCCAGCAAAATCTGTTATTGTGACCAGCCTCCATCAAGTATTTTGATGAAACTGAAATAGCTGAACTGTT
Source organism: Gambusia affinis (assembly GCF_019740435.1). Classification (NCBI taxonomy): domain Eukaryota; kingdom Metazoa; phylum Chordata; class Actinopteri; order Cyprinodontiformes; family Poeciliidae; genus Gambusia; species Gambusia affinis. The sequence goes on along the minus strand of NC_057868.1, from coordinate 20,293,238 downwards.
TTCAGTCAACTAAATTAAATCTACACCATTATTTTGGTTAAATTAAAACCTTTATTTTGTCTCTGTGAGATCTCCACCAGATGTACATTTATTAATGTTAAACAATAGCTTTTCTCATTTCTGCATTTATTTTTGTTTTGAAACGCTCTCATGTTCACAGAAATGCAGCACATATTACAATATTTCTTTTCTTTTAACTTTTGTTTTATGTAGACCAAGCAAAAATAAATAATTTTAGTCGTTACCGTCTGTTTTCTAGAGAGAAGATATGAAGCCTTTTGTGACCTAACTGATCCCATCAGTAACGCCATCATAAGACCTACAGTGACTTATGAAACAACTGTTTGTCTCAATGCTGTTCAACATGTGAGCTGCAGAATCAACATTAGCGCCACATTAAACAGAATGTCTCCGTCTCTCCTTCACAGCGTTTTCCGTCACTTAATCCAGCTGGATCCGGACAGCTTCTGGTTTACGCTGAACCAGATCCACTGCCCTTCATCCTACATGTCGCCCCCCCACCCTGACCTCCAACCCCTGCAGCTGGGCGGGACGGGCCGGCCCAGAGACGAGTACTCAGACAACGTGCTGAAGCTGCTGAGGGAGGAGTTTGCCTCCGACTCAGACATGTAACCAGCTCTGACGACAAACATTCAATGAACTGGGAAAAAAAAAAGAACCTGATATGTTTTTATATGTGAGTTTATGTTCAACATCATGGTGTTAAATAAAAACACCATAACTTCTACGTTAACGTCCTAACCAGAAACAAAGCTGGCCGCTCTTTCGACTCCCTCTGATTTTTCAACTGTCTGACGGACAGTTGGACATGAAAATAAAATGTTCATTTTCACGTCATTTCTAAATGGTCCTGCTTGTTTTGAATAAATGAACAATTCATCCACATACAATTGAAACTGTGGGTCTATTTCTTGGTTTAGAGATGTATCTTTCAGGTATGCATCTCATTATAAATCTTAAAGTTCTATATTTACCTCTTTTTAACGTATTAAATCTATCAGGATTATTTTGTATTTTCTACATGTCCAAGTTAATAAGGAAAATACATTTGCTGATACTGAGTCTGATTTCTCTTAAATTCAATAAATCTGTGTTTGTGTTTTAGGAGTTTTTCAATAAGTCAGAATATCATGAAAAAGTTAATTCATATCTGGAATTAAATAATAATATTTAAAAAAAACACCTTAATTTTAATTAATGAAAAAACCCTACATTCTCTTTCACCAAAAAATTGTGTTTCATAAGACTTGTTTTTAAAAAAAAAAATTTTTTAATACAGAAGTATTAACTTATGGCCAAGACTATCAAACAGAAGACTAAACTGTTTTACTGCAGATAAAAGTGATTGTTGAAGTTGTTGGCTGTTCTCAGAGCTGTCTGAAATTATTTCCAGCTGCTGGTTTTAGGTACAAAAGGCCTTTTTCCTTCAGCTGAATACACAGAGAACAGCTGAGCTCCATCCTGTTCAGGACAACATTGTGTAACGTGAACATCATGATACTGAAATCCGGCAGGGGTCAAAGGGTCATGTGTAAACGAAGAAAACAGGAAGTCACCTCTGTTATCACATCCCCTCAGTGAGGTGAGCCCTGAAAGCTGCCCTGTTCTGTAATTGGTGTATATGTGCAGTGTCTGATGTGTGTGCGTGTGTTTGTGTTGGGGACAAGATGGTCACATGTTTTGTATTTAGCTGGCCCCGGCTTTAATGCTAGCGAACACGGCATGGCGCCTCTTTATCTCCTCCTGTGCTGTTGCTATTTATCCTGCTGCCATTGCTGACAATAGCACCATCAGTCATCAGCTGCAGAGGGAGGGGCATGCTTGGCAGTCCCCATTACACACAGTCAACAGCTTAACGCCGTTTCTCCTTACAGTGCGGAAACAGACACATGCAGAGAGCTGAAAGCAAAACCAGAGGTGACGAAGAAGAGAGAGAGGAAAAAAGTCTTGATTGGAATTCACGAGGGTCAGTCGGTTTTTCACGGAAATAACCAGAGCCAATTTATTCTGGTTTCATATACAATTTATTTCATTTGATAAAGGCATACACTTAGCGTGAAACCAAACATTCGAGAAGAAATGTACATGTTACCTCCTGTCCTCAACAGAGATACATTTTTTTGTTTTTTGATGAAACATCAAACCAAAGTTTGAAAACCGAACGGTGGTTCATTAAATCCGTTGTTCTGTCTGCAAACAGAGCAACTGCCCTCAGGAGCAGAACTGCTGCTGTTGCTTTCAGTCGATACAGCAGAGATAAGATTGCCTTTGGCCTTGGAGAGAAAAAGAAGATTTTAAAAAGCAGAAACAGTTTTAGTGTTTTCGTACATTTCTCTTTTTCATTTCCCAAGGGGTTTTCTAGCACATTAACATCCTGCGCCTCAAAGCTGAAGTAGGAAACTTGAACACAAATATGTTTTTTACATATTTGTTAAAAAACATATTTTCATTGACCATTGCAAATTGGAATTACGAAAATAAATTCACTTAATAGAAACAAGCACATTTTTTGATAAGATTTTGACCTAAGCATGAGGTGGTTTTATGACTGGATCAAAATCAAAGTATTCTGTAAATCTGCAATGGGAACACTTTGTTTTCCACTTCACATGAGTCAGATGATCAACAACCGGGTTTTACTACAGGTGGAAATGACAAAGAAGAAAACAGGACACGGTGAGAGGATGATGGCACGGCACATGACTTATCATTAATGACTTATCACGTGATTTTAATTGCGCTTTTTTAATGGAAACAACGTAATTTTGGAATTGTGTCTCTTTGACCTTAGTTGAATATTGACAAAGTTTTGTTCACATTTGTAATGGAAATGCAACTACTATGTCCTGGACAGTGTAATATCAGACAGGTAATCCACCTCTTCCCTGAGCTACTATTACTGTCTCCAGAAATGCATCACTCCTATCAGTCAGAAGGAGGGTCAATCTTGCTGTCAATCTTGCGTGTGTACACACTGCCTAATGTGCTAATGGCAGAGAAATAACTTACCGTCCCAAAAACTTATTTATCTACCATAATAACTGTATTTCTGCAGGAAAAGATAAACTCAACTTTTTCACAAATTATCTGTCATGACATAGTGACAGTTTCAACAAATATGTAAAAAAACAAACAATTTTTAATAAAAGGTCCATACTGCAGCTTTAGTAGATCCATCAAAATGAAATATTTCCAAGTAAGCATTGCTTTTCTGAGGCTACACCAGAGTTGCAGCGGTCTGTGCTTGCCAGCGCTCCACATCCAGAAGCTTCAGAAATGGTGAGAGTACTAAGATTTGTCAGGGAGGAAAACCCCTTTCTGAGCAGCTATGAAGAAAACCTCATTCTTCTGTCTGTACAGCACTTTAGGAGAGCAGGAACGCAACAAGGATGGCTTTTAAAAATATCAAACTGACAAGACTTCAATAAATAAAGAAACAAAACATACACTGAGTCCTTTACAAAAAATACATAAATAAATAAATACAACTCATATGTGACAAAATTCCTTTGCGTATGTTGATTGAAAAAGATTTTTTTAAGAAAATTACTAAACATGCACTTACTTTGACTTTTGTAATATACAGTTTTATGTACAGAGTGGATTAGAGGCTTGCAGAGGATTGAGGCTTTTTTAAAAATATTCTCAATGAGCACTGGGTGAGAGAACCAAGCTGGGAGAGAAATTATTTACCGCATAAAACTGTGCCGCTGTGCAAAAGCCTTACAGTTTCCCACATTTTTTCTGGTTTTAGCCACAAACCTCATGTTTTACAGGGATTTTGTGATAAACCAACAAAACTGCTGATAAATTTTATCAGCAGTTTAAGAAATAATATAAACTAGATTAAAAATACTTGATAAGATTTTGTCTTTGTGCAGTGCATTTCCTTTAAAAATGAACACTTTTCAGATTTTCCAAAAAAAATAAAACAACAACCTGAAAACTATGTAACAGTTGTTTTGCACTTTGTGTTTGATATAAAATACCAAATAAAATAAAATGCACTAAAATTTGTGGTTTCAATATGATAATTTCAAGAGATACCTTTTGCAAGGTTATACATTACAGTGAGATCACAATCTGGTTTTATATTTCCTGTCAATAATTAGAGGCATATTTATATTGATCAATTTAGTGTTTAAGGTTGAATCCTCTCCTGACTTAAAAAAAAATATGTGAAACAGTTTAATTTGTTTGGACCTTCAGCAGAAGGTGGGGAGAAAAATTTCTATTTTCTGAACTGTAAAGCGATTGTTGGGAAAATACCATCTGTAATGTGTTATTATTAATATTATTTATTGAAATCTCCCCATTCTCTGTGAACTATTCAGGATCTGTCCTGGATCAGACAGAAAGTTCATTACTATAATGAGTGTGTGCAGCGTCTAGATCATTAACATTCATGAACACAAACACAGTAAAATAACAACTCAAGAGCTGAAGCTGAGACCAAAAAGAAATCATCAGGTTTTTTACGTTGGACTTCAGAGGACTGTGTGAATAAAAGCACTTGGAATTGAACCAGTGAGGAAATATTCCACTTTCTGTTTGTCTGGGCGATGGAGCGACAGTAAGGCAGTGATCATGTCATTTACAGGATCTCGAGTACAAGCAACATATTATTTACTGATTAATAGACAGACTAAAGTCTTTTGTCTTTTCTTTTTTTAGTAGGTTATCTAGTTGTGGATGCTGATATCAGAAACAGTAAAGCTGCCTAGATCTACCCCGCCCCCCTGCTTTACAGGCAGTTTACACACAGGAACCAGTTCATCTAGACTTCTGCACAAAATCAACATAAATAGGAATCACTCCCCCCTCACAGTTCACGCCTTGCACTCTTTACAAGCCATATTAGATGTTTCTATGGATTCTAGATTTCTTCAGGCCTGCTCTGTGTGAGAGGGAAGCTGCTTTCTGTGACCAAACATCTGGTTCTGTGACCTCTGGCTTTACAGAGTGCAGCTTGGCTCATTGGAGCAATCACTGTGGTTATTGTCCGTGCCGCTCCTCTTCAGCTCCCTGGCAGCGTTGTGCTGCGGCCCGCCGCCGTGGCTGTGGCCGTGGTGGGGGGCCGCTTGGGGCCGCTTGTCGTGCTCCAGGTGGGGCCCATGGTTCTGGAGATGGCCACCGCCGTGTGGCTCTGCATCAACGAACGCTGCCCCCACCTTGGTGTCGTCCCCGGCGTCAAAGTTGGCGTCGCGCTCGGGGCCGGCGGCAGCGCTCTCTGGCACCACCTGCAGGTAGGCTCTGACGCGGTGGCGGCGGGCGCCGGCCTCGTCGCTGAAGTCGATTACACGGCATTCATAGGTGCCTTCATCAGACGTTTTGACCCGGGAGAGGCGGAGCTTGTGGGAGATGTTGCTGCCCACGACCTTCACAACCTGGCAACGACAGAAGAAGGATTTATCATGATGCTGTTCAATTTATTATTGCTAATATTATCACTTCATATTAGTAGTGGCATTGTTTTTTTATTATGTTAGCAGTGGGAGAAGCTAATTTATTTATTTTTTTACATATAATGATTTGATAATAATAATTTTAGTCTAATATCTATTAACAACCATGTTTTTGTGTCAGGATTTGAACCGTTTCATATTTGGACATTCAGACTGCTCCAAAGCTTTACCCCACAAACAGAAACGGAAACTTTTCTTCTTTTGATAATTTATGTTGGATAGTGATTACTCATCAGATCTTTCTCATGGATGTTAGCCTATGTTTCACATCTTTTCTCTTCATTCTTTATAGAATATAAAGAATTTTATCTTCTGATCTTACATAAATATGTAAGATCAGAAGATAAAACAAAGACGGTTCAACAAAAAAGCTTCAGGATGGCTTTGGGGCTGAAATCCTCCACATATAGTGAAAACACTCCACAGCGTCTTTTTCCCTGAGTTCATCACTCCCAGAGAGACGGAGTGGAGCTGCTTCTCACTCAGAGAGGATGAGTCTGTGGACATCATTAGGACATAAATACGACTCCCATTTATCACATACCTCTGTTCTCCTTACGCCACCTGTAGGCGTGGTTGTGGGTGTGCGTGTGTGCGTGTGTGCGTGTGTGTGTGTGTGTGTGTGTGTTCAGCAGCGGTCCCTGTGTTTGTGAACATGTTTGTGTCTTTACTTATACAGATCTGTTTTATACATTGAACAAGAATCACGCTTCACAGCGACGTGCTGACACTGGTGATACGGTGATTCTACACACACATCAGGATTGAGTGTCAGTGTGCGATCTGGAGCATCGGCTGCACTGTGAGCCACATGGAACTGAAAAACTGTGATAACACACATTGTGTGTAACACAAAGACAGACACCATGACCTGCTCAGGAAGCGCTCTGACTCACACTGATCTTTGTAGCATCCTTTGGCGTTTCCTCCTCAGGAGACACCTTGGAAAAACAGAAGACCGTCAGAGAATCAACAGGTTTAAATTTTAACAGATTACAGATATTTGATATTAGCAACTGAAGGAGTGAACCTCCTGTTTAGTTGGACAATTATGTGATTAATTTCATAAATCTATATTTTTTTCAAACATATGGAGATTCCACTGACAAGCCCTTCATCATAATATTACCCTGAGCTGAAATAATCTTTAGCTCAGATTGTGTGCCTGACCCTGTCAGAATATGCTGCGCTTATGTTTGAAAAGCTGCTGTGCTGAGCTGTTTATGTTTTCCTGTGATTATGTTTATTAAAGATTTGTTTTATTGTCCTGGTTTGAAACTCAGTGGGCTTTTCAAATGTAACACACACTTTCTTTTGTTTTGAGTGTCTGCGTTTGAACCTGGAGTTAAGCAACCCGACAGGACAAATGCCCAACAAAAATCTGTGACTTTTGCAGTTTTTTTATAGAAATTATTTCTATATTTACTGCATACTTTTCAGATAAGCAATCAATAAAAATTTGACTGAAAGGTACCAAAAAAAAAAAAAAAAGCTCACCGTGGAATAAGGTTTTGACTGGTACTTTACTATAATACATTTAAAACTTAAAGAGTGAAACATAGATTCATAATGTGGTGCAAACAGCTGCCAGTCATTATGACATTTTTCTCATGTTATCAGTGAAATAATCAGCCAGTGGATAATCAGCCTGATGTATTTACTTCACGCTTTTTCAATATTAAGGAATTAAACAAATTCCTATATCTTGCTGAAATATTATTTATGAATTAGTTTTGTCTTATTTTAAGCAGGCTTAGCCATTTGAACTAGAAACTAGACCAAAATTACTTGGTGTTGTGTTTTTTGCAGTAAAGAGCACAGATCAGTCAGAGTTCTTGTACCTCATTAGTCCAGGGCTGCTGGTCCGTCCACTCCAGGTGGTTCCTGATGTACCACCACTGGATCTCCAGTGAGTAGGACGGCGTTCCTGCTCCTCTGAAGGAACAGGCCATCTCCACATCCTGGCCTCTCTGGGCAGTCATGTCATGGGGAACCTCAGTAAACATGGCTGGGAACACAGAGAGCAGATATGGACAGTGTCATTATGAATGGATTCAGTCCAGAGAGGAAGAAGAATCTTAGTGGGTCAGGGTTAGGCCAAGGTAAATAAAATATAAATGCATATCTTTGTTACTGATTTTATCTAAATTGAACTCTATAAAAAATACAACTTCTCATATAAAAGAACAACCTGAACAACCAGACTTGTTGCCATATTGACCTTCAGACAAATCAGATCTCCAGCTTCTGTGCACCACAAATCCGGAACAAACTCCCAAAAACTGCACAACAGCTAAAACACTTAGTTGCCTTTATTTCATAATAACTGGAACATTAATCAATATATTGATCAATATACAGTAACTGATGTGTATTCATGATTTTGATGATGGCATTTGATAAAATGTAATGTTTATTAGTTGTTTCATAATTAGTGGGGCGACTGTGGCTGTATGGTAGAGTCGTCATCTTGGAATCAGAAGGTTGTAGGTTCGATTCCAGCTTCCTCCTGACACATGTCGGTGTGCTTCTGGGCAAGGCACTTAACCCCAAATTGCCTACCGATCTGCGTATTGGTGTATGTGTGTGTGTTTGTGAGTGTGAATGTGACCCATTCGCACACACACTTTAAAGCGCTTTGAGTGGTAAAAATGACTGGAAAAGCGCTAGATAAGTTCAGACCATTTAGTGACTATATGATGTAAAGCTCTTTGAAATGATTTTTCAACTAAAAGTTGAAACTCAAAATTAGTTTAATTCATGTCAAACCAATTTTAAAAAATCTTACACATTATGCTGCAATGGCCTATGTGCTGATACAAAGCAAGCCTTTCACTATTAATATAGCAATAGTTTCACTAATCTTTGTTAAAAATATTATAGCCCTTAAATATTCCAGAACATATTCTCATAAATACAAAGGTACAGATTAAAGGAGAAACAAATTAATGATAAAGTCCAAATGTGTAAAAAATCTATGCAAATATATCTCATAAAGCATTGTAGCACAACTTTTACACTTTTTAAATTTGTGATAACAATAAAAACATCAGTTGAAATGTTCTAATTTGATCAGTTTTAATTTGAAAGGAGTCTTTGATTAGAAACTGAACACATTTTCAGCAAAGATTTCAGCAAAGATTAAAATGTTTACAAACATAAAAAAATCAGTGTAAAAGTAGTGTGTAAGTTTCAAGTTATTTCCCTCTAGCCATTAGAACCAAAGCATTATTTACTGACCGGTTTCTGAGTGTAGGAGGCCCAACTGTACAGAACCCAATGAAAAACACATTAACCATGATAAACCAGACCTTATACTAATGAGACGCTTACATGTTTCACTGATGCATGTATGATTATTAAATAAAAGAATTACTAGAAATAATAAAACCAATTATATGATACTTGGAGAGTGTGAAGCAGTTAAACAGCACTAAACTCCTGAGACTAATGACTCATCGTTAACTAAATGAATGTCTCCTTCATGCACCAACATTATTGTTATAATTGATACTTGGATTTTTCTTATGCAAAGTGGAAACTGGAGTGCAGCCAAGCAAACTATAATGAAGCTTTAAAGATCTTTGCATTTATTTTACAACTAAAAGAGTTTAGTATGTAAAACGAAATATGATCACAAAGATTCTATGTGAGATATCCTAATCTTAGATGAAAATTTTAGAAATAAAACGGAGAATGATTTGAGTGAAGGTTTTCAGGCTACCCTTTCAGACTCTAACAGTTCCTCACGCTGAGCAGTGAAGAAAGGGCGCCGAGTCCAGCATCAAATGTCATCACTCAGAGGATCTGGGCCACACTCCACGTCTGATTGGCAGGAATGCAACCAGCAGACCCCCATGGAAATGTTAATTGTCCCTGAGCTGTAGGAATTCTCGTTAAGCAAGTTTTAAAATAAAAGGTTACCCGCTATCTTACCATCTTATATGGAAAAGAACAAAAGCGAGCGCCAGCTTTTAAAACGCAAATGCCAACTTCAAAGTACCGTAAATGTAAAAATTTTTTCTCTGTGATTCTAGAATATTCCAGAACTGTAGAAGTTTCCAATGGGCTTTTTTGAAACTGCTGAGTCAGGAATAAACTTTCACAACTGAGACCAGATCAAAACATTTCCTTTCACATTTTTAAGAAAACATGGAAAAAAGTTCTGTTTGGGTCACAGCAGACAGAAAAAGGATTTTAATTTCAGGTAATTGACATTCTTCAGCTGCACATGTGGAGTTCCTCAAGGAGCCATTCTGGGTGCTGTCTGTTTCTCCCTTTGAATAATTAAACTGAGCTTAAAATGTTAAAGTTCCATTAAAGTGTCTATCAAACTCTTGAGATGATGTCAAAGCAAAAAAATTGTTGTAATCTAAACAGCAGACACACTTCCACCAAACTAACATGATTACTGCTGTCAAAAAAGAAAAACAAAAATCAGTAATGACTACCCATATAACTTCATTGGTATTTGATTTTATTTGTGTTGAAAAACAAATTAGTTAGAATACTTTTTATTGAATTGGAATTTCACTTTTTTTGATGAATTTTTAGTAGTTTTAATTTTCTCCAATCAATTTTATCTATTGATTGATTCAACCTGCATCTTCTACTTTGGTCCAGTTTATGTGTTTTTAAGTGTGCATTTATAGATGAACTGGACTGAACATCCGCAACGATAAAAAGCTCATATTTAGTGATGGATCCGATCTAACACTTGAACTAAAAAATCTGTGAAGGTCATTGGATGTGTTTGTTACTGCGCAATAGCCAGCCCCGCCCTCTCCTCACAACTCCTCGGACTGACTACTGAACCAGTTCTCTGTCTAACAGGTCCGGAGAATCTCTAAGACCTGGGTCTTACCCTGAACAAGATCTATAAGAGATAATCTATTTAAACTGGTGGCGAAAGGGATTCGTCTAGCTCTGACTACCTTCTGTCCAGAAGTTATGACCCTTCCCAGTTAAGGAACAATCAACCGAGTAGCCCTCACAGCCGCATAGTTCCAATAACCACTTCTGTTAACGGTAGTTCCCTTTCTAAAATTGTAACGTGCACTTGGTAACGGCTAGATAATATTTAGTGACTAGGATTCAAATCACAGGGTCATTATTTTACTCTCACCAAAGGAAAGTCTGAAGCCACCACATTACTAGAATCATGTATACTGAATTTACTATAAATAGAAGAACTTTAATTCAAATGACTCAATTAATTTCAATGTCCACAACCTAATCAGAATTTATAAGATATATGTATTTATTAAGCAAGCTTTAGCAGGGAAAATGACAGGCATACAGAATTTACTTGTGATTACCATACAAAGAAAATCAATATAGTTTAGATCAATTCAACCTTTACCTAACAACCTCCCTACACTGTCATCTATCTATCAAATAAGGCTTTGGGGTGTGGCACAACTCATACCCATCGATGGTATCGGATCTTGGCAACAGGAGTCCTTGTAGTCCTTGGTCAGAGTCTTTGACTTTGAATCATAAATCCTCTTTGGAACCGAAACAAAATGAACTGTCTGCTTCATCCAGCCGAACAGCCCTTAGTCGATCCTGTGACTTTTGTTCAGTTCCCCAAGTCTGTTGCGATGTGGTTTTGAGATCGTTGGGTCGAGTGCAGAGTTTGGAAATCCAATGAGGAACCAAGAGATTGGGTCGGTGGATCTCGCCCTTTGGTCCGGCGTGAGGAGCTCCGTTGTCCTCCTTGTGAGGCGCTTTTCTTGGTTCCAGGGCGTAGTCCTCTGCTGGTCTTCTTACCACACTTGTGTAGAGTCTCAGCGCGGGAAGAAGAACATCGTATCACCTCGGTCTCACATTTTTATCGTTTCTGCACTTGTGGGCATGTACCCCAGATAGAGAGAGAGAGCAGGGGTGCTGCTTGCGTTTGTCCGCCTCTACAATCAGGCCCCAACCGTTGTGGGAGATTGCACACCACTCTGGTGACATTCGTGACTTGGGTCATATTGACCCTGTTGCGAGATAACGTGCTTTTGACACCTGCGACTGTTGGAAACTTTCTCAAGTGGCAGGCATACTTGTGACCTGGCAGTTGCACAACTAAACCCACTCTCATGTTCTGACATTTGCAGTTTGCACCCACCTCAGCCTTCCTTCTCTTTCTTTGATTCTATACTCTTATCCATATAATTAACTTTAATCAATAAAGTTTGTTTTATATAAAACATCAATTCATTACATTAGATTATTTGATTTTGGTTCATCGTTACAGAAAACATACTAAAATACAGAGATTACACATTAAGCAATCACTATTAATCAACACACAAAGCTGTAGCAGTCTCCTAGGCATTTTTATAGAAAAAGAACATCTGTAAGCACATCCTCATGACTGCGCAACCAGGCCCCAACTCTTAGCTCAGGCCTTCGCCCTGGTTACTGTTGAAGGTTGCAAATAATGCACCTGTGACACTTGTGACCTGGGTCACTTTGACCCAGGCACGTGGGACACAACTCCTTTCGAGAAAAGGAGCAACTGCATCCTCCAAACTCACATCTTCGCACCGAGAGTTGCTAAAGTCGCACCCACACCCCACTTTTGCTCAACAACCTGTTTCCAAATAAGGTGTTGACCATCTCTGCTCTCCTGTTAGTTCCTCTTTCTCCTTAACCTTTCACCTACAATCTACCTCCAACACATCAGTGATCTTTAATTGCAGTTACACCTTTGACACCATTTCAAGTTCAGAGTAAAAATCACATTTATAACATTTCAAGTTCAGAGTAAAAATCACATTTATAACTTCTTTTACTTCTCTGATTTATCATTCTTTTATAATGTTATGATAACCATAATTTATCAGTTACTCTTATTATAATCTTAATGTGAGTTATTACAAATGTTTTCTGTAAAGAAACCAAGAATAATCCATGATTCTTATTATTTGATATCAAAGTTACAGTTACTTGTTTTACTTGTAAGAGTTCCCACTAATGTAAGTGTAAGTGTAAGTATTATTACAAGTAAACCAATATTAATATAAGTATTTTACTTTGAATCTTATCCAATTACTCACAATCTTTAGATTTCTTTCTTTAAAACTTTCATGCTAAGTAATAGTCTGAACTATTTTTATAAATCTGCAGGCTGGAAACTTACTTCCTCTTTTTCCAGGAAACTGCTTTTCCTGTTTCATGACTCTCTGTCTTGACTATGATTTCTTATGATTAAATAGAAAAAAGTAGAATTAAAGCAAAGTTTGCAGGAGACAGAAACAACACACACAACCAAATTGATTTTATTGACATTTAAGTCTAATGTTGGGTCTAGATTTTACTTGAGTAATTAATTTTAAAGATAACTTTATTTATTTTTACTGTTAAACTAAAATCTCCAGCATGGGGAAGTGGGATGATCTCGGATTTTCTTGACACCCCCTCCACGAGGTCAGACCTTTCCCATGCTGGGAGTCCATCACCCTCCTGCAGTTCTGCGTCGTCATCGTCTGGAAAGAGAAGAGGTTCTTCTGGGATGTGAAGTTGCAGATTCTTCATCCTCAGTTGTCACAAAGGGCTCAGTGTAGTCATCAAAACTCCACCTCTCTTGACACCCCCTCCTTGGAGTTTTAATTTCCCCCATTAGGTGATGAATGTTGAAGAGAACTTGGATCGCTCTGATTCTTCCACAGGAACCTTCGCTGGATGAACTGTCGTTTCTTCAGGATGTGGGAAGGAAGAAGGCCTCAAAAAAAAATCTCGAACATTCAGCAGAGCAAAGCAAAAAAATAAGCAGCATGACGCTTTCCTCGTAATCGTGATCCTTTTCCGTAGCTGTGGTCTTTAAGGGGTACTGGAGTTGTTGGAGGCATCAGGAATCGTCCAATTTAAAAAAAAAAAAAAAAAAAAAAAAAAAACTGCCAAACTTACAGTGCTGAATATCCAGGACAGGTGCTCTAGATATCAGGACGAAACAGTTGCCAGATCCTTCTAGGTGTTGGGTCTGACTTCAATGCTTTGTTACAGGGTTGATCTTAGTGATTTTCTATGACGCCACTTCTTCCTCACGACTTCAGCCCCTTTTCCAGTTTAATCCATCAGTTTGTGACAGGAGTTCTTCTTTAGCATAGTCCAATTTCTTCACGGCCCTCCCAGTCCAAAGCCTTGAAGTTGTTCTTCTAATTACAACCACCCCCCCCACGGTGGCCAGTCCGAGATAGGGTGGAGTATTACATGATTCACTGGCCATTTCACCGGCTTCTGTTTCTCTTTAGTTAGGAACTGGAGTGAGCTGCTCGACTCCTTAGATCCCTTTCTTCATCTGTAGTACTGTGTTGCAGTTCAGTACTTACTTTACAAAATCTTGGGCGTTGAACCTCAGCTTCATCACCGTGGCTGTAGGCCGATCTTGACTCTCTGCCCTGTTTCCAATGACACTTTGAGCTGCAACTTCCTTTTCCTTCTCTGGGCAAAAGGAGAAGTGTCTTCGCCTCCCTGCTTTCTGTGACGTGAACGGAGTTCCTCTGCAGGGGAAGACCTGCTCTTCTAGCAGCTGTCACTGTTACTGAGTCCATCAGAACCAAGAGGTATTTCTCACCTCTTTTTCCTGTTTTCCCCATGGGGCCCGCAACATCCATGCAGACTGAGCCCCAGGGGACTGTGCTCTTGATGGTCAATCCCTCCAACCGCTGCCCTCGGCGACCTGCGTTGTATTGACTACACACTTCGCAGTCCCTCAGCACGCGTTGGACCTTTTTCACTGGGATCCAAAGCTCTTGCTCCTCCAGCTCCCTACGGGTAGATCGCACGCCTGCATGTCCTAGGGCCTCATGCACACTGCGCACAACCTCGTCCACGTACTCTTCTGGGACCTCCCAACCTTTGGGAGTACTGTCCCACTTCTCGGTATCGACAAAGACAATCTTCCGCCGTGGACATAACAGTCCACTCTTCTGGGACCTCCCGACCTTTGGGAGTTCTGTCCCACTTCTTCATTCCCACGCCAATGAGCTCCCTCATGCGCAGCGCCGCTGATGCTCCTCGTCCGTGTTGTCCCCTGCGTCGTCTGAGCTGCTCTCATCCTGATGTCGTGTCGGCGCTGATGGTTTCCTCTCCGTGCTGTGAAGCGTCGGGCGAAACTCGGACCGCTGGGCTCTCCGCAACGACCAGTCGATCGCAGCCTTTTCCAGCTCTCCCTCCTCAACCATCTGCTGGAGTGCTGCACCCGCTTCCTCCAGACGTGTCGGTCGAGGACTTCCTTGGGCCGATGACGGATCCGGTCGAGATGGTCGTTCGTCCTCATCCGCAGTCAAGTCGATGAGGTCCATGTCCGCCGATCCCAGCTCTCTGCCGGGGGTCCCTGTCCTGCTCGGGAAACGGGATGGAGCCTCAGCGACGTCAGAATCCTCTCTCGCAGCTGGGGCTGATGCTGGTTCCCGCTCCTTCTTCTCCTTCTTGTAGAAGTAGTGATGATTGAAGAACATGCGCTGCTTTGGCTCTGTCCAGGTGCCGAATCCATCACTGAGCAGCAGTAACTTCATTGGAGTTCTCTGTAGTTGGGACCTGGAGAGCTTAGACTGCTCCCCTCCTCCACTTTGTTCCTCTTCTTCGTGGCCGGAGCCACTTTCTTGTGGAATTCCTTGCTTCGATTCAGCTCTCGCGTATCCATCTTCTTTTTTAGTATCCATTCTTGTTCTTTGTCTTCGAGTTGTCTATCCCCCAAAGCCTCTCTTAACGTTATCGAGCAGGGATGGGTCTAGACCGGGTTGGCTACTGGCTTCACTGTCTGGATCTGGTCAGGTATCCTCAGTAGAAGCTTTCCCTCACCTGTATGCTATACAGTTACTGCAAGGGTTGTGACTGACGGCCCTGCCAGTCACCACTAGCTCCTCTCCCTAAGAGCTAGCCACTAAGTGAGCTATTCAGAATCACACATCTGTTTTTACTGACTTAGTACCTGGGGCCCTCCTACTCCGTTGGACTTGGGCCCACCCAGGGACGCCATGTTTGTTACTGCGCAATAGCCAGCCCCGCCCTCTCCTCACAACTCCTCGGGCTGACTACTGAACCAGTTCTCTGTCTAACAGGTCCGGAGAATCTCTAAGACCTGGGTCTTACCCTGAACAAGATCTATAAGAGATAATCTATTTAAACTGGTGGCGAAAGGGATTCGTCTAGCTCTGACTACCTTCTGTCCAGAAGTTATGACCCTTCCCAGTTAAGGAACAATCAACCGAGTAGCCCTCACAGCCGCATAGTTCCAATAACCACTTCTGTTAACGGTAGTTCCCTTTCTAAAATTGTAACGTGCACTTGGTAACGGCTAGATAATATTTAGTGACTAGGATTCAAATCACAGGGTCATTATTTTACTCTCACCAAAGGAAAGTCTGAAGCCACCACATTACTAGAATCATGTATACTGATTTTACTATAAATAGAAGAACTTTAATTCAAATGACTCAATTAATTTCAATGTCCACAACCTAATCAGAATTTTTAAGATATATGTATTTATTAAGCAAGCTTTAGCAGGGAAAATGACAGGCATACAGAATTTACTTGTGATTACCATACAAAGAAAATCAATATAGTTTAGATCAATTCAACCTTTACCTAACAACCTCCCTACACTGTCATCTATCTATCAAATAAGGCTTTGGGGTGTGGCACAACTCATACCCATCGATGGTATCGGATCTTGGCAACAGGAGTCCTTGTAGTCCTTGGTCAGAGTCTTTGACTTTGAATCATAAATCCTCTTTGGAACCGAAACAAAATGAACTGTCTGCTTCATCCAGCCGAACAGCCCTTAGTCAATACTTTGACTTTTGATCAGTTCCCCAAGTCTGTTGCGATGTGGTTTTGAGATCGCTGGGTAGAGTGCAGAGTTTGGAAATCCAATGAGGAACCAAGAGATTGGGTCGGTGGATCTCGCCCTTTGGTCCGGCGTGAGGAGCTCCGTTGTCCTCCTTGTGAGGCGCTTTTCTTGGTTCCAGGGCGTAGTCCTCTGCTGGTCTTCTTACCACACTTGTGTAGAGTCTCAGCGCCGGGGACGAAGAACATCGTATCACCTCGGTCTCACATTTTTATACGTTTCTGCACTTGTGGGCATGTACCCCAGATAGAGAGAGAGAGAGCAGGGGTGCTGCTTGCGTTTGCCCGCCTCTACAATCAGGCCCCAACCGTTGTGGGAGATTGCACACCACTCTGGTGACATTCGTGACTTGGGTCATATTGACCCTGTTGCGAGATAACGTGCTTTTGACACCTGCGACTGTTGGAAACTTTCTCAAGTGGCAGGCATACTTGTGACCTGGCAGTTGCACAACTAAACCCACTCTCATGTTCTGACATTTGCAGTTTGCACCCACCTCAGCCTTCCTTCTCTTTGATTCTATACTCTTATCCATATAATTAACTTTAATCAATAAAGTTTGTTTTATATAAAACATCAATTCATTACATTAGATTATTTGATTTTGGTTCATCGTTACAGAAAACATACTAAAATACAGAGATTACACATTAAGCAATCACTATTAATCAACACACAAAGCTGTAGCAGTCTCCTAGGCATTTTTATAGAAAAAGAACATCTGTAAGCACATCCTCATGACTGCGCAACCAGGCCCCAACTCTTAGCTCAGGCCTTCGCCCTGGTTACTGTTGAAGGTTGCAAATAATGCACCTGTGACACTTGTGACCTGGGTCACTTTGACCCAGGCACGAGGGACACAACTCCTTTTCCGAGAAAAGGAGCAACTGCATCCTCCAAACTCACATCTTCGCACCGAGAGTTGCTAAAGTCGCACCCACACCCCACTTTTGCTCAACAACCTGTTTCCAAATAAGGTGTTGACCATCT
The DNA here is from genome assembly GCF_019740435.1 of Gambusia affinis. Lineage (NCBI taxonomy): Eukaryota > Metazoa > Chordata > Actinopteri > Cyprinodontiformes > Poeciliidae > Gambusia > Gambusia affinis. Next base: position 20,275,916 of record NC_057868.1, on the reverse strand, counting down.
CTGCTCTCCTGTTAGTTCCTCTTTCTCCCTTAACCTTTCACCTACAATCTACCTCCAACACATCAGTGATCTTTAATTGCAGTTACACCTTTGACACCATTTCAAGTTCAGAGTAAAAATCACATTTATAACATTTCAAGTTCAGAGTAAAAATCACATTTATAACTTCTTTTACTTCTCTGATTTATCATTCTTTTATAATGTTATGATAACCATAATTTATCAGTTACTCTTATTATAATCTTAATGTGAGTTATTACAAATGTTTTCTGTAAAGAAACCAAGAATAATCCATGATTCTTATTATTTGATATCAAAGTTACAGTTACTTGTTTTACTTGTAAGAGTTCCCACTAATGTAAGTGTAAGTGTAAGTATTATTACAAGTAAACCAATATTAATATAAGTATTTTACTTTGAATCTTATCCAATTACTCACAATCTTTAGATTTCTTTCTTTAAAACTTTCATGCTAAGTAATAGTCTGAACTATTTTTATAAATCTGCAGGCTGGAAACTTACTTCCTCTTTTTCCAGGAAACTGCTTTTCCTGTTTCATGACTCTCTCTGTCTTGACTATGATTTCTTATGATTAAATAGAAAAAAGTAGAATTAAAGCAAAGTTTGCAGGAGACAGAAACAACACACACAACCAAATTGATTTTATTGACATTTAAGTCTAATGTTGGGTCTAGATTTTACTTGAGTAATTAATTTTAAAGATAACTTTATTTATTTTTACTGTTAAACTAAAATCTCCAGCATGGGGAAGTGGGATGATCTCGGATTTTCTTGACAGATGCTTACCTGTCTCCAGTGGTAACCAAGCTTGTTAGATGGTAACAGGCATGGTTATCATCCTCAGATCATTTATTCATCATGTTCTACGAAGTAGAGACTATAATCTGATATTTTTATGATAAAAACCGTATATTAAACATATGTAATGAGGCATACTGAATAGTCGATAAATCGGATTTGACTTCCTTAATTTTGGCTGACTTGAAATTGACCGACAGATGTTTCTTACTTATTGGTAATCAAGAAACAAATCTTACTTACCAATCAAATCCACGTCTGCAACAGTCTGAAAATCGGCCACTGACCCCTTTTACTTGTGTGAGCAATAATAATCAAAACACTGTTACCAGCTTAGCAACTTTGATGCTATATTTAGCAACATTTCAGACAAAATAAAATTGGTATCTGCTTTAAAAACAGAATTGGCTTTTTAAATATTGGTGATCAGCCAGAAAACTGTAATCAGTGCAAAATCTGATCTAATCCAGCGCATTTTATAGCACTGGATTAGAAAAGCCCTGCACTTACCAAAAGGTACTTTAAAAAACTTCCATTTAAATATGACCAAAAAATGCCTTTCTATTCAGGTACACACATCTCTGCCTAATATTTACACTGAACACATTAAACTCAAACTGTACTTGATAGAAAGCTTTGTCTCGTTTGTCTCAGCTGTCAAAATGTTTTCTTCTTACCCTCTTCATGACATCATGTTTCTATCCTGTTGTCTCCTGATCAGTTCGGAGAGAAGAGCGACACGCTAACTGTGTTTTTAATTATTAAACAACTCCAACGTGACATTTTTGGCAGTTTTGATGGTTTCTTAACCTTTGACCCTTTGATTCTCAGTCGTTGTAATGTGTCAGTCCTGTGCCAACAGAGTGCTGATTTTCCTCTTGATTCATGGGCTAATGTCACCCTGTGAACCTGCATTATGGATCTGTCTTGTATTACAAGAACAGTACAAGCCTACAGTCATCCCCCCTGTACATTGATCAAATCTGCTTGTATTTTTCATTTGTGACACCTGAAACACACCAGCTATTGATTTGACATTACAGAGCCAGAAACAATGCCTCCAGCACCTTTGGTGGAGAATATTCAAAGCACTGACATAGAAACTGCTGGGTGAAACGCAGAACCTCTGAAATGATACTAAACAATGATATTTTTCTCCACAGACCTGCAAGGAACGCAACACAATCAACAGGTAACATTTTGTTGGTCATCTTGAGTCTATCTATCATGACTCACTGTGTTTTGCTGAAGTGTGAATACCATTTGGACTTCATCCACATTAAAGTATCAAAATTCAATGTATTTTATTGGTATTTGGGGATAAAAGAACAAAAAGTAGTAGTATAATTGTGAACTGGAAGAAAAAAAAAGTTATGCTGTTCAAACCTTTTTGCAATTAAAAATTATGAAAAATCGATTGATGTACAGCTGTAAGTGATACAGAATATAATGATGGACAGCAATTTTCAGGTTTTACCACAGATTCTCAGTTGGATTTACATCCAGACTTTGGGCCATTCTAAAACAAGCATCTAAACTATTGACTTGTAGCTCTGGCAATAACCCCTTTCAACCCATAATGGCTATAAATTAAGATTTGTGAATAAAATGTGACAAACATAAAGAGTGTTCCATGGGTGTGAATATTTGTGCAAAGTTTTGTAAGAGATGTTTGTCATCCAGGATTTTGTAAAAATCATAAATCCAGACCTGGGATGCTGAATTAACCATGATTAATTGATTATTGAAATAACCGTCAACTAATTTTGTGATCAATTAATTGTTGGCTGAAGACCAAAATTGGCCATTTGTTGAAAGAAAAACTCAGTTTTGCACTCGGTACTGTTCCTCAGATTTATTCTAACAGTAGAATAGATGAGCTCTGTTTCAGGGATGTACAGTACAACACATTATTAAAGTCTGTTTAATTGAATTATCCATGGCTTCTCTGCAAATCCCTGGGTTTCCTTTTCACTCTGCTCTATCTGCCCTCAGCGTCTCCTATTAACGCCCAAATCTAACAGTCACAGGGTCAAAGCTGACGCTATGAAACAGCTGCAGTCATTGGTCACTCTGAAGCATTATCACCATCCCAGAGTAACCAGTGGAAGGCTCTAAAACCAGTTAGGTGTTCGAACCTCAGAGAGGACAGAAGAAGAGAAGAAACTGAAGTAATGACCATGTATTAAATAGAGCAAGGCTTTGTGTGTTACGTGAAATACTAATATATGGGCACAATGGAAAAAGGATTAAATTAGGCTCTGTGTGAGTGCGCGAGCGTGCGTGTGGTGGCGTGTGTGTGTGTGTGTGTGGAGGAGGGGAGGCGGAGGACAATGTGTGAGGCAGTAGATAGCTGAAGGGGCAACACTGATCCTTTATTTCTATTATAAACTCAATATGGTAATTACAGCCATGATAAGTGGTGTAGTCTTACTTCAGCATACTTGAACTTTCATTTTACTCCCCATCCCTAATTATCTACACACACAGAGTAGAAAGAGATCTAACTTTAAAAAATACTATCATCTCAAAAAAGGAGAGAGGAAGTTTTCTATGCAGCTTGAAAAGGTCAAACTGAGAAGTTTATACGACTGCAGGGAATAATGAAAACACTGAAATTATTTTCTACTGCTGGACCAACCTGAAGGTTTTGTGGATTTTATAGAACACAGTAGAAATAAAGTTGGCTTCAATTAGTCATAAAACCTTGAAATGGAGGAAAAAGACTTTAGCAATTAGATAAAGTAACTAATTACTTCAAACAAAGTGGCTGCAAACTGCTTGGAACAGAAGATCCAATAAGCACAATGGAGGATGACAGACATCAAGCTTAGTTAAGCATCAAGCTGTAGCAGAATGATCCAACAGATTTCAGTCCAGCAATGAACTGACACCAAGTTACAGGCATAAACATTCTAATTTTTAGTTAAAGGGACGGAACAGGCTAAAGAAAAATAAATAAATCATACCTGAAAGAGAGGACAGTAATCATCTAGCTGTTGGTCTGTTTTTATGGGAGAAAACTGAATCATGCAGAGAGTTTCTATCAAAAGAGAGCCTGAAACCACCAACTTAAATCCACAGCAGAGACTGTCTCATCAGTCTGTTATGATGAAGGACTGGAGATAAACTACTTGGCAATGGGAAACCAAGTAGAATATGCTAAAATACTATTATATGACAGCTGATGAGAATAAGTGCATGTGTTCTGCTGAATTCATTTAGAGAATCATAAAAAGATAAAACAGCTCAACAAATCCATGAAGTTATTTTTTGAAGACCAATTATTATTAACTGCTTTTGCTACAAAAGTGTAACAAATATTCCCAACAATGGAAAACAAGAGGAACTAAGTAGTGCACCATGCTACGCTTTAAATAGGAGCTTTAAATTTTTCACAAAACAATCCTTTTTAATTGCCTGTAGTGTTAGATTTTCCACTGGCTTTGATGTTCTTACAAACTGCACCCGAAACCGAGGTGAACGACACTGATGCAACCACACACACACGTTCACGCCTGCACATGCACACACAAACACAAATTTGGCTTTCTTGCCAATTTCCTCCTGAGTTTCTGCAGTATCCCTAATCAGGACATTTGTAGCCGACTCTGATAATTATGACAACAGGTCAAAGTGAACGGGCATTAAAAATGAATCTTTGTTGTATTTGCTGAATGAGACACCTGTCCAATAGGCATGTTCAAATGTGATCATGACTATCAACACTTTACCATGAGTTTTTATAACTTTGTAATTCTAATATTCTGGTACTGTTTTCTAAAATCCCTTCTTTTAAGAGCTAATGTTAGCACTTGAAGTTCATTCAAATTGTTTGTTAAAAATCTCATTCTACCCATTCAGAATAATGAAAGGAATGGTTTAAATTTCCTCCTTCTCTGTGCTCCTGCTCTATATTCATGACACCTCCTTTTCAGCTTATCTGAGAATTCAGGGTTCAGAGGTATTTAAAATTTTGTGACATTAAATGTGGTTCACACGGCACAATCTTAGAACTGTTGGCTGATTTTCAAATTTCAGAGACCACACACGAGCCGATAAAAACTCCTAAGTGTTTTCTGGTCGGTTTCTGTGTGGTATCCAGCCCCACGGCAGGAGCAACTACACCTCATACCAACCGATTCAATTTATACGATAATACTGACAAGTGAGATGCTTCACTGTTGACCGAAAAAGAATCCACTTCTAAACCTCAGGAAAATGTGACCGGGATGAAACAGCCATTTAAGAAAACACCAGTAATATGGGAGAATTACAACATAGGAAATTATATCATTTGGAAATTGGATGTATGAGCTAGGCCCAAAAGATTTCTCCAGAAAACATTTCACTGGAGACCGAAAAAGAATCCACCTCTAAAACACTGGAGGCTGTGCATCAACCTGAGAAGACACAACCGATTCAGTGAAAGGACGTCAAGACCCCAGAAGAAAATTTCCAAGCAACATCAATTTGCAAGAGTGCAGAATATTCCACTAAAGTTGTTGAAAAGCGTGATAGTTCTGTGTCAGGAAAACAAGATGATGAGGCACTAAATGACCAGGAGAAAACAGTACAATGTCTCACCTGGCCTGAACCAGACAACATCCAGGGGGATAATTTACCAGAGGTCTCCAACAATCAAAATTGCTTTGAAGCTTCTTCTGAAATGCTGAATGATCAATAAGAAAAAACAGTGAAGTTTAGTGAAGCAGAACGGGACTCTACAACCAAAGCGAAACATAACCAGGAAAGGGAAGAATTACAATCTGAAAAATCTAGAAGTAAGAAGTTATAAATGGAAAATCTCTCTGACAGTCAACACTGTACAGCTTCCTGAAGGCGTAGATGAAATAAAAACGTTTCTCCTCAGGGATCAGAAACACAAGAAGTTATAATTATGAAGACTCTGTAATCAAAATTGTCTTTCAAAAAAGGATTTAGTTGAAATTAAAGCAGCAGATTGAAACTTGAAATTATCACTCAGTTTTTGGTATAAATAGAGAATAGTGGAAAAACAATAAATGCAAATGGAAATTATTGCACTCATTTTAATTTATCATGCAGTTAATTAATTATTTGATTAATTGAGTATTTTCACAGACCTAATTATGAATGTCTTCTTATTGTTTTGTTTTCCTTGAGATGCACTAATATGAATTTATGTCTCATTTCCATTATGTGTTATGAGTAAAGCCTTGACCTGAACACATCAATGTCAGCTGATTCTTATTTCCACTTTGCTAACGACGTTAAGAAGTTTTTCTGCACTGGAAATCATTTATTCCAGCATGATCATTAAATATTTATATTTGGAGCAGATGTGACATCACACAAAGTGTTGAATCTTATTGTTGACATTCTTGTTGACTTTCTGTTTCCTGTTATGGGTGGAGATGTACACAGAACAAATATAACTGAAGTCTGTGTTGGTTTACTGTCACTTACCGGCCGTTTAACGACGGTAGTGTCAACAATGAGAAAAGAGTTTCTTTTTTTTAGATAAAATACAAAATAATTTGATTCGACAACATGTAGAAAATGCTGTTTCCTCTCTCCTCTGGGATTCCCCTAACTTCATTTCACTTTACTGAAAAAAGTCTGGTTCTCTCAGTAACAACTTCCACATTCCAGACAGCATTAATTAAACATTTATTGGCTTTCTGTCAGATGGATCAAAACTGAAAAAATATTTTAAAAATCAGTTGATTTTTCACTCTAGTTAACTTCTAATATTGAATGCATCAGCTTTTACTGTGAATTAGTGACTTTATGTTTGCTGATATGGAGTGGCGCCTCAGGTTCATACAGCTTAGAATATGAAGCTGCCTTTTGTTGCTGCGGTTACAGTGTAATTATTCTAGTTTTGTGTCTTTTCTTGAGTGTCTTTTTCATGACGTAAAATATTCCCATCACTTTCCTCCAATGATCTTCAAAGATTCTGCAGCTAGTTTACATGAAAAGTTCTCTTCTAATGCTGTGGATTTTAATGTTTACATGTTTAATATTTATGTTTTAGGTCTCTATAATAAAGCTGACATTGAGATATGCTTGCAGGTGAACAGGTGTATGTTTACCTTTCTTTTTAAACTGAAGCTGCTGCTGTTTTGGCCCAGATCCCAGCTGCTGGCTGGCCTTCCCACAGCACAGGTCGAACTATGTTTTTCCTTCTATTCAGATAGAAAAGGTTAAATGAGAACATGGCTTCCAGAGCTGCGGGGTCCAAGCAGAACACCAAGGACAAGTCCTCTTTTTCTGCTTCCACACGTCAGAGTCGCCAGCTCCACACAAGAAATTATTACTACATCATCACTTAGCAACTACTGCTACATCAAAAAAAAAAAAAAAAGAAAAAAAGGTGGGAGTAGCAATCAGAGGAATAACAATGGCCTTAAAGAAAAACGGTAGTTTGGGATTAAAACCACTTGAGGCATTTTTATTCTAGTAGAAATTAGAAGAGCAGCCCAGGATTTAATCTAAGGATTACGAACTATTACCAACTTATATTTAGAGTAAAAAGCTGAATATTTACTCTGTTAATAATTGAATCCAAATGATCTCATTTTATGTTCTGGAAAAACAATCCTTCCCAACTAAAATCTCAATCAAAATGTTTTGATCCATTTCTTTTTAACAAACAGCAGAGGAAGAGGCATCAAGAAAATACATGCGCTGATTTCAGCACTTCAGATGAAATGTATTCCTCTAACTCTTCAAACTAAGCTATATGTGTTATTCATATAGCTTCTGGTTGTTGTACATTTATGAACTTTGACATTTGTTTCGGCTTTCACCTCGGTTTGACTTACTGGATTTTTACTCTGGGGCAGATTGTTTTGTCACCCTCCAAAGTTTCACCATTTTTCAGACATTTTATTTTATCACAGGCTTATTTTGTTTTATGGCATGTCTACATTTTGATATGACACTGAGAGGTAAAATGATTTCACTACAGTTTACACAAACACAGATCTGGTAGATGATAATGAGGAGGCCTGTCACAATAATTAATAAATTAATTAATAACACAATAAATTAAAATGAGCTCAATCATTTCCATTTGCATGATTTATTGTTTTTTTTCTTTTCTCTTTTTCTACCATAAACTGGATGATAAAAGTTTTCAGTTTGGTGTTTTGGACACAACTATCACAATTTGGTTTACAGACACTTTACGATTCATTTTGTTTGTTCTTTTGTTCATTTATTTTGGATATTTAAAAGGTCTCCCATTCACAGTGTTAAATGATCTTGCATTATTATGGCATGACCAGTTTAAAATGCTCTCAAAACGTTTATCACAATAACTTCTGGGACAATTTATTGTCCAGCTAAATTAGTTATTATGAGTCCTGACTTCACAGATTAAAAACATTTTTTCTTAAATGAATGTAAAACCTTTGAAATGTCATTAGAGAAATCTTAAATCTGAAGACGTGGTCTGAAGTGTGAGCCCTCAAGTCTCCCACAGCACCCTGATCAGCTTCCTGTTCCTGTGGGTGTCACACATTTCATTTCTGTCCAAATTTGCGGATCATCTCCAGAAGAATAATTAGCGAGTAACGAGTCTCTCACATGGCTTCGTAACAAGCTTCGTGCTCTGATAATGAGCTTGAACAGATCAGTGGTAAACAGCTGCCGTCAGCCACACACAACCTGACGGAAGCTTTGAGCCGAGCAAAAGATAAAACCAGCCTGAGCCAGCAAAATCCACAGGACTGTTTGGTCTCCATGGAAAATGTTTTTTAAGACTTGCTAATGAGAAATTAGAAATGAATGCAGAGTAGAAAGAAGCCGCTGGAATTCACAATGTCTGCTGCTTGGAATAAGAAAAACAAGTTAGTTAGCAGATTGGATTCTTTTCATAACGCTGTGAAAAACATTGTTTTCCTATTCAGCAGCATCATGAAGTTCTGCCCCTCCCCTACCTGCTGCTAAGCTCAGTCACTTAAAAAAACATTCAATTGATCAGTGTTTTCACCTCATGGATTAAAATACTAAGAGGCAACTTTGGACATATTTGGTGTCCAAACACATTAAAATTTAGAGATATTTACACTCTAACCTAGAGCTGGGTGATAAATTGATTTTATTGATTAATCACGTTTGGTTTTGGATGGTATAATTTTTGGAATATCTGGAATTTAAGAAATGAATGAGGAATGTTGGACATCTTGTGAAGTTATACTTTAGTATAAAGTTTACAGATAAGGAAAAACTTTTACACATATCAAGATATTATCAATAGCTGACTGTGAAACAATGAAGCAAATGAATATGTGAAGTTTGAAAAAAGAATCTCGTGTCAAATTGAGATAACTATCAAATCTTTTTCCTCATTAAAACCACTTTTTTATTGTGACTTTAAGATGTTGTTCTGGTAAAACTGTGTCTTTATTTTGCCTATATTATGACAATAATCTCGTAATTAAACCCAAAATTCTCGTGGTCTGGGAGTAGGAATCCTCCGTCATACAACTAACAGGAGAGATGATTGACATTAAAGCAGCTTTTTGAATATATTTTCTGTCACTTGTAATTTCTTTTTTAAATTTTGAAAAAAAGTGGAGAAAAAAAAATAGAAATCACAACCGGAATGAAAACCACTAAGTTAATCTACCCTGATAGAGCCACAGTAGGAATAACTGCCTCTTCTCTGTTTTTAAATAAGTGCAGTTTGGTGATATTTTCTTTTTGTGTCAAGTCTGAATTGTTCTACAACATTGTCACACCATAAAACTGTGGTCCTTCCCTTTGGGGTGTAATACACTGACAATGAAATATAGAAAATCTAAATCCTCCTTTTACCTCCAACATTCATGTAGAACATGCAGCGCTCTGGCATGCAGCAGCCATTTGAAGAGGACGCATCGTTGTGAGGTGTCTCATGGTTTTTATGATGAAAACGCCCCGCAGGGTGTGAGTGGTCAGTGTAGCAGGAGCCGAGCTAACTAGGCAGAAAACAGAGATGGATGACATGCAGGTTTAAACAGCCGTGCGTGAATGCCTCCATGTTTATGAGCCGCCTGCTGCAGTTCCTGTCACATCCTGAACTGCTCACTGATTCAGCAGAGTTTCTAACTAACCAGCAGGAATGTGAAACTACAATTTCTGATGTGGAGCAGAGCGTTTTGTAAAGCGATGAGCCTCAGTTGGTTTAGAAGAAGATTTTTCTTCAAACTACAACATTTATGTGTTTCCTCAAAGGGATAAAGAACAATGCGTTCATCTCCAATAGCTGGTCATCAGGTAAAGCCATCTATGATCGCGAAACAAAATAAAATAATAAAAAGGAGCGCAAAACCTTGCAGGTCTATTTTTTTTAACTTGTTTAATTTGTTCCTATTTTTCCTAATATCAATAACATTAAAAGTAACTGATGTGTGGATACCAGAGAACAAAAAACAGGATTGGATCATTTTGGTGATTATAAAAACAAAAAGGAAAACAAATGGAAAAAGCATTATTATTATTATTATTATTATTATTATTATTATTATTATTATTATTATTATTATTATTATTATTATTATTATTATTATTATTATGCAGCTAGTTCAAAACGTTGAGGGATGTTCTGATCCAATCATAAGAATTGGTTTTTTAAATGATCGGCATCTATGATTAACTTCCAACAGCTGTTGTTATTTTGTCTGTGAGTTGATGTTGAACTACTTGAGCCATGAACCTAAGATTTGATATTATTTTGAGGATCTAATGAATCTGGTTTATTCCTATCAAGGCATTTAAATTAAAATTACACGGTTGGTGTTGTTGTCATGTGACGTGCGCTGTGCTCAAAGTTTCCCAGCTGTGCATCTAAAGCTGAGCAGAGTAAAACTGACATTTTTATAATGTTCCAAGAAATGTAAAATGTAAATTTGCAGGGATTTCCCAAGTGGAAGCTACAGCTGCCCACCAACAGCCAAAAATGTGTTCAAAATGTTAAAAGTTGACAGGAAATTTAAAATATGAATAATTATGTGTTATTGACAGCACTTAGACTCTAGCTATAGTCTTAAAAAGTGGTGCAGTATTATGACGTGCTGGTTGTGAGTGATCCGCTGGGGGAAACCAACCAGTTTACCAAGCAGAACAAGTTTAAGCTGCAAGCTCCACACACAGGAAACACTGAAATATCTAACAAGCCAAATGATCAAGTCATTTCATATCCATAAGTACACAAGCTAACATTAGCCTAGTACCTTGACAAAATACATGAAAATATTGCAAGGAGAAGCAAGATGTGAGTTTGTTGAAGAGTGTGGCTTCATGTGTCCAGTGAGATGCATCTGTAGAAACAAACCTGAGCACATCTTACCTGACAGGTTGTCAGGACATTACAACAGATTCTGAACCAACAGCAGCACCGAGGCAGAAACACTGGTTGGGGAAAAATATCTGTCTTTGTCAAGAAAAATATCCAGGATATCATGGGCAGAGAGCTGAGTTGATTCTTCTAGTAATCCTGATTAAAACACCCAGAATGTATCATGTTTTCTATGCTGTGGTTATCATACAGTCAGCGACCCTACAGACCAGAGCAAATTAATAAGGTAGATAATGATTTATTGCAACTGTGGCCCTTTCTATCCATCTTTACTGTAATTCAGGGCCACTCGTCACAATCTGCTCTGGTGATCCAGCAGATGGAAGCTAAAGTTGATCCACAGCACAGCTTATCAAAACAATCCACTACAAGTTCACACACACTGACAGAATTCATCCTTTTGGTGCAAAGGGCTTTTTGTCAGTGCAATTCATTACTGCCAGGAAATTAACAAAGTTGTCAGCCAGGTTGCTCGTTCCCTAGGTAACAAATATTAAAATATTTGATTAAAATGTCATTAAAATACATGGACACGTTGTTGCTGCCTGGCCTGTTTTGATTAAACATGCACATTGCTCTCCTCTCTGCTGCATGTTGACTTGTTTCTCGCCTCCTTGATCTCAGCTGCTCTGTACTCAGCAGTTTCATCTCTCCACCAGCTTCTCCCTGAAGCCTTCATTTTCCTGCTTCCACTTTTACAGTGGACAAAAACACAACAATTAAAACCGGTTGTGGAGTGATCAGTCACGGTGATGAGACGAGGCTCACCCCAGAGACAAAAACAATCAATAGAGTCGTCTCCAAGGTGAATCTATAGACGCCCGGAGAAAGCCACTGTATCGAGGAACAGCATGTTTCAGGAGCCGGCACAGAATGCTAAGCAGCAACGCAATCCTTTTCCTTTGTGTGGGTCGGAAAAGAAAATGGGTTCATACTGCGAAGCAAAGCAGGGTCTTCTTTTGGTTTTTAGCATGCTATGCAGTGCAGCTTCAAAGAATAAAAGGAAAACAGCAAAGAGAGTGGCGGCAAAATGAATCGCCTCCACCAGCCGATCCTCCTGGGTCACACAGCGGGAACAAGCTGGGAAAGAGACTGCAGATATCAGCTCCCTGTATCTAATCTTGCCAGCCTCTCTAAAGGACCCAGGAGTATCCGCTGCAGCGCAGACACAGCGGGCCGATAGGAGCTGACAGCTGCACCAGATAAAACTGGCCCCAGGTTTAAAGTGAAGGTAGGAGTCCCCTGGTGGGCCCGAAGGACGAGATAGAGAAACACTTCCATGTTTTAATTGGAATACGAAATTTTAAAAACTGTTTTTTGACTCTAGTGGTCTTTATTTGATAGTGAATTGACAGGAAAGTGGGTAATGAGAGAAGGGGGAAGACATGGAGAAAAGGTCACAAGGCCGGGAATCAAACCTGCAACGACCACGTCGCAGGCCTCCTTATGTGGGTTGTGCTTAACCCCTGCACCACCACAGCATGACCAGAGTGCAACATTTTAATTAACAAAAAGTGCAAAACTTGTAGGCTACTAAATTTGTACTAAACTACAGATTGCATTCGGTTTGTACCAGTGCCTGGACGTTACGGCCTCTTTTCCATGCTGTAAGTTACAACAGAAAATCACTTCCTGCCTGTTGGCCTCCAGACAGCTGGTTCAGCAAACATGTGCTAATCTTCAACAAGCAGACACACACAAGCAAACATATGACAAGATTAAATCACGAACAAAGGAAGAGTAAACTCAGGAGTTTAAAGTGGGCAAATTACAGAGCAAGAAGCTGCCAGGAGAAAATAAAAGAGAAGATAGAATGCAACTACAAAGACAAATTAAAGTTTTATCCTTTTTTTGTTCCCTGAGGAGCAGCTTCACCAGCCATGCTTCAGCTGAGCTTTTCTGAACTGCTTTTATGTTTCTGCAACATTAATGTTGCTGCAGTTTATTTTTTCAGCAGAGTGCAGTGCAGCAACTCAGTCATTAAATATTCTGCCTATTAATCGATTAATTGGATGAAATAATCAGTTTTACACCACCTTTTTCATGCAATGTTAGGAATACAGTAAATAATGCGCATAAATAATTCAAGTTCATTTTAAATAAGAAAAAAAATATTGCTTAAAATGCAACTTTTCTTTAGTGAACGCTTGATCATTTGCAGCAAAGGATGCAACTAAAAAACACAAACGTCTAAAATCAACCTGTGGAAAGTTCAGCTCTTTCTGTCATAATTCACACTGATACAGACTATGGTCAATCTGTCCATTCATTTTGGATAAACAAATTAATAACTGGACTCATATTAGGCAGAACCTCCTGCCACATATGAGATTATTTCTTCATGTAGAATTTGAACCAGGTGAAGGTAAATCTTTGCCACCTGAGGAGTTTTGGGTAAAACAGATTTACAGACAAATAAGTCTTTTTTCTTTATCTGAAATGTAAATATGTACAGTACAGACCAAAAGTTTGGACATATCTGATAAATCGTTTCATTCCCGGTAAGCTTTCAGTTTTATTTGTTCACACATTTGCACTGGAGGAGAAGTCCAGCAGAGGTCGCTGGACCTTAAGAAGCATAGATGCTGGGTGTCCAGAACCTCCAACCCTTCCCGTCCTGACATGGGCGACTTGAGCTGACTGACCCGATCCTCTAAAAGTTACAGCAGAGAAAGTCAGGAGCCTGCAGAGCTGCTTATCCGGTTCTACAGAGCCTTCGTCGAGACCGCTGCCCGCACATCCATCAATGTCTGGTTAGGAAAAGCTAGAAAAGCAGCAGACAGCTGAGCGGTGCCAGGCTGGCAGAACGCCGGCGTGTTTCTGTATACAGGACCGATCAGCAGCTCCAACCTGCTGGACTGAGGAAGACGAAACCACCTGTAGCGCTTCTTCTTCGCACTGGCAACCATTTGAAGCAAAACATAACTGTGTATTATTGCATATCAATAAAATAAAACATATTCCAGCACAGATACCAGGCAACCAGATAAAAAGGGAAGAGTCCTTTTCATGCTGCGCACTCTTTTATTTTTATGTATTATTAATAAAGGATTTTACAAAAGTACCACATTTGTTCTTTTTTTTTTAACACTACAGCCACAAACATTGCTGTATTTTATTGGGATTTACTGCCAATAAAATAACGCACCAACAGAAAATGGTGCATTAAAGTTAACAGGTAGAAAAGAGACAAAACCTGAATAAATATAATTAGAGCTGGAAGTTTTTCAGCATTTGTCCAATATAGTTTTATACGTCTAAGACTGAAATTTTACCAAAACATCTTTTCAAAAAAGATCAAACTCCATCAGATTGGATGAATAGTGATTTTCAAGCATTTTTACGGCTTCTTCAGTGGATGTAGGTCTAGACTTTGACTAGACCATTCAAAAACCATTCAAATCGAGTACCTTGATTGTTAAAATACCTTGAGGAAACTTTATCTGCCCTGAAGCTTCTTTAAATTAGGTTTTATTATTTAGCGCACCAAGTTCCGGTCGTATCATTATTTATGGTGGTCAGCGCTCTCACTTCCACGTATGCATTGTTGCTAAGTGTTGGCAGCATAACGTCAAATTTTCTGGGTTTTTATTGTTGTTTGGTCGACTAATAATCATTGTTAAATTGACTGGAGTAATGCTTGGAGTATGGCAGCCTTCATTCCGGAGCTGCATGTTGACCACTTGAGAGATGCTGACCACACAATTGCACTCCACACTTTTCAGAGTTAGTTTTAGTTGTGAGAAAACATACATAAAAAAAGCTTTTAGAGCTCCAGTTCATTATTTTAAGTTACTGATCATTCTGATGATTAATCGATTAATCAAATAAAGAATTCTGCAGATTTTTCATGTAACTAAAACCTTTTGTACAATATTAGAAATACAATAAAAATTACATGTAAACAAATGATTCAATTTCTTTTTTAAAATAACTTTTTAAAAAACCTTTTACACTTGATCATCTGTAGCAAACGATAATAGAAATACAGAGGAGAGTTAATCTGTTTATTTCTTGTTTTAACTAAAATGTTAAATCAGGTTCTTGAAAGGAGTTTTTAACCAGGTGAAGTTAAAACTTCTGTCATTTTAGTGTCTCTGGCAAGAAAATGTTTACAAAGAATTAATTTTTTTTTTTGTTTAAAATGCAAAATGTATTTATATATAACTACTGCTCTATATTCTCCAGCAAATTGACTTTTTTGATCTATATCTAGTTGATAGTTATTTTAATAATCGATTAATCACGATTAATCGTTTGAACCCAAATACATTTGACACAGCTCCTCACTTAAGCACTACTTTTTGTCGTTCAGTTGCCTCAGAGGATCGTATGGAAGCTCTTTAGAGCTGCATGGATTCCCGACGTCTATTCATGCAAACATTTAGAATCGATCAGGAGGAAAAGAGAAACTTCTTTTGGCACACAAAATGACAGATGCTCTGCTCAGTGTGACCAAAGGCACTCTTTTCCCACCTTACGCAGAGCTGCAGCCAAATGCCCCCCATTATGGCTGCACTGTTAGAATCCAAAGCTTGGGAGAGTCTTTGTGTTCAACACTGAAGGCATAAAGGCAGCAACAGGGAGAGGAGGGGGTGGAGGTGGAGGGTGGAGGTAGACAGCTGGACAGCTGGAACCGAGCCTCAGAGTCTGGCAGAGAGCGGAGATTCTCTTCCACTCACATCACACCTCCTCCTATTCCTCTCTTCCTCATCCCTCTCTTCCCTGCAGGTTGCTGTTGTGCAAGCGAGGCTCTCATGGGGCCCACTGACAGCATGGATAAATGAGCGAACCAGCTTATTGGAAGCACAAACACACACTCAAACACACCTGTCCGCACAATCTTAACCCAAAACCAAATATTCCTGCACACACTTATCCTAACTCAGAATAAGCTTGTTTAAAGGAAGCCTGCAGTCTGAGCAGCTTTTATTGCACACACACACGCAGGCACGCGCATGCGCGCACATACACCCTGAGATATAAACCCACAGGAGGTTTGTCCATGGGGCTCCTCACTCCCCGTTTCTTCTCTGCTTCTATTAAGGCTGACGTTGATGAATGACAGAGATTATAGGACAGACTGCCGCTTAGCCTCATCACAGAATGAATGTAATCAAACACAGAGACATGAGCAGCATTCAGGGGACAAGATGAGATCTGGAAATACTCTTAGGAGAAGCAGGTCTCATACGTTGTTTTGCTGAACTTGCTTTGTGACTTTTTAAAGGGCAGTGTTATGTAAAAAAAACTTTTTGAGCTTTAATTCATGTTAAAATGTTATTTCCTCATCAAAAGCCCACCTAGAGTTTTGATTTGATCTTTTCATTGTGTTTGATAAATCCTTCAATCTCCATGGCAAGCATTGAGCTGTGGAAAACGTTTTGGTGGACCTAGCCCCGCCTTTGAGGCGCATTTCCTCCTCTGAGCTGCAGTTTTCAGGCTTCTGTCTCAGACAGCAGCTCCTCCCCCTGCTACACCCACAATCAGCTCCTTCAGACTAGCCAGGATGAATTAGTTAATGAGTTTATAGGAGCTCAGTGAAACACTGGCAAAATTGTTGAAGGGTTAATAGAGGAGCCTTGGTGGGATGATGAATTAAAGAGTTTCAGAAAGACCAGGAGTTTCTTAAAGAGACAGAGGCCCAATTTCAAGGTTTTAAATCACAAAGTCAAATTTCTTTTAAGTCATATTTGATATAAAATTGCTATAACACTTAAAAGTAACATAGTTACATGATTATGCAAAAAAATGATTCTATGTACCTGGAAAACCCCTGACACTGCCCCTTTAAGCTTTAAATATCCAAATTACTGTTTGAAATGAACCATGAATCTGGAACAAACTTCCAGAAAACTGCAAAGATGCTGAAACACTGAGATCCTTTAAATCAAACCCCACCTGGATAGAGTTGTCTTTGTTGAGCAGTAAGTGGAATATTTATGAACATACTGGTTTATATTGATGTGCATTTGTTTGATGATTTTGATGGTAACATTTGACAAAATGTTTATTGGTTGTTTCATAATTGATTGGTGGTTATGTTTTCATGGTGTAGTTTGGACTGTCTTGCTGCTGAAGTATATAATACAGATAAACTGTCTGCAGCAACTAAGTCCTTCATTAACTTCACTGTTTAGCAACAATACCTTCTTCACTGTGGTGATTATTTGGACCTGGAATAATCAGCAGCTTTGCTAGTAAATAATCACGTCTGATTGCTCTAATGTTGCCTTGAATACGATGAAAATGATTTAGCCCTTTTCTCTGTGACAAACTGTGGATTAGGAAGATTATTATTAAACAATGCAATCTAACTCAAAGCATTTGTTTGTGAGAGTTATTTATTTTATGATCTAACAGGTGATAAAATAAGTGGGGCTGTAGCTCCCAGTGGTAATATTGTTTTTTCTCAGGGAAACAAAGTCTCCAGAAGACGGACCAAAAATGTAAAAGATTTCAAGGAAATAAAAGTGGTTTAATAATTAAAAGAAAAATTCATTGCTTGGTAGATTCAGCACATGGATTTCTGACTCTCAAATCAATTGTAAAGATATAAATGTGTTTACAGAAAACTGACGGTCAGGGAAAAAGTTCTGCGGACGTTTAAAGCATTAAACCTATATTAATGTTATTATGAGATCATTATAGTGGATATCAGCCCCTCACCAAATAAAATCCTATTAATCTACATTTAATTTTCTTTTACTGTTATAGGCTGTATTGGCACCTTTTTTTAAATCGCCCTGTAAATCTGAAAACAGTCCAAGAATAAACTACAGTTAAACAGTTGCTTATTATGTTATAATATTTATAGAAGCTATGAACAAAAACAGCTTGTTGAGGTCATAAGGTATTAACTGTACGGACAAAAAAAAAAAAAATCTCCGAACAGTCTGAATCTGTTGTCAGGCTAAAGGCCCTAATTATTACATCAACATAATGAAATATATTAACCTATAATTACATCACTAAAATCAGTTGGTCTTGTAAAGTTTTTAGGAACCATAAGTCAACCCTGACTGGGCGACCTGGCGACCTACATAACCCTCATGTAGAGACGGCCTGCCTTCTCCAGTGTGATAAAGGCCTGGATCTCTGAAATACTTTTCTGTCTCCCCTCTGGGCCCTCTGGGCCCTCTAGGCCTGGCCGGGGCCACTGCCCTGCCAGCTCCCCCTGCAGCAATGCCCCTGGTTCTTTGATAAAAAGTTTTATTGTTGGGATGAGTCGGTTCTTCAGCCGTATTCAGGTAGATGTATTTCTCAGAACTGTAATGGAAACACTTTTTTGGGATCACATGAGTCACATGATCATCAATCACACTGAAGGAGGAAGAGACATCCTCAGTCTGTACTTCACAGCAGTTTGTGTCAAACCCAAAAAGAGAGCAAAATGCTGAGTCGTTCCATCCAACACTGAAAACCCACAGCAGTCGACCTCCAAGTTGTACTTTCTGTTTGGTAGCTTTCCTCAGTTTAGCAGGCCTGTTTTTTAAAGGGTCCAACACAACAGGCACAGTTGGAGCTCTCATATCAGGAGTGTGAAAATGCCTCCAGCAGCAGCAGGACTGGACACCTGCCAGCTCTGTTCACTGCCCTGGACCAGATCCAACTACATGATGTTTGTTCTGACCAACTGGTTTTGACTGTGTGAACTGGAAAGGTGGAGAAACTGATCAACATCTGAATCACACTAACATCTTGTCGGAGATTTGATTGTAGTAGTTCTGGTGAAGATAAAAAAAGAGAAATGTTCCCAGTGTTTTGTGTGTTATAGAAAAATCAATGTGATGTGTTGAAGTAGGTGGACAGACAAAGGATTTGTGGCTGTGAACACGGAGGGTCACCGCCGTCTTTCAGCTTCACAGTTTATTACTGGGCCCTGATAGCAAAGCTAACCATAAACAATACAGAGCGAAATGTTAGTATTTCAGAGCATTGATTTAAAATAATATTTTGCCAAGTTTGCACAAACCATAAGGAGGAGGGCAGTCTCAATACTCTACCGGTTTTTCCATTAATAATACAAATGTAACTTTCCCCACATTCCCAAAAGATATGTTAGTGAAATATTACTATAGCCTACTTTCCAGCACCTGACCAACATTTGAAATTAAATATCATTAATAAGATAGTTTAAAAATAAAATAAAAAAAATGTCTTGAGAGGCAGATGCCTGCTCTGCTGCATCAGTGCTTTATCTTCCAAAATGTCTTGGCACATCAGTGACACTTCCACCACATTAACATGTACAGAAAGAAAAACAGAGAGAAGAGGAAGAGAGAAAAGAGGAGGGTGTGAGAAGTGTGACACCCAACCCCAAAAAGACAAGGAGAAGACAAATAAAATAAACAAAGCGAGAGCGTGACTTTCACACAGCAGATTAAAAAAAGAATAACAGCCGCGGAAAAGTGTCACATCTAATAGAAACACGACACATCAAGCCTCCTCGGAGACGCGAGCTGTCGCGCAGCAACCTCTCCCTCTAAAAACAGACTGAATGGTGTCTCAGCGGCGCTAATCACAGCTGACGGTGGGAATACAACTCCTCTGTTGTAATCTATTTGCAACGGCGGCGTTTTGGAGCAGATTTCATTTGTGGCATTTGTCTTCCTGAGACTACAGTTTGGGTCTGGCTAATGAGCTCCACGAACAGCACATCTCAGGACAACGGAGAAACGCGGAGGCTTATCAGTAGCTCAGCGTTACAAGCACGATAACATTTGACTCAGGAAGAGTGGCAATTTCAAATGAGCTCTTTAAACGTGTCTTTTTAACCTAATGAGACAGTGATCATTGTGATACTGACACACCTGGATAATTCTGATGACTTCCACCTCAGAAATTAATACAGAGTCCTCCACGTTTACTGTAACCCTTAAAGGGGCAGTTTTATATAAAATCTACTTTCTTTGAGCTTTACTTCATGTTATAATTGTTTGATTCTTTTATGCATGTTTGATAAATCCTTTTATCTCCGTGGCAACCATTCAGTAGTGCAAAACGCCTGGGTGGACCTAGCTCCACCTTTGAGACGCAGCTCCTCCTCTGAGCTGCAGTTTCTAAGCCTCCAATCTTTTGCCTCACAGATCAGCCCTCAGCTTCTTCAGACTAGCCAGCAGCAATTAGCAAACACCTGGTGGAACTTCTGAGCTTATTAAGGGGCCACTACTCAGTATAGCGTTGGTAAAAACATTGTTAAGGATTAAGAAAACATTGTTAAAGGATTAAGAAAACATGTCAAGAAATAAATCTGGAACAAAATAACACTAATTTCTCAAAGGTTGGCGGAAGAACATCACCCGAGTTCCACTGTTAGGTATGGTGGAGGATGTGTGAGGTTCTGGGCCTGTTGCTCTTCCAAAGTTATAGAGCATCATTAACTCTAAAGTAGCAGGACATTCTGAAAACATAATCATATGGAGTCTAGCAGGACTCTTGAAATGAGTTGTCTTTCAAGTAGACCTTGAACAGGAATGTTTCATCAGAAAAAACGCCAACTTTCTTCAGTCCCCAGACCTAAACCTCAGAGTAAACATGGGCAACTGAGGAAAGGACAGAACAAGAGAGGACTCAGGATTCCGGATCACCTGGAAATCTGGACGAGTATAGGGCCAGTCAAAGTATTTACATTTGGTATGTCATAAATTGCTAATATGTAAAATGTAGACACAGGGGGGGTTGCAAAAGTGTAAAATGAATAAATTTTCAATTTATATGTAGAATATAAATATTCGGGGGGTTCTGGAGAGGAGGGTCCGTTGGATTGTCGAACCTCGGATTCAGGAAGAGCAGTGTGGTTTTCGTCCTGGTCGTGGAACACTGGACCAGCTCTACACCCTCTGCAGGGTCCTGGAGGTGCATGGGAGTGCATGTGTTTTGTCTACATATTACAGTCAAGTTGAAGGTCAAAAAATTTAAAGACAACTTCCAATTCTATGTTTTCTTGCAGCTATGAACCATATTTCACCCCCCTATTCCCCAACACACAACATACTACACACATACATGCACATGTGCACGCACACAAGCCCACTTTCTCACTATTCTCTTTACTTCACTAGGAAACTGCGAGAAAGCAGTTTGTTCATACAACTTTTGACGGGAACCTTTTCTGTTCTCGTGGGAAAACTGCATCCACCCTGAGTGGACACTCAGCAGAAGTGGAGGAAAACATAAATACTCTCTGCATGAGTCATTTGTCTTGATTTTAATCAACGGGTCAATTTGACCTTGAATGGTATACATGTCTCAAGTTCAATTATAAAGATCACCCATTGAAAAAAAAAAAATCAAAATGTAATATGAAAAAATGTACAAAGGATCAATTTCAAGGAAATTATTGTCTTTTTTGATTGTAGGTTTTTTTCAGTGAACATAAAAATATGTACATTCCATTTTTTATGTCCAAATGAGTAAATGGGTAAGTTGTTATTATTGATCCTTTATTTGTGGAAATAAAAATAACATCATTCCACAAATATTGATTGAAATGGTTAGTATTGGAGTTAATAATCATATGCAAAAATGTTTTGAAGAAATTTCATATTAACACCATTTATTGTAATAACAGTTTGCAAAAGAAACTGTCCTAACTGTCATAAAGCATTTTGAGATCCATAAGATGTCTAACGAGGATACAGTGGATATAAAGCAAATGACCTCCACAGCAGGCAAAGGGAAAGTCTTGGGAGAGGAGACGAGGAACGGAGCGCTTACACTCATCGGCTGCGGCCACAGCCGTCCCCTCCACTCAAAAGCAGATATGCAACATATTCTCATCAGTAATCCCCTGTCGAAGGTTATAGCTGCAGCACTAAACAGTTTCATGGCTAAAGCTTCACTCTGGTGTCAATTGGACTGGTTATGCACCATGTGCTCATTAGTGATAGTGTGTCATGTTCAGGGCAATGGAGCTCCAAAACCGAGTCCTCTCTGGCCACGCATTGCCACTCAGCGCGACTTGGCCAGATGCAGGTGGAAGTTCACCTGAGGGACAGCTAAGTACGCCTCAGAGACACAAAATATCCCAACACTTCACAGCTTTAGGATCCTTTTTTTGTTTTGTGGTTCTGTGAATCCACTGTATGAAAATATCAGAGTGGTGCTATGAAAGGTATTACACTTAAACATTTTTCTGGGTTAGATTTTTTATTTTCACACATATTTGTTTCAAATCATCAAAGAATATTTATTTGATAAATTATATGATTCATAAAGGACATCAATATCAAAACTAAGCTAGCTGTATGTGAAAAAGAGCCAGAAATTTTGCACCATTTGAAGTGTTAAATCACAGTTTTTCAGGACATTCTGAAGGCTGAATAGATCAAACTAGAAGCTAACTTCTGCTAATGGCAGTTTCTCTCTGGAAAATGTTATGGTAATTTAGGCTAGTGCCTGAATATACTTTTATTAGTATTTTAAAGCTATACAGTTAAAATGATTCAGTTGTTGAATCATGGTAACCATTTAAACCAGTTAAAATTGTATCTTTAGTAGAGCTTAGATATGACAGCGTATTAGAGCCATTATATAAAATTTTTTTTAGATAAAACTTCAGACGTTTTCTAGAAAAAATAAAAATAAATAAAATTTCTGAGCTCCAAAAGCAAAATGTTTGATAAAAAAACTCATTAATCTAAAAACGTTTGACTTTTGAAACTTTTTCAGATGGCAAGTTTTTTCTAAAAAATGTTTCAGATTAATATCAAAATTTCCACGGTTTTGGTGGAAATCTTCTCTTGTTTATTTTTTTCTATCTACAATGGCTATAATATACTGTTTTAAATAATATAATAATAACTCATCATTCACCTCTATTTCATAACCTGCAGAACATGTTAAATTAATGAGAGTTGTACAACACTTTCCTGACTCCAACAATGGGGACAGCATTGATAATTAATGCTAACTGGCTAGCAAGCTATTGACTCAACAAAGCAAATGTAGTGAACCAATGTCAGTTTTCATCAGGGTAGGTGTTTGCAAAAAGTGAAAAACTGGAAATCTGTCAAGATGGCAAACATCATCAGAAAATCTAAGCAAGCATTAGAAATCCCACTTAGGAACCAGCTTTACCTCCATGCTGCTTTTCCAGCCTAGTGCCATCAGTGTGTGTCTTTGTATGCTCCATTTTACCCTGCCCACAGGTATCAAGCTGTCCAACGCAGCAGCCTTTTGTAAATACCATGCAGGGCCTCAAAGGCGGCCAAGAGCCTATTAGTTGGACATGAAAGACAGAATATGCGAATCTCTGGCAGCTGAATAAAGGAGGGAAGGAGAATGATTGGACTCAAGAGTCTCTCTGTACTAATGTTTGTGTGCATGTGTGCGAGCAATCCAAAATAAAGAAGAAAAAAAAAACACTTAAAGCTATGTATGCTCGCTCATTTGGCTCATATTTTGGTAATTATAAAACCAACCACTAGCAGTAAAGTCATTCATAAGCTCCAGTCGGACACAAGTGCACACAGGTCCACTGTGCAGGAGAGAGGCTCTCCTCCATGCTGTAATTAGGCCTGGTCACTGCAGAAATGCTATAATGGATAACCCTGTCTGAAAACGGCCAGAGGCAGCACACATTATTGAGCATGCTGTTGCTATGTACGGATGCGTGGGCGTGTGTGTGCTTGTGTGTGCAGAGGCAGAGAAAGGGCTTTTTTTTCTCCACTCTTTGTTTTGTTTCATATTGACTCTTTGGATTATGTGCACATTATTAAATGCAGAGCTTCAAACCGTGAGCCTTTCCACAAGTCCAGATGTGAAAATTTTTTTTATGAGTATAGAAATATTAATGCAATTTAACACATTTATTTAAATACCTTAGTTAACATAATAACTTAAAAGCACTGTAGAGGAGCCAATTGTTAGAACATGTTAAAATAAAGGGTTAAAACCACCAGTGTTCAATAAAACTTAATACACATCCATAAGTTTCTAAGATTTTAACAGCATATTATTTACATGAAAATACCACAGTTCCATCATATTTACACAAAAAAATGGTACAAGATCTAATTGCTAAAGATTGAAGCAGAAACGCAACAATCATTCTCACAGCTGATAAAATAATAATGGCCTCATTTCCTTTGAACATACAATAGAGCAAATTACAATTACAAAAATAAGTTTGCTTAAATGCCATTATTATGTGTCCTGGTAGATAGTGCCATGTCATAGTAATAAAATCACTTTAAGTCATCAAAATGTTATCAAGTATGATAACATTTTTGTTATCATAATGACTTGAAATTGGTTCTCTGTCTCTTTAGAAACTCTTGCTCTTTCTGAAGCTCCACCTTCAGGAAGTCATCACAACATGGCTCCTCTATTAACCCTTCAACATTTTTCCCAGCATTACTCTGAGCAGCAGCTCCTATAATGAGCTCAGCAGTTCCACCAGGTGTTTGCTATTGCTGAAGGAGCTGAGTGGGGGAGGAGCTGTTCTGAGAGGCAGAAGCTCTAAAGCTTAGAAACTGCAGCTCAGACAAGCTTCATCTTTGAAGGCGGAGCTAGGTCCTCCCAGGCATTTTTTAATGAATGGTTGCCATGGAGAATAAAAGATTTCTCAAACATGCATCAAAGAGTCAAAGTAACACTTAAAGTAAGTTTTTTGTTGAGAGATAACATCATGATATGATGTAAAGCTTTAATGGAAATGCTGCAATTTTGAAAAAACTCACTTTTAGCAATAAAAACGTTTTGCGCCAGCATGAGATGATTTTTCAGCTGTATAGAAAGTAGTACGTTTAATAAAACTGCAATGGAAACATTTTCTTCACATCACACGAGTCATGATGAACAGCTGGATGTTTCCACTGGAGAAAAAGAGGAAGTAGAGGAAGAGGTCGGAAGATGGTGGTGTGATTTTAATGCCTTACTGTGTGAACAAACTGATTCGTGCGTGATTTTAATTGTATTTCTCTTTTAATGGAAACATGGCAATTGCAAAATTGTGTCTTTTCAACATCAACAGAATATCAAAACATTTTGTTCACATTTGTAATAGAAACACAGCTATTGGCTATGACAGTTACAATAATTTCATCTATAACATTTATTGACTGGTAATTTTGACACACAGTAAAGACATATGACCCACTTCATTCAGTAGTAAGACTGACATGACACTGTCAGAAATATGACATAACACCTGTCATGAACATGAAGGAGTCTTTATGAATGTCTATGACTTTTGTCATGAAGTGTCATTTGGAAAATTTGTAATGCAAAGTTGCTTTAAAAGTCCATTAAAAGTTCCAACTTTGTATTGAAAGTGTAATTATTTACCAAATGAATCAAAGTTGGCAATTTTAGTGGGCTTTTAATGCAACTTTTAAAGCAACTTTGCATTAAAAATGTCATTATTTGCCAAATGACACTTCATGATAACAGTCATAAACATTCAAGAAGACTCATTCATGTTCATAATAGCTGTTATGTCATGTTTATTACAATGTCATGTCAGCTGTATGCATACCTCTTCAAATAAAGTGTTACCTGAAAATGTTAGCCGCTTTGTTGTGTTTGAGTCACCGTCACATAGAGGGGATGGTCAGTTCTGTTTTGTGAAGGTTTAAAGACATGAAGACTTTTCAACAAGGTGGTTTAGCAAAAAGCATTAAAATAAAACACTCTTGTCAAATGGAATCCTGGAAGACCAAAATCTTCATTGCAGCATTTCTTCAGCTTGTTGAGTTTTAATGTTGAGTAATGCAGCTTCCTCCAGGCCCCATCAGAGCATTTCAATCACGCTGCGGTCTTGACTTTGACTAGGCCAATGACATCAATAAAATTGAAGGGAAGGGGTGGGAGGAAACAGCATACATACCAAAAGCCTGACAAACTAGGAGCTGAATACACAATGTAACCTTTCTGAGCTTCACTTAAAACAGCTCTTAGGAAAATCATCAAAATGTAAATGCTTTTCTGATATGTGGCGTATGAAAGGCGTAGCAGGAAACAAACACATTAAAGCAATCTGCAGTCATTTTGTCTCTGATTGCGTGAAGTTTTGATTTCAAAGGACTGACATGAAAGCCACTTCTTTTAGAACAATGGGCTTTACATCTTTGATAGCTTGAGGTCATCGAGGCGAGTAGCTGTGTTAGAATGACCTAACATCTACTTCATGTAGCAGGGCTGTAAAGCAGGGGCAAATGGTCATATTATTTGAAATTGATTAATAATAATGAACACAAAAGCTTTGTATGTATGTCTTACATTTTTATTTAATTATTTTCAAAAGAAATAAAGCCATTAAAACAAAATGCTGGGTAGAGAGGAGAATTAATCCAAATTTCATCCAATCAGAATTTATCCAGCTCTGTTGCTAGGTTACAGGCTACAGGCCAGGTTATGGACCCCACAGCTAAACTGGTATGTTTTCACCAAAAAGGCTGAGAAACAGCTAAGTAGCATGTTGAAAGCTATTATGTATGTTAAGGAGGATGTTGTAGCTGGTTTGCTTACTGTGTAATTGTCAATATCTAAGTTTATCACAAACCTATTGCAAGTTGGTTGCCAGACAACTAATCTGGCTAATTAAGTAGCTAACAAACAAGCTTGGATGGCTGCCCACATTTATTTTACAAGGAGCAAAACAGTATTTACTTGGCTAATAAGTAAATACTTATTGGCAAAGAACCTTTAATAATAACTATAACTACATTTTTTGGTGTTCGCTTTACGTTTTTGTGCAGGTAACGTAAAGTTGCAGAGCCAGAGAATTTCCATTGGATCGGCCAAGCTGGGACTGTTTCTAACTTAGGGAAGACCAACAACTGATTGGTACCAGAGCCATTTATTTGAAATGTGAATACCCTTACATTTCAAATAGTTCACAAAAAACAAAAATGTTTTCTTGAAGTGAATAAATCTACGACTATATTTATAAATACACGCTGTCTAAGCATATTTGGTGCCCAGGAACTTCTTGGGTTTGAATCCCAACCTGATGGCTTTCTGAATGGAGTTTAAATGTTCTCCCTAAACAAGCCTGGTGTTTCTCTAGATACTTCCTCCCAGTCTCCAAAAACATGCATGATGGCTTAATTGGTCTTAATTGATTAACTAATCCCTGTTAAGAGTGAGTTGGTGAGTGCATGATGGTTGGTCTCTTGGTTGCAACATGGCGACCGGTCCAGGACGTACCACATTAAAGTGTACGTTATTTTTCACTCCAAATCCAACACTACCCATGTCTACTTTCATGAGAACAATGGAACTTCACAAAATAACGCAGCAGCCTGCTGGAAGCTGAAGAGCTCTTGTAAGAGCCTCCAATACTCTTGAGGCAGGAAGTGACTGATCGTGGACCATGAATGCATCACATTCCCCTCTTTACCCGTCTCCTTCCACCTCCTCCTCCTCTTTTCACCCTCAGTGAGGGTGCCAACAGATGATTTCTGCCAAGAGTCTCCCCGGGAAAAGCGTGTGGTGTCTCCCTTTCTTTCTGAGTCTGACTGTTTACGAGAGTGCCCTTCCACTTTGATGGCAACATTGGCAGTAAGTGTCTAATAGAAGATAAGCACCATACAAGTGTTCATGGCCAAACACTCCCCCCACCATCATCAAGCTGAGTGTTACAGAGGGAACACTGTATCCTATTTTATATCTTCTTAAAGCATGCATACACACCACTCTCAAAGCGCACCCATGCAAGAATAGACTTTACTAACAGAATACAAAGAGTTTGGATCCTCTGCCACAAAGCTGCCTGCATCACTTTTCACTCTCTCTCTCTCTCTCTCACACACACACACACACACACGCACACACACACATGCCTACACACGCATCCCCAAGTCTGATGATGAATCCCAGAGATGGGTTTCAGCTCTTGAAGGACACTAAAGAGAAAGTGCAGCTTTGCACCAATATGCTGAAAGCTACCCGCAATCATTTTTTCCTTTTAACGTGTGTCCAACTCCCCCACAGAAACACACATCTATGTACACCAACCCCGGCGAGACACTGGAGTGCTTTGAAACAAAAAAAGCGAAGGACGAAAGCAACAGACGGCACTTCTGCAGAAAGACAGAGGAAGAGTCCTTGACTGCCAGCTGACCCTGCAGCTTGTTTGTGCCGGTTCTGAAAAGGCTTTCTGACGGGTTCAGTTTTATTAGGTGACAGGCAAGAGATGGAGGAAGAGCTAAGAATGATGGAGGACACAAAAGGTCTGAGTCCACATTGTCAAGCAATGAGTACAACACGCGACCTGCTGCCATGTTTCTATGCAGGTGCAGACTGATAAATGGTCGGCATTGTTTCAGAAATAGTCAGAGTGAATTGTCTTCTCATATAATGTCCCAACAGGCTGCAAAAACAGGGCTGGAAGGACAATCAGAGGTGAAGGAAATGCATTCTTTAATATGTCTTTATATGCATATTTAGTCTGGCCATTGCCTTCCTATGCAGTTCTGGTAATTTTTTAACCGAGCCAATCAGCAAGCTAAAGTAGAAATTCTGAACAATGGCGATGAATAGCTGAGCTATTTTAGAATTGTAGTCTGCCTGTTGTTTTAGTGACGGCAGTGCAGGAAGTGAACTGAGTTCAATCCGTGTTGGCCACGCCTCCAAAAGTAAATTAACTTTAACAGCCTTGTTAATGTTAATGTGGCTAGGCTAGGAAAACTGTGGTGAGCTTCTTAGTGTTGAACTGGTGCATTATATGTGTCATGGCCAAATGTTAGAGAATGGATAAAATGTTTGGAAGGTGATCATATGATCCTTGTTTTTCTGTGTGAAATGTAACACATTCAGTAAT
The DNA here is from genome assembly GCF_019740435.1 of Gambusia affinis. Taxonomy (NCBI): domain Eukaryota; kingdom Metazoa; phylum Chordata; class Actinopteri; order Cyprinodontiformes; family Poeciliidae; genus Gambusia; species Gambusia affinis. Next base: position 20,246,997 of record NC_057868.1, on the reverse strand, counting down.
GATATAAGTTGTAACTTTCATTTCAGTGTAGCTTTCATTTCAAGAAAGCTACTTTATTCCGTA